>NW_024070188.1:88719568-88756203 GCF_014754425.2 Oryx dammah | reverse complement strand
GCTCAGCAGCTGTGCCTCCCAGCTCTGGAGCCCCGGCTCAGCATGTGCCTCCCAGCTCTGGAGCCCCGGCTCAGCACGTGGCTCCGGGCTCTGGAGCCCCGGTTCGGCAGCTGTGGCGCTCGGGCTTGCTCGCTCTGCGGCATGCGGAGCCTCCCTGCCCAGGGACTGAACCCGTGATCCTGCACTGGCAGGAGGGTTCTTTACCCCCGAGCCACCAGCAAAGCCCAGAACTTCAGCATTTTTAAAGCTTTCACTTTTCTGACAGCCAAGCTGTGTTCCTTGGGTGTTCAGTTCAGTTCACTTCAGTCGCTCAGTTGTGTCCAGCTCTTTGCAACCTCTTGGACTGCAGCACACCAGGCCTCCCTGTCCATCACCAACTCCCACAGTTTACTCAAACTCATGTCCATTGAGTCAGTGATGCCATCCAACCATCTCATCCTTTGTCATCCCCTTCTCTTGCCCTCAGTCTTTCCCAGAATCAGAGTCTTTTCCAATGAGTTGGCTCTTTCCATCAGGTGGCCAAAGTATTGGAGTTTCAGGTTCAACATCAACCATTCAACCTTGGATGTTGCTTTCAGTCAAAATTGGGCCCCAAGGAACCTGGGTGTTTCAGTCTGGATGGACACTCAGGACTGCCCCCATCTGTGGACGCCCTGGTGCCTGGCTGGCTGACCCACCATGGGCTCCTCTTTCCTGCCCTGCTCCCTCCTCCACCCCAGCGGTCCCCAGGCTTCTCCCCCAACCTCGCTCTGGGAGCCCCCTCCCTCCAGCTGGCCTGGCTGCTGGCCCTGGAGGGAGTCCAGGCTGCCCTCATCCGTCCTGCCCCCTCGTACCCTGGACCCCGCTGCCCTTCTGCTCATCTCGTGCAGCCCCCGCCTCTGCCCGAGAGGCTCGAGCTCCTGGCGGCTGCGGTCGAATGTGGTCTGACCACCCCTCCCGGCCCCCGGAGAGGACAAGGCCTCGATGTGCTCCAGGTCCTTCACCTGAACCCATGTGGACTGAGGGTCCTGGACCACAGCACCGTGCCCTGCGGGCAGGGGACCCGCTCGCTGGGTGCACGGCCGTGTCACAGGGTCGGCGGCAGCGCTTGGTCAGCGTGAGGAGGCTCGAGGAGACCCCTCCCCACGGATGGGCCGGGTCGAGGGCCCCTCACCCCCCGGCGCTTCCTTCCCTCTCCGCAGACGCTGCTGCCTCGTAAACGCCCCTCCGCCGAATCCCCGGTGCGCTTTGTTCTCCCCGCCGGGTCATTAGCTGGCGGTTTTCTGGGCTGAAGTGCATCTCTGCTGCAGCTGGATCATGCTTTCAACCTGTCTGGAGCCTTAATTCATTATTCATGCTGTGTATGGATGAAGCTAAAATTAAATGAACCAGCTCCAACTTTCCGCCTCAGTCGGACGCTTCACTTCTGTGACGAGCAGAAGTGACCAGTCGGGGTCAGTCTGGCATGAGGCTCGAGCACGGCCCGCCCGCCGGCCACGCTGACCTCTGCTCAGCCTGCCTCAGGCCGTCCTGCTTCTGGGGAAATGGCAGGATAACCCTGTCTGCTCCCCCAACCATGGTTTTGGTCATCGCAGTAAATTCCTTGATCTGACTCTTATAACAATACTTGGACCCAGTAAATGTAAGGCCAGTAGACCCAGTAAACTGCAAACAGATGATAAGAATCAGAGCTGACACCCCGGACGCTAACCCTGGGCTCTACCAAACATGTATCTCCCTGGGAGATACAGCAGGCTGAGGGAGGTGCTGTGAGCCCATTGGGTGGATGGGAAGACTGAGGCACAGGAGGACAGAAGAGCTTGCCACCACCGGCACAGCCATCCTGGCGTCAGCACCTCGACTTCTGAGATCCCGATCTCGCTGCTAGGAATCACACGTCTGTGCTGGATCAGTGTGCCGTGGGGAGAGAAACTGCTGCAATTTAACAGCAGCCACAACAAAAACAGCCCAATCAAAAACGGGCCGTTGGAACAGACATTTTTCCAGAGGAGATGTATGCAGTAAACACATGAAAAGACGCTCGAAATCACTGATCATCAAGTAAATGCAAGTCGAAACCACAGTGAGACACTTTCTCACACCCATAAGGATAGAAAGCGAGCATGAAGTCGCCCAGTCGTGTCCGACTTTCTGCGACCCCATGGACTGTAGAGGCTCCTCTGTCCGTGGGATTTTCCAGGCAATAGTACCGGAGTGGATTGCCATTTCCTTTTCCAGGGGATCTTCCCAACCCAGGGACTGAACCCGGGCCTCCCACACTGTAGACAGACGCTTTACCGTCTGAGCCACCAGGGAAGCGACCACCCATAAGGATGGGCACTGTCAGAAAAAATAAGAAACAAACAGAAAATAATCCCTATTAGCAAAGATGTGGGAAAGCTGGAACTTTTGTATACTGCGGATGAAAACGTAAAATGGTACAGGCACTAGGAACACAGTATGGAGATGCCTCAAAGAATTACCAACAGTACAACCACCGACCCAGCCTTCTCACTGCTGGGTGTACACCCCCAGTTCAAAGCAGGATCTCAAAGACATCTTTGCACACCGTGTCTATCACAGCGGTGCTCACAAAAGGTAGCAGCGACCCAAGTAAGTGCTCTTCACTGCTAAATGGATGAAGAAGATGCGATGTGTCAGATATGGTGTATGTGGAATGGAATGCTGTCCAGCCACAAACATAAGGAGATTGTGCCACGTGATATAACGTGGAAGAACCTTGAGGGTATTACCCTAAGTGAAATAAGCCAGTTACAAAAAGACAAATACTGTACAGTTCCATTCAAGTGAAATATGTGAAATACTCAAAACCAGAGAAAAAGAAAGAAGAAGGATGGTGTAGAGGACTGAGGGGAGCGGGGAGAGGAGTTAGTGTTTAACTGATGCAGAGGACGTCCCAGGTGGCTCAGAGGGTAGAGAACCCGCCTGCGGTGCGGGAGACCCAGGTTCGATCTCCGGGTCGGGAAGATCCCCTGGAGAAGGAAATCTCCAGGATTCTTGCCTGGAGAATCCCATGCACAGAGGAGTCCGGTGAATTACAGTCCATGGGATCGCAGAGTCGGACACGACTGAGTGACTAGCATTGAAGCAGAGTTTCAGTGTTACCAGATTAAGAAGTTGTAGAGAGCCTTAAAACGCTAGTGAACTCTTCACTTAAAATGGTTAAGATGATGTATTTAATGTTATGTATTTTTACCGTAATAATAATAAAAATAAACGGATGAATTCTTTGAAAGATGTAGCTTTCCAAAGCTGACTCAAGAAAAGACAAAACACCTAAATAGCCCAATATCTACTAAACTAGACTCCACAATGCTAAGCCGCCTCACAGCGAACACTCCAGACTCAGGTGCCTTCTCTGTATTCTGTTTATTTCTCCTTTTCTCAGTTACTATAAAAAGTAAGACCAATTTCACGGTCACTTTAAGAAAGCTCAGGAGGAGTGACATTTTCTAATTTGATTCATAAGGTCAACATAACACTGATACCCAGACTAGAAAGCGACAAGAACAGTATCCTTCATGGACATATTTTTGAAAAATGTGTACAAGTTGTTAGAAAATAAAATTTAGTAGCATACAAAAAGAGTAATATTACCATACAGAGACACTCATAAATGAATGGAGGATAATACATTTTCCAGAAGCACACCCACGTGTGAATGGTTAAGCTGGTTTCCATAAGTTACTCTAATGGGGATAAAATGGTCTCTTTTCAACAGTTCTTACTGGAACAAACCAGTCTCCAGACGATTCCCAGCTCCTTACGTCACACCACACACACAATATTAACAAGAAATGAATCACAGACCTAAATAGAAAAGCTAGAATTGTGCAATGTCTAAAAATCTTTGCAGCATTCGAGAAGGACACCAAACTCTCTAAACTTAAAAGAAAAGACCTGGTAAATTTGATTTCATCCAAATTCCAAACTTACTCTTCAAAGACACGGTGAAGATGGAAAGGCAAGTCGCAGATTGGGAGGGAAATTTGGCAATCCTTTTATCTGACCAAGGACAATATATAACCTAATCCAGCAATCCAATAACGTTAAGATGGGTCACCCTGTAATAAACGGACTAACAATTTGAACAGAAACTGCACAGAAGAAGGTATATGAATAATCCAAAACTACATGAAATGATACCTGCCAGCACGGGTTATCAGCGACCCACAATGGAATACTACCCCATGCCCTCCAGAATGATTAAGACATTGGCAAAGAAGTCAAATAATCACAGCTCACACCTTGTTACTGAGGATGTAAAATGACAAGTGTTTGGTGAAGAGTTTGGCAGTTTCTTATAAAGTTAAATACACAGTGATTCTGTTCCTTGCTGCTTCCTCAAGAGATATGAAAACACAGGTTCTTACAAAATTCATACACAAATATTAATGGCAACTTTATTTATAATAGTTCCAAACTAGAAACAACCCAAATGTCAAAAAGCAGAATATATAACATATCAATGTATATTCATACAGCAAACAATTTATACACAGTTCAGTTAAGTTCAGCCGCTCAGTCGTGTCCGACTCTTTGCAACCCCATGAATCGCAGCATGCCAGGCCTCCCTGTTCATCACCAACTCCTGGAGTTCACTCAGACTCACGTCCATTCAGCCATCTCATCCTCGGTCATCCCCCTTCTCCTCCTGCCCCCAATCCCTCCCAGCATCAGAGCCTTTTCCAATGAGTCAGCTCTTCTCATGAGGTGGCCAAAGTATTGGAGTTTCAGCTTTAGCATCATTCCTTCTAAAGAAATCCCAGGGCTGATCTCCTTCAGAATGGGCTGGTTGGGGAAAAGTATTCAGTATTCTTGCCTTGAGAACCCCATGAACAGTATGAAAAGGCAAAATGATAGGATACCAAAAGAGGAACTCCCCAGGTCATTAGGTGCCCAATATGCTACTGGAGATCAATGGAGAAATAACTCCAGAAAGAATGAAGGGATGGAGCCAAAGCAAAAACAATACCCAGTTGTGGATGTGACTGGTGATAGAAGCAAGATCCGATGCTGTAAAGAGCAATATTGCATAGGAACCTGGAATGTCAGGTCCATGAATCCAGGCAAATTGGAAGTGGTCAAACAAGAGATGGCAAGAGTGAACGTTGACATTCTAGGGATCAGCAAACTAAAATGGACTGGAATGGGTGAATTTAACTCAGATGACCATTACATCTACTACTGTGGGCAGGAATCCCTCAGAAGAAATGGAGTAGCCATCATGGTCAACAAAAGAGTCCGAAATGCAGTACTGGGACACAATCTCAAAAACAACAGAATGATCTCAGTTCGTCTCCAAGGCAAACCATTCAATATCACAGTAATCCAAGTCTATGCCCCAACCAGTAACGCTGAAGAAACTAAAGCTGAATGGTTTTATGAAGACCTACAAGATGTTTTAGAACTAATACCCAAAAAAGATGTCCTTTTCATTATAGGGGACTGGAATGTAAAAGTAGGAAGTCAAGAAGCACCTGGAGTAACAGGCAAATTTGGCCTTGAAATGCGGAATGAAGCAGGGCAAAGACTAATAGAGTTTTGCCAAGAAAATGCACTGGTCATAGCAAACACCCTCTTCCAACAACACAAGAGAAGACTCTACACGTGGACATCACCAGATGGTCGACACCGAAATCAGATTGATTATATTCTTTGCAGCCAAAGATGGAGCTCTATACAGTCAACAAAAACAAGACCAGGAGCTGACTGTGGCTCAGATCATGAACTCCTTATTACCAAATTCAGACTTAAATTGAAGAAAGTAGGGAAAACCGCTAGACCATTCAGGTATGACCTAAATCAAATCCCTTATCATTATACAGTGGAAGTGAGAAATAGATTTAAGGGTCTAGATCTGATAGATAGAGTGCCTGATGAACTATGGAATGAGGTTCATGACATTGTACAGGAGACAGGGATCAAGACCGTCCCCATGGAAAAGAAATGCAAATTATTGCACAGTAGAAAGAAATGCAACCACTGATACGTACAAGATGAACTGATCTCAGAAACAAAGAGTCAGATGAAAAAGAGCGTTTACTGGGTGAGTGCAGTGACGTGATGATATGGTTCTAGAACAGGTGGAACTGACTTATGGTGACAGAAGTCAGCCCAGCGTCTGCCCAGGGCCAGGGAGGTCTGGGACGTGGATCAGACTCCAAAGAACAGAGGAACAGAGTCTAGAATAGGACTCCTGGGCCTGGCTCCACCACTAATCAGAAATGTGACTCAGAAACACTAAGAACAGAGGAACACTTTTGGGGTAATCTGGAGGTTGTGGAGGTCATAAATGGAGGTAATATTGCCAAAATCTGTCAAATTCGACACTTAAAATGGGTGTCTTTTATTGCGTGGAATCACCCCCGGCCCCTCTGTCTGTGGGATTCTCTAGGCAAGAGTACTGCAGGGGGTTGCCATTTCCTCCTCCAGGGAATCTTCCCGACCCAGGGATCAAAGCTGCATCTTCTGTGTCTCTTGCAGATGAGTTCTCTACCACTAGGGCACCTGGGAAGCCCTAATAAAGTTAACCCCTTGCCCCCGCAAAGAAATATCCAACAGGGACTTTGTCCTGCTGTGAAAACCGCTGGGGAAACAACAGGACCTACTGTTTGCTTCTTTTTGTCGATTGTACAAACGTGCTCTTTCATACAGATGCCTGAGGTCAATTTAAAAACAGTAGCTGTGCTTTTCTGAATTTTCAAAGTTATTAAATGAGGTAAAACACAGAGGTCTTTGGAGAGAAAGGGCCCTGGCATTTCAGGTGGGGCTCTGGGGAGTCACCTACACTTGACGCCCGTGAGAGCAGAGGAGAGACGGTGCAGCCGTCATCCCTCACTCCTGGCGTCCACGCGGCGCAGAGGGAGACACAGGTCAGAACTGATGGGCTGCTCCCCGACGACGAGGCCGCTGGCAAGTGTCAGGAAATAAAACGAGCCGTGACGTGTTCGTCTATCACCTGGGGGAGGTAAGCTCCCAGACCCCCAGCGTCGGGGGCAGGTGGATTCCCCAGGAGACCCGAGCACGTGTTACAAAGTTATGTCGGCGAACAGCGCGCCGGGTTCGCACTTGGACAACATAGAGCCACCGTTCTCTTTATTTGCGGAACTTCCTGCTTCTCATGTCTCAGGATTCACCTACATTTCAAAGGGAGGGAAGGCCAGCTGAGAAACCCCTCCTCACCCACTGTTGTTCCCGGCTGGCTCGTGACCTTGGGAGGTCCCCCGCCACCTGTACTTGGCAAGGGATTCGGAACAAAGTGGTGAAGAAGCTGCGATCGGCTGGCGGTGGGAGGATCTTGCCGTGAACCGGTGACCACACTTCCCCAGAGGCGGTGCTTCCTGGCGTCCCAGGCGAGGAGGGGTGGGAGGCGACGGCCCCCTGCCGCGAGCAGAGGGCACCGCCGGTCTGGCCACGGCACTCGGGATGGAGGGAGGCTGGTCTGCAGATATTCACAGGCCCTTGTTCATGACTCCCTCGCTTCACAGGAAACCTGACCCTGGGGGCTGGATCAAGCCCATCTACCATGAAAGACGACATTTTCCTTAATTCTCTTCCACCTGCTCCCATGACCGAGGATGGCTCCCACCTGCCTGCTTCCCACTAAACGTCCTCTGTGCTGGGCTTCTGTTCAGCATCCAGGATACCGCACTGGAAGGAAACTGAGGGTTGCCCGCCATGCCCACAGCCCTCTGAGCTGCAGGTCTGGACCCTCGGGGCTCTGCCGCCCTGCCCACAGAGGATGGGGAGAGTGGCTGTCAACCAGAGGCCCAGGCGCAGGGACTCCAGGCCCTTCTGTCCCCACTTAGGGAATCTGACCGGACACACGTGTGCAGACATGCATGCAGAAGTGTGCACGCACGCTCACACACGTGGGCACCCAAGTGCACACCTGTCTGTGCAAGGCACACACGCATGCACACAGGTGCACAGACGCACACGTGTGTGCACACACACTCTGCTGTTAGGACTGGGGAATGGACAGTCCTGGAAGCTCCCGGTGCGCCGTCTCTCCCGTCTTCTGGAAGCTGGCACAGGCGAGGACATCACACTGCCTGAGAAGAGGGAGCTGAGCGGCTGTCCAGGCTGGCTGGGGCGTGAGTGGGTGAAGTCAGCCCCCTCCTGGCCTGTCAGCCCTTGTCCTGGCCTGCTAGCCCCCCTCCCGGCCTGCTAGCCCCCTTCCTGGCCTGCTGGCCCCCCTCCTGGCCTGTCTGCCAAGTTGAGTGCTCAGGGCGCAGACTCCGGGGTCGATGGGCCTTCTGGAGAGCAAGGCCCATTGGAGGGGTCGAGCCTGCTTCTCTGGACGAGGCCTGTGGGGCTTCAGGGGCCCCTAGTGTGGGCCTGAGTCAGTGCTGCCTCCACCCCCGGGGGGCGCAGGGACCCAGGGCCCACCTGCCCAAGGGATGTTTGAAGCAGGAGACGTGCTGTGGGTGTGAGCTGCTCCTTAGCGTGAGCTCAGCTCAGCTCAGCTCAGTCCAGTTGCTCAGTCGTGTCCGACTCTGTGCGACCCCATGAAGCGCAGCATGCCAGGCCTCCCTGTCCGTCACCAACTACCACCCAAACCTATGTTCATCGATTCGCTGATGCCATCCAGCCATCTCATCCTCGGTCGTCCCCTTCTCCTCCTGCCCCCAATCCCTCCCAGCATCAGGGTCTTTTCCAATGATTCAACTCTTCGTTTGAGGTGGCCAAAGTATTGGAGTTTCAGCTTCAGCATCAGTCCTTCCAATAAACACCCAGGACTGATCTCCTTTAAGATGGACTGGTTGGATCTCCTTGCAGTTCAAGGGACTCTCAAGAGTCTTCAACACCACAGTTCAAAAGCATCAATTCTTCAGCACTCAGCTTTCTTCACAGTTAACTCTCACATCCATACATGACCACAGGAAAAACCATAGCCTTGACTAGATGGACCTTTGTTGGCGAAGTAATGTTGGCTTTTCAATATGCTATCTAGGTTGGTCATAACTTTTCCTTCCAAGGACTAAGCGTCTTTTAATTTCATGGCTGTTGTCACCATCTGCAGTGATTTTGGAGCCCAGAAGAATAAAGTCAGCCACTGCTTCGCCGACTGTTTGCCATGAAATGACGTACAACATGAAGTCCTGACGCTTTAGCGATGGCCCCTCGGGAGGCACGCCCTGAGTGCACACTGTCATACAGTCAGAGGCTTAAAGTCTCTGCTGTAGGAAGCACTTCTGTGGTCCTTGAGTAGAGGGGCAAGGAACCCTCCCAAGGTCAGGGATGGGGCAGGAGCCTAGCTAGTGGGGGCCCAGCTGGTGGGAGGACACAGGGCTTGGAGCCTGAGTTCGTCTGGGGAGCTCCGGATGGCAGGGGGTGCAGCAGGGGGTGGCGACGGAGACGGGACTGGAGCAGGGGTGGTGACGGGTGTGGGGCTGGAACAGAGCATGGAGCAGGAGAGTAGGACAAGCTCTGGTCACATCCCGGTCCCGAACTCCTCCCCAAGGGCTGCAGGGACCGCCTGCCACGCTGGTCTGCTGTTCAAAGAAAACGAGATCACGTAAGGTTTCTGTAGCTTCCCCCCCCCCTTTTTTTTTAACAGAAAAAGAAAACAAATACAATGACTATTATTCTGACCCCACCCAGGAATGTGAGGCCAGGCTAGTTAAACATTAGAAGTTGATTTGAACAGAGCAAGCCGTTAAAATGGAAAATTACCTTTTTTTTTTTTTAAAGAGCTGCTGTGTTTTAGAAGCAAAACATGTGCTTTTTCTACATCTGATAGAATCGATGACGGTCTGTTGAGGGCCAAGTCCAGGGCATCAGCAGGAGTCTGCCGGCTGCCGGCAGTGGCGGGGAAGAGGGGGTTCGGAGCCTTGGGGCAGGGGCCCGCGGCGGCCCAGCAGCAGCCCCGTCTGTGCTGTCCTCTCTCACCACCGCGTCGGGCGCAGCTGCGCTCGTCCACTCACCGCCCTCTCAGCCCCGGCGAGGCCCCCGCGGCGGGGACAGACCGGCCCGCCTGGGGTCTGTCCCCCCGAGGAGACCTGCCTCCCGAGGCCCCACAAGCCAGACTGCTCTCCTCGGGGGATTAAGCCTCACAATGTGAACCTATATGAAAACAAAAAGAGAAGGAGAGAGGCACTTTTTGAGAGAATTTAAAAAAAACAGGAAAGTACTCAGGCCACACAGAGGAGACTGTCCATTACCCTTTGTCCTCCCCGGCTGTCTCCGGCGTCCTCCCCGCCGTCTCCGGCGTCCTCCCCGCCGTCTCCGGCGTCCTCCCCGGCCGTCTCCGGCGTCCTCCCCGCCGTCTCCGGCGTCCTCCCCGCCGTCTCCGGCGTCCTCCCCGGCCGTCTCCGGCGTCCTCCCCCGCCGTCTCCGGCGTCCTCCCCCGCCGTCTCCGGCGTCCTCCCCGCCGTCTCCGGCGTCCTCCCCGCCGTCTCCGGCGTCCTCCCCGGCCGTCTCCTGCGTCCTCCCCGCCGTCTCCGGCGTCCTCCCCCGGCGTCCTCCCCGGCCGTCTCCGGCGTCCTCCCCGGCCGTCTCCTGCGTCCTCCCCGGCCGTCTCCGGTGTCCTCACCAGCCAGTGTAGCCATGTTTGGTCACAATAAACTGTGTATTCAGCTGAGACATACCCTACTCTCTGACTCACCCATCGCTCTAGGAATCTATCCTATGGAATAAAGTCACTGATCGAGAAGCACCAGAGCACAAAAGCGTGTCCCCAGAACTCTATATCATGTAAAGAAAGGTAGTTGCCCTGCGTGCTCACTGATGGGGCGGAGCTGAATAAACGATTCCAAGTCTACCCTGGAATTTTATGCATTTATTAACAATACTGGATCAGTGATGTCTGAATGGATCTGAAGGAATATCCGGTGTTCAGTGAAACAAAACAAGTCAGAGAGGCATGTGTGCATAATCACATTTCCTAAAAAACAGAAACAATAACAATCTGTGTCTGAGCAGAGAGGCAAAGGCACGTGAACAGTGATCACCACAGAGGAACGGGTCCGGGGCAGCCTAGGAGGGGCTGTTAGGAACTACTTCCAACATACACATCTCCTTTTTTTCCAGTCTATTATAACAAATGTATATTACTCTTAATATGACTAAGGGAAAACAAGTCAAATAATTTAGCAAAAGTCAGCAACAGTGACAAGTCAGGAAAACACTCCAGAGACTCCTGGTAGGGTATTTCTGTCTACAAAGGAGTCCCTGTGTGTCCCAGGCCAGGGTTCAGCAGATTTGCCCTGAAATGAGCTGGAGGACAAATATTTTCAGTGACAAGGGCCACAGGCCCCTTGCACCATCTGTCCAGCCCTGCTGTTTATAGCTCAAAAACACCCATATGTCACTGTGGCCATGCTCCAATAAATCTTTATTTCTGGACACTGAAATTTGAATTTTGTATAATTGGTTTGTGTCATGAAATATTCTTCTTTTGATTTTCTTTTTCAACCTTTCAAAAGTGTAAAAAGACTCCAGGCCACTCACAGGAGCAAATCAAATGGAATCAGTATATCTGGTGTTAGAGAGACCCTGCCCTTTTGGATGGGGGATCCCCGAGGCCAGGTTTCAAGGAGAAGAGCAAGCGCTGAGCCGAGTGGAGAAAGGCAGGGTGGGGAGAGACATGGGTCCTGGCACCAGGGCCCCTGTGCCTCCCTCCGTTCCTCCCTGTTGTGCAGAAATGGAAGCTTAAGAGGCATCGTGGATGCTGGCCCTAACCGTGCCCCTGGGTGAAGAGCCTTGGACCACATCGGGCCTGCGGCTGCGGGGGCTGACCCGGGCCCCCGGCCCAACTCTGAGTTCCAGGAGACAGGCGCGAGCATGGCCGGGCTTGTCCCCAAGACCCCAGAGGACAGGCTGTGGCCCTGGAGGAGCAGCCCAAGTGCTCTGGCTGCGGTGTCCCAGCGATTCAGGCCCACGCCTTCCCTCTCTCCTCCGGCTGCCACCCCCCTGCCCCTGCCCACGGCCCCGAATTTCCTTCCAGATTGGCTACGAGCAGGCTGTGCTTAGCCCAGGTCAGTTTTCCGGAGTGAATGACGCTGTCTTCCTACAGGCTCTCACAGTTTCTGAATAATAGTCACCCTACTTCCATCCACTGGGATGCTAATGTGCTTTCAAAGTCGGGCACTGGGTAGGAACCGAGAGGAGGGTCCTTGCCACAGCTGCATGTGTGGGCAGAGGGCAGAGATCGGGTCGGGTGAGGGAGCCCCAAGCTGCTGCATGGACCAGGCACCCAGAACACACAGGGGCTGGGACCCTGCCTGCCTGTCGCGTCGTCCAGAAACCCGGCAACTGGAGACACAGTGAAGCCAACTCTTGTCTCTAAATGGACCCTGACCTGACTTCATTCAGATTCAACTCTATTTGAGCAAGGAGAGGCAAAAAGTCTGTTCTTTTCTGTTCAGACCAGGTGTTTTGCACAAGTATCAAAATGATGAAATTTTCTGTAGCCATTGGTAGACCTCTATCAAACCCATTAAAATTAAAACATCATTAAATGTGAGAAGAGCATTGGGTGTTCACACCACCACGCCGTCAGGTCTTTATAAGGAAGGAATCGTCCTCTGAAGCAGCTGCTTAGCTCAGAGGCAGTCTGTGTCGTCTCCACTCTGGTTGCAGCAGTGATGCTGGCATCGCCATGGTGACCTGCTTTCTCAGGATGCCAACCACATCCTAAAGGAAAACTATGACCATTGGCTCCAAGATGTAAAGTCGCCTGCAGCCTTGAAGCATTTCTGCGTTGATTCGCATTTTCTCTCTGCTGGGAATCAATTTTTGATGAAATCTGTTAAGAATATAGCTGTCTCTGTTTTGAAAAATAGAACAAAACCTGCAAATCCGAAAGAAAACAGCAGTGTATTGAGAGGCAGGAGGGGGTGGGGCTGGAGGGGCTGGAGGCAGGGCTCCCCAGGAACCAAGGAGGAGCTGGCTGGGGGCAGGGAGCTGGGTGGACTGGCCCCAGGGTGGGGGCGGGCCGAGGGCGGGTCGAGGGAGCGTTGAGGGAGCTGGGTGGACCTGGCCCCGGGGAAGGGAGCTGGGTGGTGTGGCATGGGGAGGGGGGAGGGGGCAGCTGGGTGGACTGGCCCCGGGCCGCCCAGCCCCACTGCCCGGTGGCCACCCTCGGTCCTAACTCAGGACTCACCAGGAAACCGGGGCTGTTTCCTGCCCAGTAGCCAACACAGAACTCAGGGGCACAGAGGGCAGAGTCCAACAGTCCGGCTCCAGTTCTGCCTCTGCCGCTCCGGGCCCAGACGGGGCAGTAGCCAGTCTGCCTGCCCTGCATGAGGCTGATAGTGCAGGGTAGGAAGCCCTTATCTGGGGCCCGGCTGGCAATAAAACCGTGATGCCTGGCAGTTGTTATTTTCATTTGATTTCATGTGAGGGCAGCTGAACATTAACTCGGCTGAGAACGGAGTGGCGTGTTTCCTTCTAAAGGGCCGTCTCTTCTTCCTCGGTGGTCCACAGGGCCCTCCTAGGCCTGGACGCTGGAGGACAGCGCAGTCACACGGTGACTCGGGGTGCAGGGGAGGGTGAGTGGGGGGCTCAAGGAGGAGGTGGGCAGGCCCAGAGAGCTAGCCACCAAATCACCACCTGCCCCGGCCCCAAAGCAGTGCTGACTCGGCACGGCAGAGTTGGGAGCACCACACAGGCTCCTGCTGCCTCTAGGGTTGGCCAAGGCGTTTTTCTCTTTCTCGACCTGCTGAGCAAAAGCAGAAATTGGGGTGAGTTGTTGCCGGCGGCCTCGGGTCCCCTCCCAACGGCGAGATGGCTTGCTCCCTGCTGTTCGGTTGGGAGGTGGCTTGCTCCCTGCTGTTTGGTGCTGGGCACTCCTGTCCCTCCATCAGGGTGGGGGCTGGTCAGCAAAGGCCCCAGCGACCATGGGCACCCAGTCCTTTCTCTCAGCTCAGCTGGTTGAAGCCGGCTGTGTATCGGACCTGACGGGTGTTCCCCTGCAAAACCCACCACCAGCTCTGCACTCTCCCATTCTAAGACTGAATTCGAAGCCTTAACCTTAAACCTGGGCCTACACCTGACCGAGGATGAGATAGTTGGAAGGCATCACCGATCCAATGAACATGAGTTTGAGCAAACGCCAGAAGATGGGGAAGGACAGGGAAGACTGGTATGCTGCAGTCCACAGGGTCGCAAGAGTCAGACACGGACGAGCTACTGGAAAACGACAACACGAGGCAACTGCATGATCAAAGGGAGGGTTTCCGCTCCTGGTTGTGGACGGTCCTCGGAGGACCCTCCCTGGAGTCAGCCCTGGGGTGTGGACACTTCCCCCGAACAGCGTGCAGGCAGGTGGCAGGGAAATTGCTCATGCTCTCCTGGGCTGTGTGTCCCAGCACAGCAGCTCTGACTTCCTCCTGCTTCGATGACTCGTGGGCGGGGGTTCCCACACGGATGGAGGAGGCAGACCTCTGCTGGGCCTGACAGCCGCCGGCTGGGTTTGCTTGGCCGACGGTAGATCTCAGGTGGGACGCCCAGTCTTGATTTCCATCCCTAGATCCAGCTTTAGTTTGGCCTCCGCCTGGCTCCCGGCCCGGCCACCACGAGAAGGGGAGTGGCAGACCAGAAGGACCGTGGACAGCAGCAGTGGGGATGACGGAGGAGTGGGCAGGCTTAAAGGAACGGTCAGGAGGGGCGCCGCCGCTCACAGAGGAAGCAGCTCACAGGTGCTGCTCCTGAGTCCCTGCTGGAGAACGGAGGGAAAGGGCAATGGTTTTACCATTCTCCACTCGAGCAGAAGGTGTGTTTTTCAAAAGTATATTTGAATACCCAGAAAAGGAAGATGTTATTTACTGAGTTGTGTCTGACTCTTTGTGACCCCATGGACTGTAGCCCACCAGGCCCCTCCGTCGTGGGATTCTCCAGGCAAGAACACCGGAGGGAGCTGTCATTCCCTCCTCCAGGGTATCTTCCCAACCCAGGGATCAGACCCGTATCTCCTGCATTACAGGCGGATCCTTTACCACTGAGCCACCAGGGAAGCCTGCTAACCTAGAGTTCAGTTCAGTTCAGTCGCTCAGTCGTGTCCGACTCTTTGCACACCAGGCCTCCCTGTCCATCACCAACTCCCGGAGTTCACCCAAACCCATGTCCATTGAGTTGGTGATGCCATCCAACCATCTCATCCTCTGTCGTCCCCTTCTTCCCCTGCCCCCAATCCCTCCCAGCATCAGGATCTTTTCCAATGAGTCAGCTCTTCACATCAGGTGGCCAAAGTATTGGAGTTTCAGCTTTAGCATCAGTCCTTCCAATGAAAACCCAGGACTGATCTCCTTTAGGATGGACTGGTTGGATCTCCTTGCAGTCCAAGGGACTCTCAAGAGTCTTCTTTAACACCACAGTTTGAAGGAATCAATTCTTCAGTGCTCAGATTTCTTTATGGTCCAACTCTCACATCCATACATGACTACTGGAAAAACCATAGCTTTAACTATACAGACCTTTGTAGGCAAAGTAATGTCTCTGCTCTTCAATATGCTATCTAGGTTGGTCATAACTTTCCTTCCAAGGAGTAAGCATCTTTTAATTTCATGACTGCAATCACCATCTGCAGTGATCTTGGAGCCCAAAAAATAAAGTCTGACACTGTTTCCACTGTTTCCCCATCTATTTTCCATGAAGTGATGGGACCGGATGCCATAATCTTCAGTTTCTGAATGTTGAGCTTTAAGCCAACTTTTTCACTCTCCCCTTTCACTTTCATCAAGAGGCTCTTTAGTTCCTTTTCACTTTCTGCCATAAGGGTGGTGTCATCTGCCTATCTGAGGTTATTGATATTTCTCCTGGCAATCTTGATTCCAGCTTGTGCTTCTTCCAGCCCAACGTTTCTCATGATATACCCTGTATAGAAGTTAAATAAGCAGGGTGACAATATACAGCCTTGACGTACTCCTTTGCCTATTTGGAACCTGTCTATTGTTCCATGTCCAGTTCTAACTGTTGCTTCCTGACCTGCATATAGGTTTCTCAAGAGGCAGGTTAGGTGGTCTGGTATTCCCATCTCTTTCAGAATTTTCCAGTTTATTGTGATCCACACAGTCAAAGGCTTTGGTATAGTCAATAAAGCAGATGTTTTTCTGGAACTCTCTTGCTTTTTCCATGATCCAGCAGATGTTGGCAATTTGATCTCTGGTTCCTCTGGCTATTCTAAAACCAGCTTGAACACCTGGAAGTTCATGGTTCACGTATTGCTGAAGCCTGGCTTGGAGAATTTTGAGCATTACTTTACTAGCGTGTGAGATGAGTGCAGTTGTGCTGACTTAGAGACAGGATGTATTTCCAGTTGTTTCAGTCAGGCTGGGGAAGATTACGCTGCAGTAACAAGCAGCCCCCACGTCCTAGTCGATAACACCAACAGCACTCTTTGGCCCTGTTCTGTGTCCGGTGAAGGTCAGAAGGGCCCATGGAGGCTCCCTCTCCACATCTTGCTCAGGGAAGCAAACTCCACCAAGTCCTGCTGGAGTTTAGGGTGAGCTCGGGACTGAGGTAATAACCTTTCTCCTGCCCGCACCCACCCCCTCAACTTAAAACAGCAAGTGTCTGGTCCGGCACAGTCAGTGCTGCAGAAGGAAGGCGTGCAGCGAGCTGCCCTGGGGCTGCTACGGTTTCATCTGGAGATGCTGCCGTCACTTTTGCTCACCTTCACGGACCAAAGCAGAGACTCGTCCAGACCCACCAAGGGCAGGGACTGCCCCTCATGAGACTGGAAGGGTGAGAAACCGTGTGGGCAGAGAGCCCCGGAGGATGCCCCCCAAACCTGCCCAGAGACAAACACGCTGGGAGAGGTTTGAAGAGCAAAACTGAGTATATCTTTGGTGACAATCTCATGTCAGAGCAAGTGACTTCCATAATCGTCTACGTTATCCGCAAGTAACATATTTTTTTAATGAACATTATTTTATAAATTGTATTATTTCTTCAGAAGAACCCCAACGTGTTCTAGACAGGAAATCTGAGCAGTTGTCAGAAGGGTTTATGAGAAGTCATCTCTGGTATCTGTGGTTATTACAAACAACATCTGGGTGAGCCTACCCCTCAGAAAACCATGTTCCTGGGGCGGCCGGGTGCTGGCGTGACTCAGAGGGCAGGCCTTTCCTCCCTGGACAGCCCAGAGCCCGCGTCACGCCTCCACTCACTCTGTTTAATAAATAACAATGCAGTAAGGAAGAAAACATCTGAAAGGCATTTATTTTAAATCCCGGCTGTAGGGAGCAAAGGCGGAAGCAGTTTGACGTGAGTGTAAAGACTCGTGAGCATTTGAAACTAGGCCAGTTTGGAGTCCACATTTTCTGCTGGGCAAATGAGGGAAAGGTGTGATTTTTGTTTGTTATTTTTTATCTTATTGGGAGCAGAGGAAATCATTTCATCATCTTTTTTTTTTTTTTTTCTGGGAGATTTATCTGCGTCCCTCTCGCTCCCCCTGAGGGGGAGGTAACTCATACACACTGATGGAGCAGACTGTGAGATTTATTATCAAAGGCTTCTGCTTGTGTTTCAGTGTGGTTTTGCCAGAAGTGCTGACAGAAAAACAGGCAGCCTCCAAATTAAGGAGGGAGAGTGTTAAGATGATGAGCAAGGGCTGCAGATATGGAGCTTGGTCTTCCCCCAGAAACATCAGACGTGCATCTCTCTCCCCAGACACTCCCCCGCACCCCCACCCCGCACCTACCTCTCACAAAGGCAGACTTTCTTTCTGAAACCATTTAAGGGTCCGCTTTGGTGAATCTAAACTCGTCTATTTCTCCAGTAGAAATTCTCGAGCATCAGACGAGCTTAGTTTGGTTTTGTGGCTCTGAGTCTTTTTCCCTCAGGAGGGCCACAGCTGAAGGTGCAATCTGGGAAGGGCTCGGAAGGCCTGGAAGTGAAAGTGGCTCGGTCATGTCCAGCTGTTTGCGACCCCATGGACGATATTGTCCATGGAATTCTCCAGGCCAGGATACTGGAGAGGGTAGCCTCTCCCTCCCGCAGCGGATCTTCCCAACCCAGGGATTGAACCCAGGTCTCCCACAATGCAGGCGAATTCTTTACCAGCTGAGCCCCCAGGGAAGCCCAAGAATACTGGAGTGGGTAGCCTACCCCTTCTCCCGGGATCTTCCTGACCCAGGAATTGAACCAGGGTCTCCTGCACTGCAGGCGGATTCTTTATCAGCTGAGCCCCCAGGGAAGCCAGGGCAGCGAAGGGAGGGAGTTTAACAGCAGATGCTCATTGGGGAGTCACAGTCAACCTGCGTGGGAGCGTCTCGGAGGACAGCCCCCCGATGGTGTAAGAGAATCCTCGCCCAGCGTCCGCAGCCACAGACAGGGGCTTCCCAGGGAGGCGGCGGCCTCTCGGGCTCACCCTGTGCACCCAGGAGCGGGTCTGCTAACCTGCTTTCGCAGCCACGATGGCTTTATCACGAGGTGTTTATTTCCCCAGTGGCTCAGCAGTAAAGAATTCACCTGCCAAGCAGGAGAAACAGGTTCAATTCCTGGGTTGGGAGGGTCCCCTGGATAAGGAAATGGCAACCTACTTCCGTATATTTGCCTGGGAAATCCCATGGACAGAGGAGCCCGGTCCATGGGGTCGCAAAGAGTCGAACATGACTGAGTGAGCACAGGTACTGTCATTTATTTCAAGCCCGAGAGAAACATGCCAGGAAATAATATAAAGAACAACTATGAATGCAGCAAGTCGATCAGCTAAATTTACCAGTTTTGACAGTTTTTTATCACTTAGCCATATTTGCTTCACATAGTTTAAAAATCAAATGACACCACATATTTAGTCCAAGCTTGCTGTGTGATAGTGCCGAGACCGTTCCTCTTTCCGCTTCCCTAAGGGCAATTAGCTGTTTACCGTGCACAAGTGTGTGGTATGCTTTTCTTACAGGTGTGCGTTTGCATAAGCTATCTGCCGTTATACTGCGTGCTTTTAAAACTTGACATAAATGACGTCATATGCATATGTAGTTTTGTTACAAATTCCAGTTTTATAGAAATTTGCTTTTTCTAACTCAGTATTATTTAACTCAGTTTTGTTTCTAAGCTTTACACCATTTGGGTTCATGGTGATACCTGGGCTTCCCAGGTGGCGCCAGTGGTAAAAACCTCGCCTGCCAATGCGGGAGGTGTTAAGAGATGCAGGTTCGATCCCAAGGTCAGGAAGACCCCCTGGAGGAGGGCATGGCAACCCACTGCAGTATTCTTGCCTGGAGAAGTCCATGGACAGAGGAGCCTGGCGGGCGACAGTCCATAGGATAGCTAAGAGTCAGACACGCGTTGTAATACCACACATCAGCAGTGTCCATCTGCAGAATATTCCACCGTATAGTCATTCATTTTTCCCTCCTGAAGAGATTTAAGTGTTTCCAGTCTCCCACTCACAAAGAGGGCCTAACGGTTTGTCATGCCTTGTCGAGTTTCTGTTTGGTTTTGCTATCAGGGTAATGATGGCCTCACAGAATGTACTGGCAAGAGTTCCTTCTTCAACATTCTTGAAGAGCTTGTGTATGACTGGTGTTATTCCTTCCTTAAATTTTGGTGTGCGTGCTTGCTCAGTTGCTCAGTTCAGTTCAGTAGCTCAGCCGTGTCCGACTCTTTGCGGCCCCATGAACCGCAGCACACCAGGCCTCTCTGTCCATCGCCAGCTCCCAGAGTCTACCCAAACTCATGTCCATTGAGTTGGTGATGCCATGCAACCATCTCATCCTCTGTCGTCCCCTTCTCCCCCTGCCCTCAATCTTCCCCAGAATCAGGGTCTTTTCAAATGAGTCAGTTCTTCGCATCAGGTGGCCAAAGTATTGGAGTTTCAGCTTCAGCATCAGTCCTTCCAATGAAAACCCAGGACTGATCTCCTTTAGGATGGACTGGTTGGATCTCCTTGCAGTCCAAGGGACCCTCAAGAGTCTGCTCCAACACCACAGTTCAACAGCATCGATTCTTCAGTGCTCAGCTTTCCTTATAGTCCGACTCTCACATCCATACATGACCAGAGGAAAAACCATAGCCTTGACTAGATGGACCTTTGTTGGCAAAGTAATGTCTCTGCTTTTCAATATGCTATCTAGGTTGGTCATAACTTTCCTTCCAAGGAGTAAGTGTCTTTTCATTTCATGGCTGCAATCACCATCTGCAGTGATCTTGGAGCCCCCCAAAATAAAGTCAGCCACTGTTTCCACTGTTTCCCCATCTATTGGCCATGAAGTGATGGGATCAGATGCCATGATCTTCGTTTTCTGAATGTTGAGTTTTAAGCCAACGTTTTCACTCCCGTTTCACTTTCATCAAGAGGCTCTTTATTTCTTCTTCACTTTCTGCCATAACGGTGGTGTCATCTGCATATCTGAGGTTATTGATATTTCTCAGTCGTGTCTGACTCTTTGTGACCCCATGGACTGTAGCCCGACAGGTTCCTCTGTGCACAGGATTTTCCAGGCAAGAATACTGGAGTGGGTTACCATTTCCTTCTCCAGGGGATCTTCCCAACCCAGGGATTGAACCAGGGTCTCCTGCATTGCACTCAGATTCTTTACTGTCTGAGCCACAAGGGAAGCCCCTAAATGTTGGTAGAATTGACCAATGAGGACACTGTAATGTCCTTTGTGGGAAGATCTTTAACTACAGGTCGACTTCTCTTTCTTTAAACTTTTTGGTTTATATTGGAGTATAGCTGCTTACCAGCGTTCTGTCCCTCTCAGGTGTGCAGCAGTGATTCAGTTACACATACACACGCATCTACTCTTTTTCAAGTTCTTTTCCCATTTAGGTTTTTACATGATATTGAGCAGAATTCACTGGGCTACACTATACATATCGAGAGAGAGAGAGGTACTTAAGATGCTCACATTTCTGGAATGAGGTTTGGTAGTTTGTGTCTTTCAAGGAATTTGTTGCCCATTTCGTCTTCGTTCCAGCATTTATTGCTGCACCTTGTTGATAGATTGTTGTTACATTTTGGGGGGAGGTGTGGAAATGTTCCCATATCCTTGCAATACCTGTGGCCTGTGTAGGGACGTCATAGCTCAACTGCAATATTGCTATGTTCTCTCTTCTCTCCTTTTCCCTCTCATCAATCTGCTTAAAAGTTTATCAGCTTTATTCATCACCTCAAAGACCCAGCTTTTAGTTTCAGTGATTACTGTATTTTTGTTTTCTATATCGTTGAGTTCTGCCCTGAAGGGATCTAGGACACGCCACCCAGCTAAAGCACCCAGACACTGAGTATCTTAAATGGAAGAGTTTGGGGAAGGGCAGAAGCAGAAACCTTCCGCCCTCCAAACCCTTCTTCCCTGAAAGCAGGGGACCTGTGAGAGGCGCCTCCCTGCTCCAGGAGGGCGGGGACCTTGTGAAACTCACCCTGGCTTCCGGTCACTTCTTCACCGGTTGCTGCTCCAAGTCCCAAGCCCTCTGTCTTGTGGATTCTTCACAAGTGTGCTGTTGCTTTGTCAAGAAGGTGGAAAAGCTCCCTGCTCTAGTCATGCCTTAGGGTCTTCACGCTCTTGTGAAAGTTACTGTACACATGTAGACATTCAATAATATGTTCTCGCTTTCCTCCTGTGAATCTATATCTTTGTCAGTTCAATTTTAGACTGTTGGTCTTTCCTTGATGTGGGTAGGAAGTTAGTTAGAATCAGGGATAAGCACTTGGCTCCAGTATTGGGCTGGCTTTGGAACCATGGATTTTTTAGTGCAGGTAAAGTAAAGATTGAACCTGGTTCTTCTCTGGTCTGTCTGCTGCTGCTAAGTCCCTTCAGTCGTGTCTCACTCTGTGCGATCCCATAGACGGCAGCCCACCAGGCTTCTCCGTCCCTGGGATTCTCCAGGCAAGAATATTGGAGTGGGTCTGTCTAGAGACTTCTTTTTCATCCTAGAAAAATACATGGGTGAATGAGGTCAACCAGATGCAGTTGACAGACACTCCATGAAGAGAATTATTACTGCTCTGGTCAGGAGGAATTAATTATACAAAAACATGTTGGTTCGAAAAAGGAATACTCTGTGCTCTTGAAAGTCCTCCTTACCCCAGCAATTTCCTTTCCAAACCACACAGAGTGTTCTGACAGGGCCCTCCTTTTATCTGGAAGTGGCAGGCCTGACCTTTCTTCAGGGAATTCATAAGACATCTACTTGTCCATGAGACTGGAAACTCTGCTGACATTTAAAAATTGTCTCTCTCTCCTGGAGCCTGACCGTGAGGTTTGATTTTAGACTAGCTGGTGTGTATAAACCAGATGCTTCTTCTTGATTCCTGAAATGTCCTTCTATTTGCTTATCTCTCTGAATCAGTGGGGTTTTTCTGTAGACAAGGCATTTGCAGGAAGGATGGCAGGAGGCACAAGGACGTACCCCAGGTGAAAGTCAAGGTGCCTGGCACGTTATCTGGGGTCAGCTGAGATGACTGACTGTCTCTGTGGCACCAGGTACCCAGGTACGAGTCTCCTCCAGCAGCCATGCTTCCAGGTGGAACAGCAGGGAAAAAAGGACTTTCATCTTGAAAACTCAAGATGCCGCTTGACTTCACACTGATGCCAATGGCAAGTGAATGTATTCAGCAACAACATTTCTAGAAACCCAGTCCAAGTGGTTAAAGACTGCTTCTGGTTCCCAGCTTCCATTCTAAGTGGAGTCGACCTCACAGGAATAGGGCCGTTTCCCTGTTGATGGACCACAGGAGTCATGGGCCAAAGTCCAGGAGCTAGCTCTGCAGAGAAATTATTTTACACCAGAAGTTAAAGTAAGGAGCACCACAGTGCACCCACCTAAGAGATCAGTGACGTCCAATGACCGTCACAGAGTTAGTCAATACGAAAGGTTTACTGAACATCAACAAGGTGGTAAAAGAGAAATCATTCAAAAAAAAAAAAAAAAAGATCCTTTTAGAGCATTTTAGGCTCAGAGCAAAATTGAGAGGAAATTGCAGTGTGTTCCCATTTTCTCCTGCCTTCACACAGGCACGGCTTCCCCCATCTTCAACATCCCCGACGGAAGGTACGTTTACTATATTCAGTGAACCTGCACTGACCGTCATAAACAGCCAACACCCGCAGCTTGCATCAGGACCCACTCTTGATGCTGTACATTCTGTGTTTGGACAAATACGCAGTGATATTCATCCATCCTTACATTATCACGCAGAGTGTTTTCACAGCTCTAAAAATCCTCTGTGCTCTACTCACTCCTCCCACCTAACCACTTGCAAACAATGATCTCTCCGGGTTTGCCTTTCCCAGAATGCCACAGAGTTGGAAGCATGCAGTACACAGCCTTTTCAGACTGGCTTCTTTCCCTTGGTAATATGTATTTAAGGTTTCTCTATGTCTTTTCATAGCTTGATAGCTTTCTTATTAGTGCTGAATAACATTCTGTTTTCTGGATGTATCAGTTTATTTATCCATTCACCTACTAAAGGGTGTTTTGATACTGTCTGAGTTTTGGCAAAGATGTATAAAGCTACTACAAACATCCACGTGCAAGTTTTTGTGTAGACCTAAGTCTGCAAATCTTTTGGGTACGTACCAGGAAGTATGGTTGCTGGATCACATGATAAGAGTATGCTTAGTTTCATAAGAAACAACCAAACTGTCTCCCAAACTGGCTGCACCATTCTGCACTCTCACCAGAGTGAGTGAGATTTCCGACTGTTTCACAGCGTCCCCAGAATCTGATGCTGTCCTTGTTCCATATTTTGGTCATCCAGTGGAGTGACCCCTCACTGTTGCTTTAATTTGCATCTCTCTGATGACGTGTGATGGAGAGCATCTCTTTGTTTGCCTGTTTGTCATCTGTGTATCTTCTTTGACAAGGTATTTGTTAAGATATCGGGCCCATCTTCTAACCCAGTTGTCTCCTTAGTCTGAGTTTCAAGAGCTCTTTGTAGATGTGTCAGTCCTTCATCAAATGCGTCCACAAGTATTTTCTCTCAGTCTGTGCCTTGTCTTTCCACTCTCTTGTCACTATCTTTCGCAGAGCAAAATTAAAAAAAAATTTTTTTTAAGGAAGGGGATACTAATGTAAATGACATTGCCTTCTAAATTTCAAATTCTGCTCACTCTTTGCTGGTGTGTAGGAAAGTGGTTGACTTTTTAAGCTTATTTCCTACACTCTTGCCATAATCGCTCATTAATTCCAAGAGGGTTTTTTGTTTTGGTTTGGTTTTGTTGTTCGTTTGTTTTGCTTTGTTTTGTCTTTTGACTGTGCTGCAGCTTGCGGGATGATCTTAGTACCCTGAGCAGATATCAGACTCAGGCTCTTGGCAGTGAACGTTCTGAGTCCAAACCATTGAACTGCCAGGGCAATTCTCAATCCCAAGAGGTTTTTTTTTTTTTTTTTTTTTTCTGCATACATGTCTATCCCATCTGCAAATATTTCTTCCTTTCCAATCTACATACCTTCTATATAATTTCTTATCTAATTGCACAAGCAAAGTCTTTCAGTGCAGTGTTGAAAAGGACACTACAGTTTGTTTTTCCACTCAGCAGCTGATGGGCACTTCAGCTGTTTCCAGGTTTTGCTGCTGTGAGTAGAGCGCCTTACTCAGAACACACGGCTCATGCGGGGACACACGGTCTCCCTTCCTGCGGGCGCGCGCGGCGTGTGGAGCCCTGCTCGGCAGGACTGGGCGTCTGGTGGTGTGAGACCTGCCAGGCTGCCCTCTAGGCTGGGCTTCTGATAAGCAGTGTGCTGGTGGCTTTGCACTTCTGAGTCTCATCTGATAGTCTCTGCTATTTAATCAAAAATTTGAGACCGTTTAGACCATGGAATTAAAAGACACTTATTGCTTGGAAGAAAAGCTATGACCAACCTAGATAGCATATTCAAAAGCAGAGACGTTACTTTGCCGACTAAGGTCCGTCTAGTCAGGGCTACAGTTTTTCCAATGGTCATGTATGGACATGAGATTTGGACTGTGAAGAAAGCTGAGTGCCGAAGAATGGATGCTTTTGAACTGTGGTGTTGGAGAAGACTCTTGAGAGTCCCTTGGACTGCAAGGAGATCCAACCAGTCCATTCTGAAGGAGATAAACCCTGGGATTTCTTTGGAAGGAATGATGCTGAAGCTGAAACTCCAGTACTTTGGCCACCTCATGCGAAGAGTTGACTCATTGGAAAAGACTCTGATGCTGGGAGGGATTGGGGACAGGAGGAGAAGGGGACAACAGGGGTTGAGATGGCTGGATGGCATCATGGACTCGATGGACGTGAGTCTGAGTGAATTCTGGGAGTTGGTGATGGACAGGGAGGCCTGGCGTGCTGCGATTCATGGGGTCGCAAAGAGTCAGACACGACTGAGCAACTGAACTGAACTGAACTGAACTGAAACCTACCTTCTTCTTGATGCTTTTTATTTGCCCTGTTTGTCCTTTGTTTCTTTTTCCTCTTTTTTTTTTTTTTTGCTTTTTATTCGAATTTTTTTCATAATTTCGTCTTATTTCACCCGTCAGCTGACCAGCTACCCTTTGAGGGAGGTTTCAGTGGTCATGCAGTGCAGAGGCTCTCACTTCTGCCCCTCACTCAGATGTGATAAAGCTTTCCTGAGACCTGGGACCCTGCAGAGCTTTCTGCAGCCTCCGCTCCGTGTGGGAGAGAGGCAGGGCTGGCTGGGTTTCTGTCATCAAGGGCATCCCGTCCTGTCTGTGAGCACCTGGTGGCTGGCACAGGCCTGGGGAGAGCACAGAGAAAGTGCTCCCTGCCCACGCCCAGCACCCAGCACACTGCCCTTCTGGAATCCACACAACCCCTGGCCACGCTGCTGTCACCTGAGGTCTGGGCCGAGGCGCCTTCCTCCAGAACCTCCTGAAGCCGGGTTTGCTTCATTTCGTTTAGTGCAAAAAGCAAGGAGCAGCTGGCCCCGTGTTGACAGATGGAAAAGCAGCCAGAATGACTCAGGCTATTCCTCGCTTCCTTTACAGGAAAACGGGATCCACACAGAAAGGACACCGCAGACCTGCGGGGAGTGAGACCCCAAATAGTCAGAAAGATTGCAGCGCCTGCTCCCCGAAAGAGAGCGTAAGCTGTCTCACTCAGATGAGCGAGCGGATCTTGGAAATGAGACTGTGAAGTTCTTGGAGGGAATCTTTGTGGAACCTTGAAGAACAACAGAGAGAGACGCCAGGAGAAAAAGATGGACCGATGTCCCGGCTCTCAGGGCCGAGATGAGGGTCATCTTGGAGACAAGATGAGAGAGCTCACTGCCTGTTGGTGGAGAGTTTTAGTCTAGATGTAAAAAGGTGTTCAGAGACTGCCTGGGAAAGGAAGGAGCAGGGCTTCCCTATGGCTCGGTATTAAAGAAGCCGCCTGCCAGTGCAGGAGACCTGGGTTCCATCCGTGATGCGGGAAGATCCCACGTGCCTTGGAGCCACTGAGCCCGTGAGCCACAGCTACCGAGCCTGTGCTCTGGAGCCCAGGGACCATACTCCTGAGGCCCGAGTGCCCCAGAGCCTGAGCTCCGCAACAGGAGAAACACCGTGATGACAGGCCCGTGCCCCCGACTGGAGAGCAGCCCCTCCCTGCTCTCCGCAATTCGAGAACAGCCTGAGCAGCAACAAGGGCCCAGCACAGCCTAAGTAAATGAAGAAAGAAGGATAAGAAAGATAGGAACAAGCTTAAAGGAAAAGGCTTCATCCTGAGTGTGTCTTACCAGGTGGGGAAGCTGTCTGTGCCAACTTGAGTCAGGCAGTGATCTCCGCTAAGGACCAGGGGAGAGAAAAAGGGTCAGAAATAACCCCCTGGGTGAATTCGCAGCTGGCCTCAGGAAGTTTCAATGCCAGCTGAGAAGAACTGTGCTCTGCCCTGGGGCTCCATCCCTGTATCTGTTCTGCTCAAAACTATCGATCATCTGAGTAACGCTGCCCAGACCACTATGTATGTTAAGAGCCCTGTGCTTAAGATAATACTAATGAGGCTAAATATCTACACAGATAAGTGAGGACAGCAGTGTGGGGTGTTGCACAGTTTTTCTTTTTCACAAGTTCAGGCTGGGGCTGGTGAGGAAAGCCCTCTCAGGGGAGTCTGCCCAATACTGTTGGCAGTCAGACCCTTGCTTTCCCCCAAGCCCCATGGGGCCTGGGGAAGTGCAATGGGGTGAGGGTGTTGTCAGAGCAGAGAAAAATGGAAAATTCAACTATGACATAAAATCTGGACTTGATGAAATACAGAACCTTCCCACGTGTGAAACTGAGATGAGAGAAAATGTCCTGAGTCGAACCTCCGTGCCAGCATGAGTGGAGAGCTGCAGAGGCCTCCTAAGGGCATCCCGTGCTCCTCCCAGGGTGGGGGACGGTCACAGGGGTCCCTTGAGCCCGTCTGCGAGCGCCTGCAACCCAAGGCCGATGTTTCCTTCTCCCCCGGCTCCTTCTAATTCATGGTTAAGTGCTTCAGGTGAGCGCATGCACGAGGAGACTGGCTGTTCAAAATGTCACAGCACCATCAAGCCACTAGCCATTATGTTCAGCCAACATTTTAATTTTTCAGTTTTCTTAAATGTTTTCTTAAATGCTCATGCTGTTGTTCAGTCACCAAGTCACGACCGACTCTTTTCAGCATCATCAACTGCAGCACGCCAGGCTTCCCTGCCCCTCATTATCTCCTGGAGCTGCTCAAACTCCTGGCCATTGAGTCGGTGATGCCATCCAACCATCTCATCCTCTGTCGCCCCCTTCTCCTCCTGCCTTCGATCTTTCCTAGCATCAGAGTCTTTTCCAATGAGTCAGTTCTTCATCAGGAGATGAAGAAGGAGATGGCCAAAGAATTGGAGCTTCAGCTTCAGCATCAGTCCTTCCAATGAGCATTCAGAACAGATTTCCTTTAGGATTGACAGGTTTGCTCTCCTTGCAGTCCAAGGGACTCGAGAGTCTTCTCCAGCACCACAATTTGAAGGCATCAATTCTTCAGCACTCAGCCTTCTTCATGGTCCAAATTTCACATCCATACATGACTACTGGAAAAATCATAGCTTTGACTAAATGGACCTTTGCTGGCAAAGTGATGTCTCTGCTTTTTAATATTCTATCTAGTTGTGTCATGGCTTTACTTCCAAGGAACAAGTATCTGTTAATTTCAAGGCTTCAGTCACTGTCTCTGCAGTGATTGTGGAGCCCAAGACAAGAAAATCTGTCACTGTTTCCCCATCTATTTGCCATGAAGTGACGGGACTGGATAACATGATCTTAGTTGTTTTGAATGCTGAGTTGTAAGCCAGCCTTTTTGTTGAAAATACTCATGCTA
This sequence comes from Oryx dammah, assembly GCF_014754425.2. Lineage (NCBI taxonomy): Eukaryota > Metazoa > Chordata > Mammalia > Artiodactyla > Bovidae > Oryx > Oryx dammah. The sequence goes on along the minus strand of NW_024070188.1, from coordinate 88,728,022 downwards.
GTTTACTAAGCTTTTATTGACACAGATACAGTTGAACAGAAGCCTCAGTTTACATCTCAAACAAACTGTTTGCACCAGTAGAACCAGGGACCTGTCTAACCAGTCTGTAGGTCAACAGGTAAACATCAGTCAAGAGAAGCCACCGTGGGTTTCCAAGCCAGCATGGGCCTAAACAGACGGCAGACTTCACGTTGCTGTGCCACTCACTCCGAGAGCCAGGTAGGAGGGGCCCCTGCTCTCGTGAAGACGAGGGATCAAATTCATCACACAGTCTAAAGCACGTGCTAAAACATGTTTCAGTACAACAGAGAGCACGATGAAGGCACGTGGAAGCAGAGGGTGGGCAGTTCTGCCCGTAGACCGGCTATCGAGCCCTGCCTCTTCGGCCCCAGGACAGGTGGATGGAGGCCGCTCTCCAACCCCGCTCCTTCTGGTCAACGCTTCTCACCAACTCCTTCTCCCAGCCACAGGGGAGTTTGGTATCAAGTCCCTGATGGGTTAGCTCTGTCGGGACTTACTCACTGTTGGCACGCCAGGAAGGAAGTGCATTTTCCTTGTGTCTTCCAGAATACCTGCTCTCTTCTTTGTAATTTCTCCGCCTTAACCGCAAGGCCCCAGTGATCTCAGCCGATGAACAAGTCGCCCGATCTCCTCCTGACGCACATCAAGGGGGCCTCTGCTGCCTCCTGGGCAGATTCACTTTTCACAGAATTATTCTGACAACCTCGCTTGCTGACCTCAAGAAACTCAGAGCAAATGCGTCGACTTGCCTCAGGGATGCGGGATGGGCATTGTCCATCTCCAGATCGGAATGCTTTCTTTTTATAGCATGCTAACAGCTCTTCCCAGAAAACACCAGCGTCACACCATGCCACGCTGTGTTTAATTACAGCGTGCCAGCCTCCCTTAGAGGAATGTTGGGAAGATTATACTTTAAAATAATAAGCGTGGGAAAACGACAGATTTGGGATGTTTAACACTTACAAATATTCCTGCAACATAAGTCAATAAATATCTGTGCGGGCCTGTGATACATCTCGTGATTGTAACCTTGGAAAAATTCTAATTTGCAGCCTCCCTGTCTCCCACGAGGCACCTAACAGAGCTTGGTATTTAAAACCTACCCGTCCAGGTAGGAGGCACATTCCCACACCAGATGTTCATGGCGCCACGTGAGGACCCCGGGCTCCAACGCTGTGCGCACGCAGCGCTTGGCACGGCCACACTCCCCGGAGCTCACACCCTGAGAGCGAGTCTCTGCAGACGTCCGCGTCCACACGGAACTGCACCGTGGTTTGTGCGTTTAGTGATGGTCTGAGAACCCAGGGTGGGAGGTCTCACAAGGCAAGCTCTGGGCCCTGCTGACGCGGGCTGCAATCCTGTGACCTGGAAGGAATCCGTGCCTTGCCACGGTGTGGTTTAAGGAGAGAGCTCCTGAGAGGCGTGCAGGGAGGAGGAGGCGTGCGGCGTGTTCAACCGCGGTGCACACCTTCCCTTTCTTCCATCTGACAAGTGTCTGTGGAGACTCTATGACCTGCTGGATGAGGCTGGAAGGGGGTGTCCAGGGAAACGAGACCCTGCTCATCTCAGGAGCTCCTCACCTGCTTGGGAGGGTGAGGCGTAACCGAGAACCCGTTACGAGACCTTGGGACTGTCCACGTGGAACGCTACAGGCCAGGCCTTTATGATGAGGTGGAGAACTGTACTTATTAGACATTAGCTCAGTTGGTAACAAATCCGCCTGCAAAGCAGGAGACCCCAGTTCCATTCCTGGGTTGAGAAGGTCCCCTGGAGAAGGGATAGGCTACCTTCTCCAGTATTCTTGGGCTTCCCTTGAGGCTCAGCTGGTAAAGAATCCGCCTGCAATGTAGGAGACCTGGGTTCGATCCCTGGGTTGGGAAGATCCCTTGGAGAGGGGAACAGCTACCCACTCCAGTATTCTGGCCTGGAGAATTCCATGGACTGTGTAGTGCGTGGGGTCACAAAAAGTCGGACAAGACTGAGTGACTTTCACTTTCACTTTCATCCAGCCCGTGAGGATTTCTCTCTTGGTGATACACATATAGAGAGCTCCCTGCTCCCTGAGGAGGCAGGAGACCACCCAGGGACGGTGCAGGTCCTCTCGGGGGTCGGGGGAGGGTGTGCGCAGTCTCTCCAGGCTGGGAAGTCTCAGGGCGGGGGCGAGAGTGAAGAGAGCGGAGCCTGCCTGGACGGTACGTGGGGTCTCAGGGAGGATGGAGAGTGAATCCAGGGAGCAGGAGATCCGGAGACTTCACTCAGGACGCAAGGGGACCAGCCAGGGCAGCAGAGGGGCCTTCTCAGGAGGACCGGCCGTGAGCCGGGATTCCTGTCACGTTCTCTGGGAGCTGCTAATAAAGGCAAGAACCCTGTCTTAGTTAGGATGTGGGGCCTTTAGGGGCAATGCCTTGCAGATCTGGAATAAGTCTGGGAGGCAGTGAGGATACAGAGTCTGCAGAGTCAGAAGAGGGGGTGTCACTGGAGGAGGGGGTGGGAGCAGAGGCTTGGAGGTGGACAGGAAACTCCAAGGGAGCTGGGGGTGGGGGTGCAGCTGGCCTGGCTGGGGCAGATCTGAGTGGGGGGCAGGGCAGTCAGGTTGCTCTACAAGGTCAAGTCAGACTCTAGGAATGCTTGCATCCTGCGCAGGTGCTGAGGAGCCATCTGCAAGGGTGGCATGGTGAGGGGATCTGACGGGAGTGAGGGGCCTGGAGTCAAGGCCACGGTTACAGAGCTACAGCCTGGGCCCAGGAGGGGTGGCAGGAACCTTCATGGATGAGGCAGCCGGTAGAACAGACCAGGGAGTGAGCAGAGAACAGGGGGGAGGATTGGGAAACCCAGGGGTCATGTGGAAGGGCCAGAGAGACAACAGGAAGGAAACCAAGTGCTGAGCTCCCACGAGGCACGTTCGGCACGGTCAGGAGTGTGCTGAGGACTTGGTCACCCCCACAGTCACGCTATGGACGCGGAAGCATGCACGCCACGTGGCTGAGGGAGCCTGAAGACCCGACGAGCTGGGAAGCTGCCGGCCACCGGGGGCCGGGCGTGCGCGGATGCTGGGCTCTTCACTGCTCCCCGCGCATCCCCCGGCCGAATCCGTGGACCAGTCTCCGAGGTGGTGGATGAGATGTCAAGGGAGTGAGGGAACCCTTGACCATGCTCTGATCGTGCTGGCTTTAAAGTGCAGGCATGGGTGCGGGCTGAGCAGCGTCTCAGAAGTGGAGGTGGAGTGGGCGTCGTGCTTGGGGTGAGGGGGGCTGGTCTCTGGGGGGACGCTGGGGGCAGGCCTGTTTTCTGCATCTGACGTTTGCTCCCAAGCTGGGGCCAGGCGCTTGGGCCCCTAACCAGGGGTGGGGTGACCTCGTGCCGGCTCCAGGGCTGCAGACTCCTCCTCCTCCTGGTCCTCTGACGTGCTCCTCAAAGCCGGCTCTCTGGAACCCTCCGGGTTGCGGTGGGAACGGGGAGGGCCAGCTTCCTGCTCTCCTTCTCCCCTGCTTTGACCCACCCTTCCAACCACCCCTTGCAAAGCACTTCTGTGAGTTTTATTGCTATATCTGGGGAAAGGTTGCATTTGAGCATAGGACTCTGTGAGCATCTCTCTCTAAATCTCAGGTGAACTTTTCAGATGTTTCCAGGGACACCTGCCGGTATGACATTCGATGATTCTGGCACTGCGGCCCCTGAGGGCTGCTGAGAGGCAAGGCCCAGAAACATACGTGCTGCTGCTGCGTGTGTCCATCTCCCCAGACTCGGGCACAAGGGAGTCCACCTGGGAGGCAGGATCCCGCGTGCCTGCGGAAGCTTTCCTGTCGCTTCAGCCCAGTGACGGCGGCGTCTGCTGCCCCCAGACAGGACCAGGTGCAGGAGCACAGCGGGCTGAGTCGCCCCCGCTGCAGCCCCGCTGCGGCCCTGGCCACATGGGGCAGGCAACACTCACCTGCAGCCTGTGTGCCCAGGCAGAGGGGCGGGGCACACAGCTCAGTCTCTGCTCACCCCCAGTGCCCGGCCCGTGGGCGTCCGGCAGCCCTGGGGGTGCCGCCCGACTCGGCACCGTCTTGCAGACCGGTAGCAGCAGCTTGAGAAACATTCTTTCTGATGTTCAAGTTACAGGCGTGTTTGAATAGGCCACGATCACTGCTGATCCTCCCCCTAGGTCAGCACGTCCTGATTCACTGACTCATGTGCTGGGAACTTGTGGGGGGTGATTAGAGAGCGTCAGGCCTGGGGAGGCAGGGGGCCGTTGCAGGCCAGCGCTGGACGGTCAAAGATTCCAGAGGCGCCAGGGGTGGGGGGAGGGGGGGGCGGAGAGCCCTGCTGGGGAGGAAGGCGGCACAGCACAGCCTTTTGTGGGTTCTGGGAGGTTGAGAACTGGAAATGATAACTTTGCAGAGACAGTTTATTACAAAGTACTTTTACATCTTCCGTCTCATCTAACCTGCGATGTAGATGTTATCATTCCCGTTTTCTAGATGAGCAAATCAAGAATCAGAGTAAGTGGCCTTACCCCAAATCCTGCAGTGGAGCCAGTGCTCCAGGGAGACTGACCCTGGGAGACGGCCTGAGTTAGGGTCCCCCAGGGAAAGTGAGCCAGTGGGCTCTGTGCGTGTGTGCGTGCACACGAGGGGGTGGGGGCTGTGGGACTGGCAGGCTGAAATGTGTGGAGCAGGCTGCTGGGCTGCAGGCCCAGGAAGAGCAGGCATCCTGGGTCCAGCCTGAAGGCGTCTGGAGGAGGAGCCCACCGTCTCCCGGGACTCCAGTCTTTTCCTCTTAAGCTCTTCAACTGTTTGGGCGAGGCCCACCGTGACAGGACGTTCAGCAGCTCTCCTCTGCAGGTTTGACCATTTGTCACACTTTGCAGATACACTCACAGACATGTTGACTGCTGGCCAGACTCTGGCACACGGTCTACCCGAGTGGATACATAATCTTAACCATTCAAGGGTCTCCAAGGAGGTGAGAGCAGGCCAGGGAGACACGGGTGCAGAAGGCTCCGAGCCGCCCCTCTGCGGGAAGCCCTTCCGAGCACAGGCTTGAGCGGAGGACATCAGGCCCGTCCTTCTGGAAGAGCAGTGAGAGGGTGAAGCTGTGAAGGGGCGCACCGCCTCTGGACACCCAGTCCCTGCCCCCATCTCCCCTTTTTTGATGGCCTTGCTCGGCCTCCTCCTGGAGCTCCGGCCACTGGCTGGCCTGGGCCTGTCACTGTGCAGAACGCAGGATGGGCAGGGGAAGGGGATAAGGCCAGGGGAGGCCGTCCTGACAACACGGGGTGGAAGTTTGTCGTTTCCAAGAAAGAAGGATGTCCTTTGATTTACTCGTGGGCTTGTCTATACATTCATTCATTTTTTCAACAAATATGACGTCTGCCACCGCCCAGGCACCGGGACCCAAATATTAGCAGGAAATGAGGGCTCCTGAAAGGCTGTTCTAAAAATCAACTAAAGGCTAATTGGCCAGGCGTTCCCGGGTGGGGGCAGGAAGTCTGAAGGTTACGGGGCGGGTACAGCGACAGACTCTTCCCGATGAGCAGAAGGGGTCAGTCGTGGAGCAGGGAGACGCCGTGTGACTCAGGCCGGGTCTGCAGCACACCTCCTTGCTGAGCAAGGAGCTGCTCTGAGCGCAACGGCCCAGAAGGGCCCCCGAGTCCAGCCCGGCAGCCCGAGTCGGGGGGACTGGTCTCACGGGTTACACGGGGGTCGATTCCTGTGGGGGCTTCAGGTGACTCAGTGCTACAGGGTCTGCCTGCAACGCCGGAGGCGCGGGTTCGATCCCCGGGTCGGGAAGATCTCTCGGAGAAGGAGGTGACAACCCACTCCAGTGTTCTTGCCTGGGAAATCCCACGGACAGAGGAGCCCGGTGGGCTACAGTCCACGGGGTCACAAGAGCTGGACACGACTGAGCGATTAAACAACGACAATGACGGCTCCGGTGGGGTGAGCTCTGAAACTGCTGCCAGGGGTCGTGGTGGACCCCCAGGACGGCCACTGCAGAGTGCTATTCACTGGGCAGCTTCAAACAGCAGACGTGGATTCGTCCCCGGTTTCGGAGGCCGGACGTCCCGTGTCAAGGTGTGGGCAGGCCGAGCCCCCTCTGCTCTGCCTCCTGCCCCTGGCAGGGCATCCTTCGTCCCTCCTCGGTGCTCCTCGCCTATAGACACGCCGCTCCTGTCTCTGCCCCATTTCATGGGGCTCCTCCCCACCTGTGTGTCCCCTCTTCTTTGGAGAACACCAGTCACACAGGCCAGGGGCCTCTCTTAGGGGGTTCGGCTCGCTGTGACCTAACCAGTGACAGCTGGAATGACCCTAGGTACAAGTGAGTCTGCAGCTGAGATCCCGGGTGGGAGTTGGGTTCTGGGGACACTTTGGCTAACATCTGTGTCAGCAGCTCCACTGAGGCTTATGGAGATGCCAGGAGATTCGTTTCTGCTCCTTGCGCTAAAAATGACTACGTGGGGGAGGGGCGGAAACTCAGGGACTTGGTCCCAGAGCAGGAAGCCCCCCCACCCCCCGCCCCGCCCTGCTGCCCGCTGGGCTGAGAGCCTGGGGGAGACACAGGCTGCTGTCCGCTCAGCGGCCCGCGGGGACTCACCTCCAGGAGCAAGCAAGGGCTGTGGTTTCATTAAAAACACCTGGAGATGGAAGCTTTTTGAGTCTAAGTTTTCCAATCCACCCAGAAGCTTGACTACAATTTTTGTTTTTTTAAAAACGATTTTTTTTTTTGATGTCGTTGTTCAGTCGCTCAGTTGGGTCCAACCCTTTGCAACCACACGGACTGCAGCACGCCGGGCTTCCCTCTCTGTTTGATTTTTAAAGTCTTTGTTGAATTTGTTATAATATTGCTTGTTTTGTTTTGGACTTTTGGCCACAAGGCACATGGGATCTTCGCCCCCTGACCGTGGATCCAACCCACTCCCCCTGCACCGGAAGGCAAGGTCTTCACCACGGGACCACCAGAGAAGCCCCCTATAATTTCTACATTTTACACAGAAGATTGGCACGGATCGGGGGAGAGGGGAGGCGTGGTGAGAAGGAGGCAGCCCCGGGCTGTCGTGGGTGGTGGAGATGGGGTGTCGAGAGCCCCGAGGACCAGAGCGCGGGGTGGGGTGGCCCTCCTGGGGTCTCAGGGCCCAGGGCAGACAGACTGAGGCTGGTCCAGCACCCGCTCTCCCTCCTGGCTCCCCAGCGTTGTCCCGCCACTGCTCTTCTGAGGCCAGGCGGTGCTCCTGGGAGCTGGTCTGAACGCGGACGGCCCCGTGAGTGTCCAGGCTGGGGATGCCCGCTCAGCTCCCTCACCCCCTTGCTCCCTCCTGGGCACCAGCAGGGGTTTCTTAGAGACTGGAGATTGCTTCGCAGCTGGCCAGAGGGCTGTCTCTGACCCCGCCTCATGCTTAGCCTCTGGGTTAGTGGGGGGCACAGGTTTCTTCAGGAACGAACCTCCCCACCTCGGCTTTTCCTGTCCCGGTAACTAATCACTGTGCCCTGAACTCCATCACCAGCTGGACGGGTCTGTAGGAAACGGCATTGCCTTCTCCTTATAACTGGGAGCCCCCTCCTTCTGACCTACAGGTTAGAAGGTTAATTGAGATTTCTGTGTTTACATTCTAATCTCCACATATAAGGTCTGATAAATCTTTATCACTTTCAGCCAGGCAGTGCTTCATTACTTTTCCAAAGGTAAAGCCTTGTGTGTTCAGGACGAATTACAGAGCAAGAATGTCTCTGATAAACCCACGATGGCGGGAAACAAGGATGATTTGTATGGGGTGGAATTACAAAGACAACCCAGGCAAGTGCGCCTTGAATTCCAGCCTTGTCAGAACGGATTGTTTTTGTCTTTCTCGAGTGTTCAATGAGGCATTTCACAAGGAGTTTAGCTTCATTTTTGTGCGTGCCACTTAAGAAATCAGAAGGATTTTTAAAAGTAAACTGCTTAGATGCAAATGGAGTTTTTCCAAAAATTAAATAATTGGAAGGGGATAAAAAGCACTGCCGACATACACTGTTTATGTATTTGGACATGTTCTTTCTACCATTACTTTCTTTTTGCCAACCTGAACAGTGGGCTCTGCTAGGTGGACCGGGGTTCAGGGAAGCAGAACGGTTAGGGATACAGTCTTTGAAATCAGTCCAGCCCTGGCTCAAGGCCTGGAACTAACATTGACCAAATGATGACTGTGGTCCAGTCGTGAATTTCCTAAGTCTTTATTACCTTATTTTTAAAAGGCCAGGTCAACAGAGAGGGTCTTTGTGAAAACCTGGTAACACAGTGCACGTAGAGCACGGAGCATCAAGCCTGGCAACAGGGGGAGCCCAGGCCATAGCAGGGCCTGTGATGGTGATGGTGATGGTGGTGATGGTGATGGTGGTGATGGTGATGGTGATGGTGGTGATGGTGATGGTGATGGTGATGGTGATGGTGGTGATGGTGATGGTGATGGTGGTG
>NW_024070188.1:88687659-88719558 GCF_014754425.2 Oryx dammah | reverse complement strand
TGATGGTGGTGATGGTGATGGTGGTGATGGTGATGGTGATGGTGGTGGTGGTGATGGTGGTGATGGTGATGGTGATGGTGATGGTGGTGATGGTGGTGATGGTGATGGTGATGGTGATGGTGGTGATGGTGATGGTGGTGGTGATGGTGGTGATGGTGGTGGTGGTGGTGATGGTGATGGTTGTGATGGTGATGATCTTGGTAATATTGGTGGGGTGATGATTTTGACAGATTTAGCGTCTATACAAGACCTTGAATTAAGCCCTCTGCTGCCATTTTATTTCTGTTTTATCAGTATGAAGTGTTTCTTCCCAACCAGCGTCTTAAGGACAGGCCGCCTTCTAAGCACTTGTGCACTGCCCACCCCAGGTGGCACCCGCGCTGCCCGGCCTTTGGCGTTGGTTGGAGGCTGCAGCGCTCACGCTGCTGTCGTGCTTCACTAGGCCCCTTCATTTTCCTCATTTTCCCGAATCCTACCACGCCAGAGTCTCTAAAGATAGCCCCGAGCATGGGCCCTTTGGGGGCATTTAATACATATTGAGGGACCCCCAGTAGGAGGCAGAAGAGGAGGGTTCCTTTGGAGGAGTCTGCTTGGCTGGTGTTTGACTCGCCATTTTCTGACGCTGACCTCTTGTCTAATGGTGAAAGAGCTTTGACCCCTTCGGTTTCTGTGGCGCCCCGTCTGAGTGGGTTCTTCTCACGGCCGACGGGTTGATGGAGACCCTCTGAAGTCAGCTGCATCACTGCAGTGAGCTTTGAGCTGCCCACTGTGGAGGTCACTTTGGTTTTGCACTGTGTTGGGGCCAAGTGCACCTTGAGCCCACAGAGCAGCCAGGGCCCCGGCAGTGGGGGCCCCTCCTCGATCTCTCCATGCCCTTGCCCTCCCCTCCCTGACCTGACACCTGCTGTCTGCTCACCATGTCCTGTGTCCTTTGCCAGAAGCCTGAGCCTCTGCTGTTCAGAGGCTGCTGGGATCACGGTTCTTGATTGACCGCAACCTGGGGAAATCACGTTCTTTTCCTTTTTAAAGAAAATGATTTATCAATAATATTAAAGGGAATATGAAGAGGAGACAATTGCTGTTAAACAGTCTGTTTTTACTCTCAGCCTACACCCCGTCTCCCCGTCTCCCATGATAGAGAAGAGTGACTGTAGCACCCAGCTGTCCCCCACCCAGGGGTCTCTCTGCGACTGCACTGGGAAGAAGCCTGGGTGGGGAGGAGCAAGCCTTCTCAGACCCCCTGCAGACCCCCACCCCCCAACCCTGAACTTGGGGCAGGAGAGCCGCTGAGAGGAGCGGAGGGACCCCCCAGCCACGGCTTGGGCGGCACCACGGACATCGGGACGCTTCCTTCCTGCTGTTTCTCTGCTCCACTGCCGCCACTGTGCCACCATCTCCAGGTAGAAATGCTGGGGGCACGGAGACTGTGTCCAGCCTTGGGGAGAATGGATCGTGGCGCACGGCATTTTGGTTTGCTTAGGCACTGTTCCTGCTCATGGTCCCAGGGAAGAGTTAAAGAGGCTTAAACAGACTGTGTGTGTGTGCCTAGTCGCTTCAGTCGTGTCTGACTCTTGCAACCTGTGGACTGTAGCTCACCAGGCTCTTCTGTCCATGGGATTCTCCAGGCAAGAGTACTGGAGGGGCTGCCCTGCCCTCCTCCAGGGGACCTTCCCGACCCAGGGATCGAACCCGCGTCTCCCGCGTCTCCCGTACTGCAGGCAGATTCTTAGCTGCTGAGCCACTGGGAAAGCCACGTACAAGCAGGTTACCATGGGGCCAAAGTGAACAACTGAGGGAAAAGGATGCACGCGAGCAGAGAAACAAGCCAAGGCTGAAGGCTGTTTCCATCGCGGTAAACCTGCCTCCTCCGCGGCTTTTGTGGGAATTCCCGCTGCCGATGAAATCGCTCTGACACACCGACCTGCGGTGAGTGTGGGTCTCCTGGTCTCCGCGGGCGGGTGAGTCATCGCCGTTCGTCTCTTTGCTGGAGAGGAGTTTCCTTGAGGGCAGAAGTCGTGCCTTACTCTCACCCAGAGAGCCTGGCAACACACCCGGCGTGTAGGCCCTGAGCAGCAGTGCCTGCGAGAGCAGACGGCATGAAACCGCCCTCCGCGAACGGGATAAAACCGCCCTCCGCGAACGGCATAAAACCGCCCTCCGCGCGAGAGAGCAGCTCTAGCTCCTGCCCTCCTCACTGGGCTCCCCACACGGGGTGACGACACGAAGGCGGGCGTGAGTCAGACCCAGGCTCCGTTCCCAGGTTTCACCCCGTCATCCCACGTCCAGGTCCCCTTCCTCTTGTGTGCAGAGGTGTGTGCCCCGGAATGTCTCATTCTTGTTCTGCCACCACGGCCGTGGGTCACAGTCCACTGCTCCCGTTTTCCTGGCAGATTGCTGGGCACAGTGGTAACACCACGTCTCACCCACTTGAAGACATACATCTCCCCCAACTCTACTGTCTCCAAAATTGGATGTGTCTTCTAGTCGATGGAGAGCCATTATTTAAGTGCCCCTTATTTGTTCCTTTCTTAGCGGTGCCCCAAGTAACAGTGAGTCACGGAGCTGACAGCTGCCTGAGATCCGGAGAAACTGTTACTCACGCTTGCTGAGTGTCTATCACACATTGGCCACGGGTCTGCGTGTTCTAACCACTGGACTCCTCCCGGCAAGCCTGCATCCCACATTCGGTTACTGTGCCAGCCCTGTAGACAGGCCCAGGCAGGGAGGGGAGAAGGACCTTCCTGTCTTCACAGGACCCCAAGCTGGGACATGTCAGGGCTGAGATTTGAACCTAAGCCATCAGGTACTAGACCATAAGTAGTGGTTTTAATCAAAGCCACTTCACCAAGGTTTTCCCCGGACTTTGTTGCATCCACGGCCTCACCCATCACGTTGCAGTGTTGCCCAGGCTCGATAGTGCAGTGAGACAAAAATGCAGGTGCGACTCGGATGCAGTGAGATATTCTGCAAGTGTGTAGCTGGACTGTGTGCTTGTGCTCAGAAAACTTCGTGAGATCCAAGTCAGATGTTGAGATGGTACGGCGTGCCTTGGGCTCTTCCTAAGGTGAGACAGAAGCCCCGTGGAGCTGGCAGGGAGCTGCCCTGGAAGCCAGGCTTGTCCAGCTTGCAGGAGGAAGGTTCAGGGTCCCGCGTGCAGGAAGTGTGAGGTCTCGGGGGCCTCGGGGAGCCTCCCCCCATGTGATGTAGCTGCCGTGGATGTCACAGTGCCCTTGGTGACGGTGTTTGCAGGATCCGGGGGGACAAGCCGGGAGACCCAGGGCCGCATGGTGGCTAAGTGCCTGGACTCAGGCCGCCTAGATCCACACTCCAAATCTGCTGTCTGTTCCCACACGCTTCTGAGGGGATGCTGGGCCTCTCTCTCTGTGCCTGGGTCTCTGGGCCTGTATAGTGGGAGTGACCGTGATGTCCTCCTCAATGTCGCGGTGAGAATTCAGTGGTAAATACACCCACCGTCCTTGACTGGTCCCAGTCCAACAACGTCTTCATGGCCACGATCATCACCACCCAGCCTGAACTGCGGTTCCTGCTGCCTCTCAAACCGGGACCAGCACTGTGCCGAGCCCGTCCTTGAAATCCGCAAATTCCTCGCTGGTTATCGGGTCATCTCTGTCTCTCCCTTGACCTCCTCCCCCACCCCTACAACCACCCATCGCTGCCGGGGGTGGGGGTGGGCATTTTCCTGATCGCAGCAGACTCTGTGGTTAAGATAAATCCGTGACACGGTACGGTTCGGTGTTAATTTCAGGTCCAGGTCCCACTCTGAGAGCTTCAACTCCCAGATGATGGTTTAGTTTAACTGGGAAGAGAAGCTGTGTTTTGTTCTTACCCTCTGCAGGTGGGTAGGACACGAATGCAGCGAAAAGCAGGATCTGACTGTGTGTGTGGACAGCAGGCGGTGATGGCTGTTTACAGGCCGTCTTTTATCCACGAGTTACATCTGCGGGCAACAAGCCCGTGTGGAAGGCAGCCCCAAGGGGATCCCAAGGGCTCTGCTTTCTGGAAATCCAGGCCCTCCTGTCACTGTATCGGGGCTGTTCTGCGTGGTCAAGGGCAGCAGGGGGACAGGTGTGCCTGAACACGGAGGAGCCCCCACCTTGGCCTCCTGGATCACGTGTCCAGGGGAAGCAGGTGCCATGCACAAGGCAGACAGTACTGAGAACAGCACCCAGAGAGCTGCTGAGGCGGACGAACAGCCCCGCTTGCCGGCGGCGAGAGGAAAGGAAATGTGTGCCAGGCTCCCTCCCCGACCCCGTCACGAGGCTCCGGAAACTCTCCGGACTTCCCGAGTGATAAGAACAGAGGGGACCTCTTCTGTTCTCATACTTGATCTTTGACCCCAGCCCCTACACAGACCTTCTAAGCCTCTTGGAATTTCCTGGGCGATGGGCAGGTCCTCTGGTCTAGGGAGGTGGCTCCAGGTGAGCATGTGGGGGGGGAGCTGGTCACCAGAAAGACCCAGCCCAGACGAGAAGCTGGGAGTTTTCAGCTCTCCCAGCTCCTTCCCTAGAGAACGGCTGAAAACAGAGCTCATGATCCGTCATGCCTGCATGATGAAGCCTCCCCAAATCCCAGAAGCAGAGGGGTCAGAGAGCCCCCAGGCTGGTGAGCACACGGAGATGTGGGGAGCGGCCCCCAGGGTCAGTGTGGGGCTCTGGGCCCTCCCACACCCGCCCTACACATCTCTTCCATCCAGACGTTTCTCTGTGCCCTTATCACATCTTTCTATAATAAACTAGGAGAGTAAGCAAATCTTTCTGGGTTCTGTGAGCTGCTTTAGAAATCAGTCAGACCCAAGGTGGGGGGCATTGGACCCTCCTGTCTAGAGCAGGTGAGTCAGAGTCGCAGGCAACTGGCATCTGAAGGGGGGATGGGGCGTGTGGCAGGGGGGCCGTCTGCAGGACGAGGACCTTCCCTTTGGGGTCTGCTGCGCTCCGGGCGGTGTCAGAATCGAGTTGGACCTGGGACACCCAGCTGGTGCTGGAGACTGGCTCCTTATTGTCATGGGGGGAAAACCCTGCACATGCACACACACACACACACACGCACATGCACACACACGCACATGCATGTACATGCACACACACACACATCCACACACACGCACGTACATGCACACACACACATTCATGTACATGCACACACGCGCGTGCACACACATGCACGCACATGCACATGCACACACACGATTGTGCACACGCACGCGCACGCACACACACATGCACACACGCACACACACGAACGTGCACACGCACACGTGCACACACATGTGCACACGCACGCACACACAACACACGCACATACACAACACATGCACGCACACATGCACACGCACACACACGCACACATGATCATACACACGCATGCACACACACGCATGCGCACAAACACGCGCGGACACACACGAGAACTGGTCATAGAACCCAACCTGGGAGAGGGGCTCCCAGCCCCAGATAACCCGGCAGATGACTATGGCTCCGCAAGCCTGAGATGAGAGCCCCCAGAACAGGGCCAAGCTGCTGTTGCTGGACTTCTGACTCACAGAGACTAGAGATGCTGTTCGCTTCAGTTCAGTTCAGTCTCTCAGTTCTATCCGACTCTTTGTGGTCCCGTGGACTGCAGCACGCCAGGCCTCCCTGTCCATGACCAACTCCCAGAGTTTGCTCAAACTCATGTCCATCGAGTCGGTGATGCCATCCACCCATCTCATCCTCTGTCGTCCCCTTCTCCTCCCACCTTCAATCTTTCCCAGCATCAGGGTCTTTTCAAATGAGTTGGTTCATTGCATCAGGTGGCCAAAGTATTGGAGGTTCAGCTTCAACATCCGTCCTTCCAATGAATATTCAGGACCAATCTCCTTTAGGATGGACTGGTTGGATCTCCTTGCAGTCCAGGGGACTCTCAAGAGTCTTCTCATTTGTCCCTAGAGAAATGCAAATCAAAAGTTTAGTGAGATGGTCTTTCACGAACCACCAGAATGGCTTAAAAAATCAAAAACAAAACCAAATGTGGCTGAAGATGTGGAGAAACAGGAAGCCTCCCTCCCTGGAGGCAGGAGTGTGAGTGACGCGGCCTCTCTGGAAAACGGTTTGGCAGCTTAACAGGTAAACGTGAATTTACTACGTGACTGAGTGTCTCCACTCTCAGGTATGGACCCAAGAGAAAGGAAAACACCGATGGTAGCCATCAGGAGTGATGGATAAACAGGATGTGATGCAGCCATACAGTGAACTATTGCTCAGCAACGAAAAGGACTGAGTATCTGATACATGTTATCACACGAAGAAACCTCAAACACGAGGCCAAGTGAAAGAAGCCAGACCCAAGATCCCACGTACCGCAGCTCCGTTTAGAGGAACTGTCCTGAAAAGACAAGGGAGGTGGACGGTGGTTAACTATAAATGTACGTGAGGGATCTCGTTGGGTGATAGACAGGTTCTAAAGCTAATTTATGGCAACAGCTGCATAACTTACCAAAGTGACTCAAAAGTTACTGAATCATACATTTGAAATAAGTGGATTTTATAATATGTAGAACATGCCTTAATAAAGTCATTGTAAAAATCTGTTTCAGGGATGTCCCCAGTGATCCAGTGGTTAAGAGATTATCTGCGGGGGACACAGGTTCTATCCCTGGTCCGGGAACTAAGATCCCACGTGCTGCGGGGCAACTAAGCCTGCACCCAGCAAGTACCGAGTCCCCACCCGGCAAGTACCGAGTCCCACCCACTCTGGAGCCTGCGGGCTGCAGCAGGAGACGCCACAGGCGCTAAGAAGCCCTCGCACGGCAGCTAGAGAAAGCTCAGGAGCTGCGACGAAGGGTCAGTGCAGCCAGTGAACAAATAAATAAAATGGAAAAACCTGTTTTAAAAAGACTGTGGTCCCAGGGATTATGCTTCCACTAAAAGAAGTGCAACCTAGGATCTGATCGTTTCCTCCTCATCTGTGAGGACATCAGGTGACATGTTGCTGCTGCTGCTGCTGTTAGTCATCATTTAAAGTAAAAACAGGAAAAAAAAAAAAAAAAGCAGCGGCCTTCCCTGCCAGGTAAGGGCCTCTGTTGTCTTTGGCTGCGGGTCAGGCGGGGCCTCCAGCTGCCGGAGGGGAGCTTGGGGCCGGCTGCTCCCAAAGAACATGGTGCAGGCTCCCCAGCCCCGCCTTCCCCACGGACCCCTCTGCTGGGAACTCTGGAGCCTGAAGGATCGGGGTAGGAAGAGGGCCTTCCAGAGGGAGGGCTGTCCCCGGGCGGGCGGTGGAGACCCCGCTGGGCTGGGCGCCCTGCCCCTCCCTGGTCATGCCTCGGCGGCTCTGTCTCATCACGGGGACCTGAGCAGAAGCATGGTGTTAAAGAAGCAGCAGGCTGGCCTGCACGGTTAGGGTAGGCAGGCCTTGCCCACTTCCCGGGGGAGTGAGGAGGAATGTGGGCCAGGGGTTCGGGCTTCCCTGGCCACATTTGTTAAAACTCAGGTCTCAAGGCTCTGGGCTGTGGTTTGTCTTTGTCCATCGTCAGACCGGAAAAGCGCGGGGTTTCTGCACCAGGCAGGGTGTGGAGGCCCTGCCTTGTGCCCCAGGCCCCCACTGCTCTGTGCCTCAGGCTCTGCTGCAAGGAGAGTCTGGGGGGCAGACCCCTGGCCTTTGTCTTGGGGTCCAGGCTGTCTATGCAAGTCCGTGCCTGTGAGGGGGCTCCTCCCGGCTCCCCCTCCTGCCAGGACGCACCCACCCGCGGGCTGGGGATATCGGTGACCCTGAGCTCAGAGCTCTTCACAGCCCACATCACAGCCGGGCCAGCGAGGCCCAGGACAGGGGCCTGTAGGACCCCGACAGCTGTCACACACCGTCTTCTCCCAGGCTGGTGAAACCTCTGCTCGGTCAGGCTGAGATCGAGAGCCTTGTCTCTGGGGCAGAGGCATCCTCTGTTATAAATCCTGGGGAAGTCGCCGCTGATGCGGGGTGGGGAACTCGGTGACACACAGACGAATGAAACACCAGGCTCCGGCAGCTCTGTGGGGCCGGGGCGGTTCCCGCCGGCTTCCCGTGGCCGGAGCCCTCTCCCACAGCCCTCTGGGGGCAGAGCCGGGACTCGCCAAGGCCCGAAGCCCCCCTCAGGCCCGAAGCCCCCCTCAGGCCCGGACGCTCTTCCTGCTGTGGGGGCAGCGGCGCCCTGAGAGAGCCGTCCATGTAATGCGGGCACCATGCAGAGGGCTCCCTGGCAGAGTGAAAACTAGTCCTAAACCAGGAGAGCCCACCGTCGTGAGGAACCACAGGCCAGCCGCCTGCCCGCCTGGCCATTCCAGGGAGGTGGCCTCCTGCCTTCGGCGCCCCGCCTGCCCTGGAGGCCTGTCTGACCCTTCGGCACCAGAGCCCACGGCTCCTGTCCTCCCAGGCCTGGCTCCGGCAGCCGCGCCTGCCTGACCCGAGTTTCTGAAGCACCTTCTGGGTTCTGGGCCCCTGACGGCCACGCTGCGCTCACCCGGCTCTCCCCACAGCTGATGAGCTGTCCTGGGCCCGGCAGCTGCACCCGGATCCACCCGGCTCCAGCCTGCATGTAGCAGGCAGCCCAGACCCGAGAAGCAGCCTGTCTCAGGAAGAGGGGGGAGGGAGGGCCCCCAGGTTCGCAGGCAGGCAACCCTCGGCTCTGGGGCTTCCCAGGGGACCCCAGCCCCTTCTTGAAACCAAGCCCCCAGGGGCCCCCGAGGGACCCCTGGCCAGCATTATACCCACTTCGCCACTAACCATTTGGCCTAAGTTGAAATTCTTGACCTCAAAGAAAAGTGTAGGACACATTCTCCTTTTCCTTTACTGAGTCCCAAACCCAGAACCTGTGGAACCTTCTTAGGGGCCAGTTTGCAAATGTGGGCAGCACCCCTGGAGACAGAGCTTCCAGCAACAACGTGATCTTTTCTCAGTGACGGATCTAATGACCAGCACGTTGTCCTTCAGAAATAACCAATTTGGGAAAATCTGTGGGTTATAAAAGGAAAGGGGAAGCCCCACCAGAACAAGGACAGGGAGCAGAGCCGGGCAAAGTGCCGCTCAGGTGGAAGATGCCACTCACTTGTGCTGACGCTTAATTAAATGGATGCAACAGGTCGCGGCTGGGTTGATGGCCCTTGTTCATAGAGCTGCGTTGGGACAAAAATCCAAGAAGCACTAACACACCAAGCCTTCCCAGAAAGACCACCTGCATTTTTAGGTGCGAAAGGAGACAGATGGAATGAGCGGGTGTCCAGGACGCGGACCCATCACTTCTGACTCTAGCCTGTGCCATTTCTGTGGATTTCAGAATGCCTGCGTCCTAGATGACGAGATCGCTCAGCCCAGGTCTTCAAGCTCCGGCTTTAATAGCCTGGGCTGAATCCCGGCAAGGGAGGGCTGGAGGCTGAGTCCCACCCTGCACATCGAGAACTGTAAATCCACCTTTCAGGTCCAGCAGCTCTGAGGCTTCCCAGACGGCGTAGAGATCTGATAATCTCCAGAAATAGCACCCCAAGGAGACCGCGAGGCGCTGAGTGATGAGGGCCTGGACACCCAGCGGGTCTCCCAGACTCGCCCAAAGCATCTGCACACACACTTAACTGGCTGCCGGAAACATTCTCTTGGATTTGCAGGGATTTCAGGCAGGACTAAACCCCATGAGAGCTAGGTAGGGCTGTGGTGGAGGGGAACAGGGGTGACAGGCTAGCTCCTGGGAGCTCCACCCAGGGACTACCCCCCACCCCTTACCTGTGGGACACTTGCCGAGAGCTGGAAGGATGCAAAGATTAGAGGGAAAGACTTGTGGGAAATCCCTCCACAGTTACCACGCCCACCCAGACCAGTAAACACGGGTATCAACAGGGGCTCCTGGGCCCCGCCCCCGCCCCTGCCCCCAGTGTGTTCATGCAGGCGTATGTGCTGGGGTCAAGCCGTGCCAGGCGCAGGGCACCTCTCTCTCCCACGGGAGCCCCCGTGCCAGACTCGGGGCACTGCTCTCTCCTGCTCCCTTAGCCCATTCTGGCCCATCCTCACCTGGCCGGCGGGTATACAGTTGCACAGGTAAGAACGTGGGTACCTGACTTCTGGTCTGCTGAGCCCATCACCATGGTGTGTAAAGATGTGTCAAGCTCTAGAAACACCATTAAGTGCAAATAACTATTTTTGGCTCAAGGCTGGGAAAACTGGTCATGCACGATGAACTCTCCTAAACGTGACATCGCAGGGTCACTTCAGACAAGTGCCAGGGTGTGGGTCGCACGCCCCACTTCTGGGTGCGTGGCAGACACCCCTCCTCCCCGACACAGTGCTCTCTGCGGTGACAGCCCATCGGGGGCAGGCCCAAGAGGCAAGGCCTCCTGCGAACAGGCGCCCAGAGTCAGGCAGCACGGCTGAGCCCACGGGGCGGGCTCCATGGGCTCCCCCGAGCCACGGTGGGAGAAAGCATTCAGAGGGAAGCAGCCAGGCTGTCCGGCCTTGCTGGCAGGTGTGACATGAGGAGCTGCACAGGCTCCTGCAGCCTTCTGGATGATTCTGTGCCCACTGGTTCTGCAGCTGTCCCAAGTCTCCAGAGAGCACTGAGCGAGCACCCCGCCTGGAAGTGGGAGGAGGGGGACTCATTCACCCTGCGTTTCCCGCTGATGCCTCCCCCACTACAGAAACAAAGATGTGCAGGTCCCATCAGCCCAAAGAAGGGATACACACTCTGGCTGGGAGTCTGCGCCGGGTGGGAGTGGGCACAGCAGCAGGCCAGGCCGTCGGTGCGGACCTTGAGCCTCTGAGCTGAACAGCAGCCCCATGTGGGATTGCGGCTGCTTTCCAAAATGAAAAGAAGTGTGTGTGTGTGTGTGTGTGTGTGTGTGTGAGAGAGAGAGAGAGAGAGAGTGTGTGTCTGCACACCCCGCCTGCCTAGAAGCAGAGCAGCTGGCAAAGCACATGCCCTGGGGACTGAGGAGTGAGTGGTGCGCTTTGTCCGTCGTCAGGCTTTGCTCACAGGATGGCACTGATTCAAGCGGCCTGGCTCATCTCGACCTTCCTGTCGCCATTTCAGAGGACTTCTAAGGAACTGGGTATGTTTTTAAAAGTGTGTGTGTGTGTGTTTCTTATTAAGAACACATAAATTGAGTAATATTTTTCCCCAGAAGTAAGCACTGGACCAGCCTGTGATCACTTCCGGCCCCTGATTCCCGAACGTGGCTCCAGCTCAGAGCCGAGTGTTTGTGAACTTGGCCTCAAAGGGCAGGCATGCATGCTCAGTTGCTCAGTGTCCAACTCTTTGCAGTCCCATGGATTTTAGCTCACCAGGCTCCTCTGCCCATGGGAGTCTCCAGGCAAGAATACTGGAGTGGTTCGCATGCCCTGACCCAGGGACTGAACCTGAGTCTCTTACATCTCCTGTATTAGCAGGCAGGTTCTTTAACTCGGGCAGCCCAGAGTGCAGGAAACACCCAGAACTGCCTTCTGCAAAAGGCCACCACTCCAGGAGGGATACGGTTCATGCTGCTTAGCCAGCAGTTGAACTAAAATCTTCCCTCCTACTCCCTTGTTAGGGAAAAGAAAGTTTTAGAAAATATTAAGTTTTACTGATAGCCCAGAGCAGGCAGACTCTCAAAGAACCCATGGTCAGGTTTTCAGACATCTGGAGACATCTGGGGGCGTTTTCACAATAATGGGGGTGAGGCAGCCCTGGGAACCCCGGACCTCCTGCAGAGAGGAGCATGCTGCAGAGGGAGGGTTGGGCCTGCCAAAAGCCCACGGAGCTCCTGATGAGAAGCACGAGCATTTCATTGAAACAAGGAGTGAGGCAGAACCACAACAGCAACAACGAAACCCAAAGAAGAAAGAAACCGTCCTCTTGTTTTCTCAGCACAAGGAAGCTCTCGCAGTGGGCAAGGCCACCATCCTCTCTGATGGGCCCTGGGGTTTGATTTCCCCTTCTCTGCCCCTCCTGCTGGAAGCCTGGTGACAGCGCCACGGTGTGGACGTGAAAGCTCGGCCACAGCCACCGGTGACAGCCGCAGCGACACAGCTGGGCGTGAGCTGTCCTAGAAGAGCCAAGGAGACACCACTTCTACCCGCTCCGTTCACCCAGGCTGCAGCTGAGTTGGGAATGGTGACGGGTGGTGCAGGCCCCGAAACCAAGCTCCTCCCGTGAGAAGGTGGACGGTCCCGAGGACCCTGCTCTGCAGGTACTCAGAGGAACGGGAGGAAGCGCAGAGAGACGAGGCGGAGACGAGCAGTCTGTAGAGAAGACGAGGGAACCAGGCTTAAAAAGGAACGAAACGGTGCTGTTTGCAGCAACGTGGGCGGACCCCGAGACCATCGCACGAAGCAACGGAAATCAGACGGAGGTGGGGAACTATCACTCAATGCCACCTACATGCGGACTCTGAAAAATGACACGATAAACTCAGCCACGAAACAGAAACAGATCTGCAGATGCGGAAAACAAGCAGGATCGCAAAAGGGAAGGGAGGGAGGGATAAACTAGAAGCTTGGGGTTAACACGTGTACACTACTGGAGATTAAATAATCAACAAGGACCTACTGTATAGCACAGTCAATACCGTGTAATAGTCTGTGGAGGAAAGAATCTGGAAATAGATGCATGTATGCGTGTATAGCCGAGTGATTTTGCCGTACGGCTGAAACTAACAGCATTATGAATCGGCTGCACTTCAATTTAGGACGCAGATGGTGGGCTGCTGACCTGTGGCAGCACCAAGCGGGCGCTGCGCAAAGGTGGCCTCACAGAGAGGCAGTGCCCGAGCACAGTTCCCTCGGGCCCGTCAGTCAGGGCTGGGTCCTGGATGGCCGAGGGTTTGCTCCGTGGAACGTCTGTGGGCCGTGAGTTGTGGGCAGAATGACGGCCCCGAGGAGACCAACACTCCAACCCTGAACCCGTGGCTCTGGGACCCTAGCCGGCAAAGTGGGGTTTGCAGATATAATTAGGTCAAGGCCCCTAAGGTGGAGACATCGTCCTGGATTATCTAGGAGGGCCCATTGCAATCAAAAGGGTCCTTGTAAGGGGTGGGGAGGGCTGGAGTGAAAGGAAAAGGTGCAGTGATGGACACGAGAAGGAGAAAGGACATCAGGGTCTGGGAGCCAAGGAGTACAGGTGACTTTCAGAAGCTGGAAAAGCAAGGCCTGCTGATAACAAGTGCGACTCCAGGCGGGAGGCTCATTCCTGACAGGGGTGGTCAGCATGGCAAACGCTGCCCCGGAGGTGAGCGCAGGAGAGGACACAAGCATCAGGGTCTCAGTTCCCACAACGACAGCCACACCCCTAGCCCCCGCCCCGCACTGCCAGGCGTTGCTGCTGCTGAGTGGTCTCCCAGATACGCTTTCACTCTCTCATTTGGAAACAGCAACCAGAGGAAGCTAGTGAATAATCCAATCACATCCACGAATCAGCGCTTAACAAGCTCTGGCCCAGATGCCCTCACTCCGGGGTTTGCAAGGACATCTCATCCTTTGTCTCCATGGAGTGCAGCCTGCGAGCCCAGCTCTATACAGAGATGCAGGTCTGTAAAAGGAGGAAGCGTGTCCCGCCCTCGGTGTCTGATCGGCCAGCTGAGAAGCAGAGCAGGGCGGGGTGAGGACTCAGCCAAGCGTCAAGAGCGGCCCGGGGTGCAGAGCTGGGGGAGAGGCAGATGCGGGAGGAGGAGGATGGTGTGAGCTGCGCAGATGGAGGGAGCCTGACTGGGGCACAAGGGAAGCAGCAGAGGTCACTCTGGGTGGGAAGGGCTGGAGGACCCAGCCGGAGGGCAGCTCGCGGGGAGTCCACGGGGTCAGTCCTGGGCTCCTAGGAAAGGATGCTCTGTTTCTCTGGCTTCCACAAACAATCAAGGCTGGTGCCCGCCAACTTGAGAGCACCCAGGAGCCTAGGATGACGACTTTCAGAGGCTCATGTGCCCATGGATCACCAGAGATCTAGGTAGAATCCAGCTGGTCTGGAGATCCTGTCTCCAACAGCATCTCGAGGCCAAGGCGGCTGGTCTGTGACCCCAGAGAGTAGCCAGCCCATCTCGGCAGCCTGCTCCGTGTGTCGACAAGACACTGAAGCAGGAGAAACTTCAGCCATGAGACTAAGCCACCAGACCCACCTGAAATCCCTTGAGACCCACACTTCCGGCCTCTCCCGTTGGAAGTCCCAGGTCGTGGAAGCCCCTGAAGGCGACACAGGGCCCCTTCTCGGCTCAACTCCCAAGCCTCCAAATCGCTTGAGATCCTATCCCCCCAGCCCTGCCCTACCCTGCACCCCCTCCCCCGCCCCTGCATAAGCCTCACTGCTGTTAGGAATCAACTTCTGAGGAATTGAAAATACTAGGGAGATGTCATTTCCAGAGTTAATACACCGTAGCAGCAATCAGGACTTTTCAGCCTCGGCTCCTTGCCTAGAGTCCAGTGAAATTCACTTATTTCCTTTCTTTAATTAAGAAACTTCTAGAACTCTACAGATGAGTGCCCTGGAGGCAAACTCCAAAGGAAACACCTCTTTTGCAAAAGTAGCCAAGAGCCAGCTCGGAAGCCTGCTAGGGAGGAGGAGACACAGAGGAGGGGCCTGGAGGAGATGAGGGGCCATCTTCGTCCCCCTGAGTATCCTCCTGCCTCCCGCCCAGCCCACGGGGCCTTTCTGGCCAGGCCGGGCACACAGCTGCCGCGGGGTGGCGTCTCCATGAGCCCTTGCCCAGCTGTGGACAGCTCCCTCTCCCTGTTCCGCATAGTAACGTGGGGTCCTGGCTTCCGTCCACCTGGGCTTTGAGCTGTGTGACCACAAGCAAAGTGCTGAACGTCTCTGAGCCTCTGTTTCCTCACTTGGAAAACGGACCTAATCTTATTCCATGCTTCATAGGATTACTGAGGGGCTTCCCTGGTAGCTCAGCTGGTAAAGAATCTGCCTGCAACGCAGGAGACCTAGTTTGGTCTCTGGGTCGTGAAGATCCCCTGGAGAAGGGCATGGAGACCCACTGCAGTCTTCATGCCTGGAGAACCCCGTGGACAGAGGAGCCTGGCGAGCTACAGTCGTGAGGTCACAAAGAGTCCGACACGACTGACTGAACGACTTAGCACAAGCACAGGCTTACTGAGAGGATGAAACTCCAGTGGAATTTAGAGGAAGCTGAGTCCTCGATCTGAGGCTAACTTTCAAGGCTTTGAGGCTCTCTGAGTCTACAGGGCAGCTAAGCTTAGCTCATTCCATATGGAGCTTGTGACTCTCAGAGGCTCCTGTAGTGAGACCAAGAAAAGACAAACCAGAACTGGGTCCTTATACAAGGTTTTCGATATCTCTGCACTGCCATGATGGGTTTTGCGAATTCTACCTTGGAACTCAAAAACAAAGAAATTATTTCAAGTGGATCTGCCCCATAAGAGAATTATTGAGAGAAAAGATTAACTTTAATGTTCTGCAGCCAAGTTATCCACCTAAAGGCTAGCAAACAATGAAAACCGGCAGCTGAGTCCGTGCGTGGTTGAAATTTATTCTTGCCAGCTCATTAGTTTAGGTTAAATATGTGTTTAGTAGATTCAGATCTTGGTGCCCAATTTGTAAAGAATGTGTACAGTTCATAAATGGCTTTTTTCCCCCCCTTTTTACAGGACTTAGAGCTCTGGGGTTTTAAATGGTGGCAAAGACCTCACAGCTTTTACCTCTTTGCCTGTTTGTTCTATTATTCATCCTGGTCACACGTTTTGATAGTGAAGGCACAGAGAGCAGAGCCAACCCCAATTATAATTGGATCCCGGTGGGAAAACATGCTCGTTTGTGTGCTCTGCTTCATAACGAGGATTTCATTAACAGGTTTGGGAATCCTGAAGCCTGCCTGGTGGAAACCAGGCCAGAGAGCCCCTCCCGCCAAATCACTGTTTTCCTTCCGTCTGGCGGGCGGGCTGTAGCGGAAAGAGCCACACCTTTCTCTTCCCTAGTCCGCACCCCCGCCTCCCCCACACATCCTTGTCTGCCCCTAGATAGATGCTTGAGTAGTGTCACCCAGCCGCCCCGGGCAAGTTGGTAAGATCCACTCCTTCAGCACCCAGGGGAGACGGAGGCTCTGCAGAAAACAGGCTTTGTTCTTTTAACAAAAAGCAGCAGCAAAGAATCAGTCATGAGACCGTCCAGACAACACCCCACCTCCCAGTGCCTTCCTCCCCGAACCCGGGCACTCAGCTCGGGTCCACAGCGGAGCAGGCCTCCTGGAGCCGCTCACCGCCAGCCCAGATCCACAGCGGAGCAGGCCTCCTGGAGCCGCTCACCCCCAGCCCAGATCCACAGCGGGGCAGAAGACTGCTTGCCCTAAAGCCACCCTCAGCTGCCAAACACAACATTGGGACAAAGGGCACAGACAGACAGGTGCTTCTAAAGCCCGCTTTTGCTCTTGAAAGAAACCTTCTCTCTTGCCATAGAAAGTACTCAAGATGGTTCCGGAAAACAAGCTTCAAGAGTTCAGCCATGGCCCAAGAGGGGAGCCTTCCATCTCTGAGGCCCATTGCCAGCAGCGAGCAGACTCTGCCATGACCCTCTCGTCCAGCAAAGGCGAGCCGGGCCTCCCAGCCCCTCAGACTTCTTAGGCTTGTTCCCTCACTGAGCGAACAGTGCATCCCTGACTGAGCCGTTAGACTGTGCCTCAGTCCTTCTGGCTGGCTGGCTGTCCATCCCTCCTCCCTCCGTCCATCCAACCAGCGCTTCACCCATTTTCCCGTCCACCCGTTCCTGCTCCTCTCCATCTTCCTCCCCTCCCCACCCTGCCCCGCTCTTCCATCACCCCTCCCTCCATCCTTTGGTCTGTCCATACATCCATCCGTCCATCCATCCTCTCCATTATTCCAACAAAAACTCAAGCCAGCCTGCCAGTACTGCTAGAACTGTTCAGAAACTTGGAGGGGGGCAGAGAAAGAAGATAACAAAACAGGGAAGGAAAAGGAAAAATGGAAGAAGAAATAGAAGATAAGTGAATTTACTCTGGTTATTTTATTAGAAATGTTATCATGATGCATAAGGTAAGGTGAGGTGAAGTCGCTCAGTCGTGTCTGACTCTTTGCGACCCCGTGGACCGTAACCTACTAGGCTTCTCCGTTCATGGGATTCCCCAAGCAAGAATACTGGAGTGGGTTGCCATTTCCTTCTCCAGGGGATCTTCCCGACCCAGGGATCGAACCCGGGTCTCCCGCATTGGGGGCAGATGCTTTAACCTCTGAGCCATCAGGGAAGCACAGCATAGTAGTAAAAATTGATGAGCAAAGATCAGATGGTCCAGGATAGCTCTTCATATTTGTGAGACAGATCCAAGCTTGTTTGGCTTGTTGTTTAATCGCTAAGTCAGGTCTGACACTGCGACCCCATGGACTCTGACCCCAGGCTCCTCTGTCTGTGGGATTTCCCAGGCAGGAATACTAGAGTGGGTTGCCATTTCCTTCTCCAGGGGATCTTCCTGACCCAGGGATGGAACCCACATCTCCTGCCTTGGCAGGTGGATTCTCTACCACTGAGTCAGCGGGGAATGTTGCAGCTACAGCTTCCCTGAGGTAACACAGCAGGCGACTGCGGTGAGTGAGAAGGGGCAAGCACCAGTGCGGACCTGTAAAACCACCGGCAGAGGGGAGCCACTCTGTGTGTCTGCTCACAAGGCCCCAGCTGGTGTGCGGGGTGGAGTCTCTGCTGCAACCCCAGCCTCTCTAACCGCCCGAGCCCGTCTGGGGAGCCATCGTCTGGGAGGGCAGGGCCGTGTACCCCCAGCTCTGGGAGTGGACACACCGCCCAGGCCTGCTCTGTGTGCCCTCCACCCCCAGTCACATGCGCGGGTGGCAAACGGTCACGTGACCGAGCAGTGCAACCCGCTTTCGCCCTGGGCCTTTGTCTGAAGCCGCCAGGAAGGCGATGATGGAGGAGCCTGGAGTCCGGGAGGGCATCCTGAGGAGGAGAATTACTCAAGAAGGACAGACTACTGGGTCATAAAGACATCATTTGAGCTCCTGAACCCAAATACATCCAGACTCTCAGCTATGGAGCTGAGGTCTCCCGCTCCCTTTGCTGACGTCAGCTAAGCTGGCTCTCAACAGCCGGCAGTCCTGGTTGGTTCAAACAGTGAAGGGGGGCTCCCTTGCCTTTGTCTGAGGGGTCCCTCAGCAGTACGGGGGTGCAGAGGAGGGCAGCCTTCTTGTCTCCCACTGCTCTGATGCAAGCCTCTGAGGTCAAATCCAGAGGTGCCCACGTCTCTAGAGAAGGGCCGTGGGACGGGAGCCCGACCACACCTAACCAGCAGGGCTCGCTGCCCCCTGAGGCACTTGCTGAGCCCTTCAGTCGACGGTACTTTTGTGGGATAGTCTCATTCGTTGCCTAAGGGACACCTGCTATTTTGTAGCCAAGCATAGTTCCAGCCACTTAAGGTAAAAATATCAGAGGTTAAAAAATTCACAAACCCACAAGTAAGCATGTCTCATATTGTAGCTCTGGAAGTCTTAACTGTTTGACAGCCTAGAAAATTCCACCGCCACAGAAATAATATTTCTAGTGTGCCCTTAAGCCAATGATCGATGGTAGGACTAACTGCCCTCCAGAACGGGAGAGACGGTTTTGTTTTATTTTTGGAAGCAAGATATCAGAGATTATATATACCTTATCTTAGCCATAGTGATTTAAGCAGCAATGAAACATTAATTTAATAAATAATGGAAATCCTATTTTTTACTTCCCTTTTATTCAATAGGCTGTCTAAAGTCTCTGAAAAATGTCTTCTTGGAATCTTCTCAAAGTTTTTGAAATATAGCACCTACATTTTCAGAGCATTTTTCAACGTGCCAGGCATTATACTAGGCCCTTGGATTTCAATGAAAATATTGCCACTGTCTCTGCCTGCAGGGGGGTAACGGCTTAGCAGGAAAGGAGGTGGGAGGGGGCTGGACATAACAGATGTAGTTGCAGGATGAACTGATGGACGTCAGGGCACAGGTGGGAGGGCAGTGGTGTCGGGGCAGACTGTGGAGCCGGGCCATCTGGGACATTCTGCTAAACAGAGCCCCTCCGGCGGGACTCTCGACACAAAGCGTTCAACAGCACAGGGGTGAAGAAGCTTGTTCTGAAGACTCTGAGGTCCTGGCCCCAGTTTTCTGAATCTCAGTATTTCAGGGTGTTGGGTATCATGCCTGGTGTCCCGGCCTCAGTTTACCGAATCTCAGCATCTCGGGGTGTGGGGTATCATGGCTGGTGTCCTGGCCCCAGGTTCCTAAATCTCAGCATCTCGGAGTGTGGGGTATCACGCCTGGTGTCCTGGCCTCAGTTTCCCGAATCTCAGCATCTCGGGGTGTGGGGTACCATGGCTGGTGTCCTGGCCCCAGGTTTCTAAATCTCAGCATCTCGGAGTGTGGGGTATCACGCCTGGTGTCCTGGCCTCAGTTTCCCGAATCTCAGCATCTCGGGGTGCGGGGTATCACGCCTGGGGGGCAGCAGCCCACACGACCATCGGTGACACTTGGTGTCTGCAGCCCAGTGAGTTGGCTGGGACCAGCCCCTGTGGAATGCCTCTGAGTCCAGAAAAGCTGATTTTTATTTCTCTCAGCTGTTAACTGAAGCTCTTCGCCTACCAGGAGGGGCCAACAATGGAGAAGCGTCCAGTCACTCCCCTGGGCAGGCAACTTCCCCATCACACCTCTGCTCTGATCTCCTGGAGAAAAGCAACTTCCTTACTTTCTGTGCCAACAGCGGGAGGCTCTGGGGGACACGTCTGAGGGCTTTCTGGGGTGGTGAGGTAGGGGTAGAAGGCATGTATTAAAGCACCTTTGAACCTTTGAACACAGCTGCATCTTCAAAGGCACCTGCCGAGGATCAGGGGCCCAGAGCAACCAAAGCTTCCTGCCGAGGAGAGAAACTCTCTTTGTACTAAAATTTACAGAGGCAATTTCTGTGCACTCCAAAGCATTTCTTTTGGTGGTCCTCTCAAATCTGGCTACAGGATGCTCTGTTTTGTGTAATAGATAGATTCCCCAAAGTTAAAAATAAATCTTGTTCTGATCCGTTAAAAGAGTGAATTCTTTCCTAAAGGGTCCGATCCTCTTACATCCAATTTTCAGAACTGACAGCTTCAAAATCACAGCAGCAGAGCTTTGTAAAGTTGTTGACTGACATCTACGAATGGAATATTTCCAAGCTGATCACGTTCTTCCTTTGAGTTACAAATCCTTTCTCCCACGCTCAGTAATTAATCATCAGCGGGCATTCTGACTGCTTGTCACCTCTGTTTCCTCTTCGGTGGAGCGGCGGGAAATAGGTACCAAGCGAGAGAGATCCGTCCTCACGTTAATTCACGCTGGAACTGAGTCATACACAGCTTTGCACAGAAAATTCTGGAAATGGCTTCATTAATTTTTATTTCAGAGGGTAGTTGGTTTCCAACGTGTGTTATTTCAGGTGTACAGCAAAGTGATTCAGCTACACAGGCGCATATCCATCCTTCTTCAGCTTCTTTCCCCATGAAGGTTACAACAGAAGATTTAGCGCAGTTCCCTGAGCTGTGCAGTAGGTCCTTGTTGATTATCTACTCCATATATAGCAGTGAGCACCTGTTAATCTCAAACTCCTACTTTACCCTCCCTCGCTTTTAAATAATAATATTTACTTTATTTTAAAATCCAAAGTAGCATTAAAGGGAAGTTTGTAATCTGCGCGATTATCGCAAGGAAGCATGGAAAGGGCTCGAGCGGCGTGATCTGCTTTCTTTCCTTTGCAACCAGGAGGGGGCATTCAGAGGGAACGTAAATTGGAAAGGCTTCCGGGTTTGCCTTGGGGTCACTTCTTGCTCAGCATTGCTCTACTCCTAGTATCTGTGCAGTTGACGGTCAATAGCTTTAGGAATGAATGAATGAATGAGCTGCTCCAGAGAGGACCAGACCAGAAATGTCAGCAAACAGAAGGCGGGGCCCAGAGCGCCAGGGCCTGGCTTTAATAAGGCAGTGACAGAGTAGCTTCCGACTCTAAGACCGGAGGAGTCAAACCTACTGTAGAGAAGACACGATACTTATCACACCAGCGGGAGAGGCCGGGGAACCTGTATGACACAGGGTCTGACAGCTTGAGGGAGAAGGACGCGTTTTGGCTCATGGTCATCCACCACATCACAGCTAATGGTATGTCCGACTCTGCGACCCCGGGGACTGCAGCCCTCCAGGCTCCTCTGTCCAGGGGATTCTCCAGGCGAGAATCCTGGAGTGGGTTGCCATGCCCTCCTCCAGGGGACCTTCCCGACTCAGTTGACTGAACCCACATCTCTGTGTCTCCTGGGCTGGCAGGCGGGTTCTTTAGCGCTGGTGCCCCCTGGGAAGCCCCCGCAGCTAGTGGTAGTGGTCATTAGATGCCTGTGTTTACACCAGGTGTTAAAAATGCAAAACAAAGTAATTTTGAATTTCTGATGGATACATTTTCCCTAAATGGAATCTTACATTTAGACTGTGATTGTTGAATATCATTGAGAAAGAAATATTAGCTGCCTAAAACCTTACAGGTCTTATGAGTGAAACAGAATAATGAATTCCTCTACAGTAAGCAAGGACACGCTGCCTGTGGGCTGGCTGCTAGGACAAGCACACGTGGGAAGTATTAGAAACTGGGGAGACAAGTCCGTGGAGAAGAAACACGGGGCGCTGGAGGAGAATCCACAGCTCACTCACTTCCTGGTCCCGGGCAGCACAGGTACCACGACCTGGGCTTTTGGAAGTTTTCCTTTAATGAGGATTAATCGGAGCCAAGGGGGGAAGAAAAGATTCATTTGATTTTGTCCCCAAAAGATGTTTACATGAAATGGTAAACATTTGAAAATAAAAGTGCACCAACTTATTATCAGATTATCAACAGATTATCAGACCTGCGATGATCTCTACTCTCTGGAGAGATACTGGGGAGTTCAGTGCCAATAAAGGGAGGCCCAGAAGTGTTGTGCTGGGGTGTTTTGTCCAAAGACCCAGAGAAATGGATACACTTCGTTTTAGAACTCAAATGGGTGACAGGAATGAGAAACGCTTCATAAATTAACCGTGATATGCTTGACTTTTCTCGTGCTACTTGGAGGATTTGTGATGGGGGGTGGAGCTGAGAAGTGTGAACAGATGTTTACTCAGTGGAGACACTGATGGTCACTGCCATTCTAAGGCACCCATCCATTCACCCACCCACCCATTCACCCACCCACCCATTCATTCATCCACCCATTCATTCACCCACCCATTCATTCACTCACCCGTCCATGCACCATCCATCCACTGACTCACTCAGCAGACGTCAAGCACCTACTGAAGGACGGGCAGGTGTCCATCTCGGGCTTTGCCACTCTCAGCCGAGCTGACTTTACCTCTGATTGACCCTGACACAGGGGGCAGCCCACCTGCCCCAGCATCGCAGCAGCAGAGAGCACTGGCGGCCAGGTAGAAGGAAAGGTGCCCCCGCAGGAGTCCCTTCTCATTCTTCTGCTGGAGTTGCAGTCTAATCCCGGGGGGAAGTATCTGCAGAAAGGGCTCCTGGCCCCTGTGGAAGGGTCACTTCCGAGTCCAGTGGGAACTGTGCGCGTCCTTACTTTGACTTTTTCGTTCATTCATTCATTCTTCGTTCGTTCATTCCACAAACGTTTACTAAGTGCACCACACTGGGATTTTATTTGCTTAAAATGCCAAAGCTAATAGCAATATGTTAGTTTAAAAATAGCTGATAGCAGCTCCTGAGCAGAAGAGAAAGGCTCTGTGTGCCAAGCTCGTCAGTGTTTGGTGGGGGTACCTGGTTGGCTGGCTTATTACAGCAACCCTAGGTGACCGGAGTCCTTCTGGAATCGTCGGCTGCCCTGTGCGTGGCTCGGGGGACAGAGGGACGGACAGGTCCCCTGGGGAGGGGAGGGAGGGGTCACTGCTAGCGCCACGACGATGTCTACCTCTGCCCGGGAGACGGGGGGCCGCTGAGAGCCAGCACCCACCACCCAGGTGACATCCGAGGAGAAAAGCCGCGGTCCCGGAACGTGCTGCGAGCTCCGAGGCAGGGCTGGGGTGGAAGAAGTTTGAGGAAGGAACGGGGCTTGAAGGATCAGTTCTTTGCTTCAAGGACACAGAACATCCGTGCTTTCTCTCAGGTTCGGAGATTCTTCCTCTGGTCAGCGTTTCCAGAGAAAATATAAGACAACCAGCCAAGTGTGGATTTCAGATGGACAAGATGTAATATGCACCAAACAGTGCCAAGGACATGTTTATACCAAACATGTATTTGTTGCTTATCTGAAATTCACATTTAACTGAGCGTCCTGTATTTTTCATTTACTAAATCTGGCAACCCTACCCTTGGTTTCACATTTATTCTGCAAGTGAGAAATGCAGGCACTAGAACAGAAATCAGGCGGGGGGATTTTTCTTGGAGATGATTCACCATATTGTGTGGGATTGTATTTAATTTCTGTGAGCTTTGATTTTTCAATAAATGGAAAACAGAGGCACAAAAACACCTGCCTCTAAGAAGCTCCTAAATCCACCACGAGGATGAATAGAAACAAGGTGGGTGGCGATTCTCTGAGCGCTCAGGGAAATTGCATCTTGTAATCAAAGGTGTTTGTCACAGGAATGCCTGCAGACGCCTGCGTCCCTGGAGCGTTTGCTGGCATTTTCAACCACCACCGCAACCACGTGGCCCTGGGAGAGAGGTTATGCCCTAACCTTCCACCCCAGGGACCGGAGCTCAGGCTCTGCTTCTGTCTGACTTCCCCCTTGGGGCCAGAACTGCCTCTGCCCCCGGCTTTCTCCCTCTCCGCACCGCTGTGTATTTAATACATTCATACATTTAAGGAAATCCTTGAACAAGCTGGGGAGAGATGCCACGTCAGAAGATCTAATGTCCCTCTGATGTTGCTCATCCGCGTGCACTCAGAAATGCTCAGTTCCTTGTGTCCAACCATTACGCGTCCATGTTTTTATTTTTTGACTCGGAGAGAATTTAATAAAAACGGCTAGTTTGGTGGACAAGTGTTCAGGTTCCTTGTTACGACTGATTCCCTCGAGGGAAGGGGCCCTTGGGGTTTGGTTGTTTGAAGTCCCTTGTTTTAGCCTCTTTCTTCTCAGCTCTGTCTATTCACAGCACCTTAATTTAATCAAAGGTGGTGAGCAACAGTGGTTTCTGGTTCTCAAAGCTCAGGAAATGTATTTCATTTCCTTTGGAGGTAGATCAGTCTTACCAAAACAAGTGGTGGCTTTATGATTACCAGCCAAACTCAGCAGTGAAATCTTAAACAAACAACAACTTAATACGCTATGGGTCACACGGCCCACTTTTTAAAGAAGGAATTGCGGTTACAATTTTTTAAAAAGCAACTGGAATTTTTATGGTCCTTTATTCAAAACAGTATTTACATCACCATTTCCCCTATCTGCTATTTCTTGAAGACATTTATAAGACAATAATGAAACAGGTGATCCAACTTCTCACACAGGAGATCAGATCACATGTAGACTTTGAGTGGCAAAATTGTAAAGAACCTCAGCGATGATCACTGATAGAGGCTACATAATTAAATCCCTGTTTCCTCTGGGGTTGGTATGTAATAAGTCAACTAAAAGGTAATAATCATCGTTCCTAGAACACTTTTTAAAATTACTTGTCCTTTTTTATAAAACGAATTTAAATAGACTCACTTGCCCCTCCTTCAAATTTATTTAGTAGTGTATGTCCTTTGGTTATTTTACTTGTATTTTTTCACTTCCTTTCATAGAAACAAATTTCTTGTTTAAACATTTCCATTGTTAGTAGCAACCTTTATTTCACATGTTCCAACAGTTGCTATTTTTTTGCCATTCTGAAAAATAGACCCAGAATTCCAGGAAATCGGCAGAGAATAGAAGCCCTCCACGCACGCAGATCGACCTCGTTGCAGGAGGGTCTGGTTCTATACTTATAAGCTCCCCAAATTTCCCTCTTTTCTTTGTAAATCAAATGATATTTTGCATGTAAAGAGGTACCTTGCGGTAAAAACCTATAAAGGATTCTTTGGAAGGGCAAATACTCTTTTTTTTTTAAATGTGGATTTAAGGTTGTTGCTGCTGTTCAGCTGCTAAGTCACGTCCAACTCTTTGTGACCCTTTGGTCTGCAGCACGCCAGGTCCCCTGTCCTTCACTATCTCCCAGAGTTTGCTCAAATTCATGCCCTTTGAGTCAGTGACGCCATCCAGCCATCACATCCTCTGTCGCCTTCTCCTCCTGCCCTCCGTCTTTCCCAATAAGTCAGTTCTTCGCATCAGGTGCCAAAGTTTTGGAGCTGTGGCTTCAGCATCAGTCCTTCCAATGAATATTCAGGGTTGGTTTCCTTTAGGATGGACTGGTTGGATCTCCTTGCCGTCCAAGGGGCTCTCAAGAGTCTTCTCCAGCACCACAGTTCAGAAGCATCAGTTCTCGGTCGCTCAGCTTTCTTTGAGACCCAGTAAAGCCGTCTCTTCATTCACCTGTGCGTGCCCTTCTGTGATGTCTCTCTGGGAAAGGAGGCACCCGTGCTGGGCTTGTCCTCCTCCGTTTCCATCAGCAAACGCTTCCACCAGGCAATTGTGTCTTTTACAGATGCTCTTCAAAGAGTATGGTGTCCACACCCCAAACTCCAGACTTGTGTTCGAGGATTGGTCTGAAAATAAACCAAATATTTAAAATCCAGAGGAGCTGGGATGTGAATCTCCACAAATAGAGCCACAGTTGTTGCTACCTTGGGGTAAAGCATCAAGCGTAAGGTAAAGTGGTTGCAGTTTCAATGCAGTGGGAATTTTACCCCTGAGACTGTGTCCCCTGAGTGTCCCACCAAACTTCTGCCCGTATTCCGTGATTTCTGGAACAGCCTAGAGGGTTCTTATTGTCAAACAGTAGGTGAATGTGGTTTTTGGACAGACATTTCTGCAGTCCATCTTTTTTGTTCTCTGGTCCAACAGCAATTTTCCCGCCGTGTCTCTTTGATTTCCATCTGGGTTCCTTGTCCTGCTTCAGCCATCATTTCTGGGGAAGCGAGGGTGTGCTTGCTGACTGCTCCACGAAGCTGCAGGACTGACAGTCCATCCCTACACAAGCATGGGGGCCGCATGGACTTTAAGATGTTGGAAAAGCACCTGGTGTTCTTACCCAATCTGCCAAGGTCAGACCGACTCTCCTTGTGTTCACGAAGATAAATAACCGAGGCATGACAGGTAAGCAACCTGCTCCATAAATCAAGGCTCGTTGCTGATCAATACTCTTGTTGATGCAGAATCCAGACCATCAGAAGGCGGGGGGGGGCATGGCTAACTGCGGTACAAAGATGATGGTGTCAGTGAGGAGGCCCCAGAGCCGTCCTGCCATGAAGCTGGCAGGGAGGGCTTGGCTGTGTCCACCTGTGGGTCTTCACAGACCTGGCCGGACAGACGCCTCGGGCATATACGCTACACTGAGGTACATTTTTGAGATGGTGATGAGGTTTCTGAATCATCAAATTCTATGAGACTGAACAATTTTTAGTGTCTTATTAGAGTATTTAACAAATCCTTACAGCTTAATTACAATGCGAGAGACCCAGGTTCGATCCCTGGGTCGGGAAGATCCCCTGGAGAAGGAAAGGGCAATCCACTCCAGTACTCTTGCCTGGAAAATCCCATGGACAGAGGAGCCTGGTAGGCTACAGTCCATGGGGTTGCAAAGAGTTGGACACAACTGAGCGACTTCGCTTTCACTTTCACTTTACAGCTTAATAGTTAGTGAGCCATGCAGCATTTAGGATGACTTTTTACTCAACACCATCCTTGTTGATGCAAAATTTAACAAGGATTCAAATGAGATTTTTTTTCACTGTAGGAATTATGTGAACATTCAAGTCTTAAGACTCTCAGGAGTTGTCTTTAATCCACAACTCTCCCCCACAAAAATAATTTATTTCTGAATTGGAGAAAGCTGAGTGACATTTCTGCACTTCAATCCTGGTCCACTAATTGCGTCTCAAAAACACGACGCCCGCTGAGCCCTCTGATGCCCTAAGTGTGGCTGCATGCTTGCCCGTTTATGACTTGGGTTAATCCTAGATAGATCAGTTATAATGATACCCAGAAAGTAGGTGCCTTTATTTTGGAAACAAAATCAGTGACTCCAGATAGAACATTTACTAATTTTGACTGTCTCACACAGAAACAAAAATTACGGGTCACCTTTAGGGTATTTTTATTGCAGTGAAACTGACCCATGAAATTGTTTGTTCAAATTACTTTATGTGTACTGGAGAAGGGGCTTCCCAGGTGGTGCTCGTGGTAAAGAACTCACCTGCCAATGCAGGAGACGTAAAAAGACACAGGTCCCTGGGTTGGAAACATTCTCTGGAGGAGGGCACGGCGAATCACTCCAGTATGATTGCCTGGAGAATCCCATGGACACAGGAGCCTGGTGGGCTGCAGTCCATGGGGTCACAGAGCTGGACGCGACTGATGTGACTGAGCACAGCACAGCACAGAATGAAAGGAGACTATTTATGAACGAGGGCCTCATCTCAGATTCAGAATCTCTGACAGCGATGATCTGGACACATTTCCCAGGCTGGAGTTGGGACAAAGATTCAGTAGGAGGCAGCTGGACCCCTGAGGGGCGTGGATGCTGAGAAAGCTCAGAAGTCACTGCTAAGCCTCCTCTTTGCTACGGCTACAGAAAATAAGAGCCTATTTTGAGAATTACAGTAGTTTGGGGGAAATGTTTAAGGTAAAGGGAAATAAACTGCCCTTCTAGAGAAAGAATCTTACAGTGAATCAGGAACCAATTTACAAACCACCAAAGCAGCTAACACCTAAGAGACTTCCACCAGCGCTGCTCCGTCTTAGTAGACAGAGACGTCCCGTGCACCGGAGCTCCCAGAGGAGGTTCAGGGAGGCTGAGCTGGGCTGCGAGGGGAGAGATGAGGAAGGCAGAGGGCTGAGAAATACAAGACAGGGGAGATGTAGCCTGGGCAGAGGCTGAGAACGAGGGGGGCCCACTGACCTGAAAAGTCAGGTTTCTGGAGGAAGTTTGCAGTGTAACACTGGAAATGGCAATTCTCCTAAAATTCATCTATCATTTTAATGAAAACCCAAGCAAACTCCCACCGGGGTATTTTGTGGGTCTTTACAAGCTGTTTCTAAGAAAAAACAATTATGAAATATTAAAGGTCCAGGAATAGTCAACACATGCAGGGAGGGAGGCCCCGACTACCAGACACCTTAGAGGCTGACCGACATTGAGGCGAAGACAGTGTGGAAACTGGAGATCCACACCTATGGGAGCTGAGAGTCCTCGTGGTTCAGAGAAAGAAGAGTCCCAAGCAGAGATGATTCATGTGGAAAAACTAATGCCCTTGCATCCCGAGTTTACAAGGCCTATAAAGCAACTCCAGGCAGCTTCAGGACACGTCGAGAGCAAACCCTTTAAAGCCTAAGTGCAACATACGAGTGTGTTTCTTTCTTCCTATCCTGGGGGTAAGGAAGAAGTTCTTATATAAGACTCAGAACCAACAACAACAAAATATATTTGACTATATGAAAAGTAGAAGGTCTGTTCATCTTAAAACAACGTCAAGAAAGAACACACAGACCACAAAGGAAGCAAATATTCTCTGTGCACTTGAACCGAGAATCAGTGTCAAGAACATATCCGAGAACTGAAGTCAGTAGTAAAATGGTAACCCAGTAGAAAAAAAAAAAAAAAATAGTGGCAAAGCTCTGCCAAGCATTTCAGAGCAGAGAAAACACAAAACATTCAGCAAGGACACTGAGAGGTTGCTGCCCTCATTAGTGATCAGAGAGCCAGGCATCACACTGATTCATAGGTGGTTGGAGGGGCGGGGGAGGGACCACCCAAGAATTTTCGTGAGTTGCACGAGTTCCAGGTTCCCAGCTGCTGCGGTTTAGAGGCTAAACTCTAGTAACGAGTGACTTAAAGAACAGCTCTTGAAACATCAAGAACACAGGCAACAATATTGGAACCAAATATTCCTCCTCAGGGACACACACACACACACACATCCTGCTAACCCCGTAGGATGAACATGTCGGGAGAACCACAGACAAGACTCAGGACAGCATTACCTGTTGTTGGGCAGCTGGAGGTGGAGAGCAGAGGGGTGGGGATGGCGGAACACGCAGACGTGAGCTGCGGTGCGGCCGTCCTCTGCTCCAGCTGTATACGCCTTGGCTGTTAATCAAACAACTAACACCAAATAAATGAATAAATAAGATACAAGAAGGCTGGAGAGACAAGCCTGATGGAAGGCGGGAAAATGTCCTGACTCAGGGGCAACGGTTAGTTCCATTTTATGAACTTGAATTCTACTTAGAAACACACCAGAGAAAGCAACGCACATTGATGCCGGAACCGACAGCACGTGAAGAAGTCTGCTGGCTCTCGGCAGGGCCTTGGGGAGCCAGCTCCAAGCTGGAGGCATCCAGGAAGCCTGCTGGAGATGCTGGGACAAGCAGAGGCGAAGGGGTTTTGTATGAGCCCGGCCTGCCGTCCATCCAAGGCAAGCCACCACCCTGATCCAATGAGGCTGATGCCCCTACGAAAGCGGACGTCCGGACGCAGGGGGAGGACGCTGAGGAGGCCCTGGGCTCTTGGCCTCCATCTCAGTGTTTGAGCCCCTTCCCGTCCACAGCGCTTTGTTACGCACCAGCAGCATCCTGAGCCGACTGACACGGTCACACCTCGTGACGTCACCATGCGGGCGGGGCCTTAGAGCTGGTAGTGTGAGCTCCCCGCCACTGCCCCCTGGTGGCTGAAGGTGGAAGTTACCTCTTTTCAGGGATGTCACCCCTGTGGTTCGCAGGCTGGGCCCGAGGCCACGCAGGAGCTAAGTGTCACGTGGGGATCTGAGCCGGGTCTGCACCTCCAGGTCCCAGCTGGCTTCACTCCGACAGTCTGGGGTTGTTTCCTGAGACCCGGGGGAAAGTGCTGGTGCCTGTGGGGGCAGGGTGAGGCCAGTGAGGGAGGGACCCAGAGGCAAGGTTGAGGTTCTCCTCCAGGCCCTGGTGGTCTCTCTCAGCCCAGCCACGGCTTCTAGACCCTCTGGATCCCAATTCAGAGTCCGCTGTTGGTGGTCTCTGCCCCTCTCCCCCAACAGCTCATCCTGGGAACCCTGTTCAGATGGACCCAAACTTCCAGGGACGGTCAGGGCCAGCCGGACCTCTGAGTGTTCCCTCAGGCGGGTGAGCACAGCCTGTGACCTGTGACCGCAGGAGCTTCCTCCCACACCGGGAGGCCCGCCTTGTTTTCCACAGTGGAAGTCTATAGCTCTCCAGACCTTCTCTCTCAAGCTTGAGTTCCCAGACTACAATCCCTGTCTCCTGGAGGGTGAGTTAATTTAGCTTGACGCTCTGTTTTTACCTTCCTTCTTTGGTTGGCTAACTTTTTCAGCTAGGTCACTGCTTCAGAGGTCATCAGGCGGATCAACTGCAGCAAAAGCCAGCAATTAGTCAGGAGCTTACCCGCTTTCCTGTGAATTGTGCTGAAAATCCATTCTTCCTTCATTGTTTTGAAGTCGCTGTGTTGCTGACAGTGATGTGTTCATTGTCATCCAAGCCTGTGTTGAAAGTATATCTGAAAAAATGTTTTCATTTGTACTAGCTTTGTTTATATAGCCCAGACACTAAATAAAACTTTAGACTTGAAAGATCTACGTTTTTCAGTGACTTGCTTGTCTTATTCTGGAATATCTTTGAATTGGCTCCAACCACCTTTCTGTGGACTTTGTAACTTAGCCGTGTTTGCTCATGGAATTCTTCTCTTAACTAAATTCCCCAAACCCTGGCCCTCCTCCCAAAACTGCATTTTTCCTCCTTTTGGGGCTTTAAAACACGCATCATAGCTCTCAACAGATTTTCCCTGATACGTGTAAGAACTGCTATTTTCACAGCAGGAGGAGCCTGGACTTGGCTTCACACTCCAGCAGAGCAGGCTCCGTGGGACAAGCACCCGTCGCCTCCACTCCTTTCTGCCTGCTGGGCCGCCTCCTCCCTGGCCTCACCCTCTGCCTTTGAACTCCAGACGTCCTTCTGCGGCTTGGCCTCCCGGCTGAGCCTGGGCTTCCGGTCAGGAAAGTGTAGGGCCACGCCCTCCGGGTATTATTGCAATTCTGGTTACAAGCACTAGGAAAGCCTCAGCTCCGGGCCTGAGCCACGTCTTTGGACGTTGCTGGGTCTTGAGTCCCTCTTACTTAGAATGGCAAGCATTTTGCTGTGAGAAACTAGCCTTCCCCTATTTAATGATGCTTCCCCGGTGGGTCAGGTGTTAAAGAATCTGCCTGCTGTGCGAGAGACCTGGGTTCGATCCCTGGATCAGGAAGGTCCCCTGTAGCAGGGAATGGCCACCCAATCCAGCATTCTCGCCTGGAGAATCCCATGGACAGAAGAGCCTGGAGGGCGATGATCCATGGGGTCATAAAGAGTTGGACACACGACATTAAAATAGGAATTTTTGACCTTTGCTAACATTGAAGAGATGGTGCGTTCCAAAGTGAGATGACAGGGCACAGAGAAGGATGAACAAGAAAGGCAGCCAGGGGTCAGGAATGGGGCTCCCTCCTCCTTGCGGGGAGGGTGCATCCCCTCCAGCTTCGTCCAAGGACAGCCTTAGGGAGGACCATGTATTCCTTGACAGGTCACAGGGGCCTTGTGTCTGATCCCATCTGGGAACTTACAGGATGAGGCCAGGCAGGGCAGCAAACCTGAGTGAGGGGTAACGTCACGGTTCTGCGGGACAGTGCCTTCCGGGGAAAAGCGGAGGTTCTGAGGTGCAGACTCCTGGATGTCACGGTTCTGCGGGACAGCGCCTTCCGGGGACCAGCTGAGGTTCTGAGGTGCAGACTCCTGGACGTCACGGTTCTGTGGGACAGCAGCCTTCCTGGGACCAGCGGAGGTTCTGAGGTGCAGACGCCTGGGCAT
>NW_024070188.1:88623797-88687649 GCF_014754425.2 Oryx dammah | reverse complement strand
GAGGTGCAGACGCCTGGGCATCACGGTTCTGTGGGACAGCGGCCTTCTGGGGACCAGCGGAGGTTCTGAGGTGCAGACTCCTGGATGTCAGGTGTGTGCACGTATGTCGTACGTGCCCGCATGTGAGTGCACGCTCACATGTGTTAGTGAGGAGAGCACAGGGGTGGGAGATAAGCTTGTGGGCAGGACATGGCTGGCCTTCCCAGCTCCCATCCAGGACGACTGCTGCAGGGGCCCTGGGGCAGCCGAGGAAGTGACCACCGTAGCGTCTTGCCACACAGTTACACCCCCCACATCTCTGGAGGCCAGAAGTCTGCAGCCAGGCCATGAGCAGGGCTGAGTTGCCTCCAGAGGCCCTGTGGAGGAGCCCTCTGCCTCTCGCAGGCCCTGGCGGCGGCCGCAGTCCCCCACCCAGGGCGCACCCCGCCCATCCCTGTCTGCATCTCCACGCACTGTCTTCCCTGTGTCCCTGTGGCCTGAACTCTCCTTTTTTTTTCTTTTTTAACAGCCACCAGCTGCTGGATTAAGAGCCCACCCAAATCCAGGACTTCACCTTGATATCCCTAACAGTGACCTCGGTGAGGGCCCCATCTCCATCTGAGGTCAGAGTCACGGGTACTGGGAGTTAGGACCTGGGCACATCTTTGGGGGAGCACGAGCCGACCTGGTGCGAATGCCTGGGGCTGAGCTAGAGGGGCGGACGGCGTCCCGGCTGACTCAGGGTGGGGAACGGCCAGAGTCCGTGTGTCCCAGCGCGAGTGCTCGGCGGTCTGACAGCGAATCCCATTAGTGGGCTCACAGTGGGCCCCAGGGCCTGGTGGTGAGGGGCCTACTGGCGGCAGGTGGGGAAGGACCGAAGCCGGGACTCTTGGGACGCGGCCGCTCGCGTGGACGCAGGGCCGCAGCTGAGGTCCTGGGCGCCGTGCTGTGCCTCCCGTGGCGGTGCCCCCCGTTCTTCCTGACTGACCGCATCTCCACCCCTTCTTCCCAGCGCCGGCTCCCTGCTCCTGGTAGGGACTCCGCTGGGGGTTCCGGCCTGAGGAAGTCACCCGGCTTTCAGGGGAAGACGTACTTTGTGCTCTAAACCTCAGCCGCGGCCGGACCTCACGCGGGACACCCCGGTCCTGCAGGAGCACGTGCCGCAGAGACGTCGTCAGGGGCCCCGCCCTGGGACCGTGTGCCTTCCGCGGCCACCGCGCAGGGCGTGGAAGGCCGTTCTCGAGCGGAGCGTCTGGCACGCTGGCCCGGCCGTGTGCTCATCCGAGGGGAGCGTCTGGCACGCTGGCCCGGCCGTGTGCTCATCC
Organism: Oryx dammah; assembly: GCF_014754425.2. Lineage (NCBI taxonomy): Eukaryota > Metazoa > Chordata > Mammalia > Artiodactyla > Bovidae > Oryx > Oryx dammah. The sequence continues at coordinate 88,686,345 of NW_024070188.1, read as the reverse complement.
GCGTCTTCTCCGTCGGCCGTCCTCCGAGCAGGACACGACTGGATTCTGCGCGCCGCATCTCTGCCGGCTGCTGGGGCGCTGGGGGCGTGGAGGATGAGCACACGCCCGGGGCAGAAGGCACTCAGCTAGCCCGGCCGGGCGCTCACAGCGCCCGCTTCTGCTCTGACCCCCTTCTCCAGGTCGGATGACGAGACACCAGTCCTCAGGGGGCCGGCGTCCCGGCAGGCTCGGTCACGGGAGAGTCGCGGGGTCTGCCAGGTCTCGCTGGCTTCGCGTCTCGCAGAGTGCGGTCTCCTTTTCCTGCAGACGCCAGGGCTCTCTGTCCCCACCGCCGCCGTCTGCGGGTGGCAGTGACCCGTCTGTGGGGCTGGGTCTGTGCTTTTCCCAAAGTGCTTTCCCACAGAGTTTCCCAAATAATCCTCAACTGCCCCGTGAGCGCGGTAGAGCTTGTAGCGTGTTTACTTCAGTATATAGATATTAAGAGTCCATCCCTGGGAAGGTCCCCTGGAGTAGGAAATGGAAACCCACTCCAGGGTTCTTGCCTGGAGGAGCCCGCGGATGGAGGAGCCTGGCGGGTACGGTCCACAGGGTCATAAAGAGTTAGACGTGATTGAAGCAACTTTGCACAGATATTAGAGACTTGCTTAAATTTCCCTAGATTTCCACAGAAGTCATACTGTTGGTCCCAGAAGCTGGGTGGATTTATTTCTGAAAAACCGGTGAATTCCTGTAACATGAGACCTTTGTACGTTACATTTCTTTACCGTCAGTCGTAGGAGGGAAGGCAGATGTCCCGTGGTCACCTGACGCAGCCTCAGCGGAAGTGGCTCCTCCCGTGTGCAGGTGCTGTGGGGAGCTTCTCCTGCCCCTGCGCAGCGCCGTGAGCCCCTCAGGCTGTGTGGTGTTATCAGCCCGGCTTCTCTCAGACTGTGCCTCTAATAGGACTCAGGGAGAGAGGCAATTGGGTTCCCATCTGTGCTGGGAAGTTAGCAGCTCTTGCCGCCGTATGTTACGCTATGCTCTTTTCTCCTGTGAATATATGTTAACAGATATGTGTGTGTGTGTGTACATGTGTATCTGTGTGAACACACACATTTGCTTTCCTCAGCTTTACCACTTACTGCTTTTTTCTTATAAAAGTTGCAACCGCTTACTGATAACGAGTCGTTTCACTGTGAGATCTAGTCTACGTGCTGTGTGCTTAACACACACGCAGTCAGAACCATTCATTGTTTTTATGCATGATTCCACTGATCAAAAGCTAGGGCTGCAGGCCGCCCGAGAACGTCGCAAAGTTTCCCAAGGTGGTAAAGCTCAGGCAGTCGAACGACCAGCCAGGGACTCCTTTGCTTGGCCCTTGCAGGGCTAGCTTCGGTTCCACACAGCCCTGCTTTCCAAGGCGTGACACGCCGTGCGCTGTGACCTCGCCTGGATACCACGCTGACCCAGAGATCCAGCTTTCCCCGGAGACCTCCTACCTCTTTCCACATCCCACTCCCCCCGACTCCTGGCCCACCTCCTCCTCAGCAAAGTGCTGCTCCACTCGAGGACCCACGTGCCATCCCCGTGGGGGTCTCAGGGCAGGTGTACTAGGCCTGGAACCACCAGAACCTTCTGCCGAGATCTGGATGCCACAGGAGGGTGTTGACTTGGAAACTCTTCTCTTAAGGCCAGTCTGGTTTTTTCGTGCCTGCCGATCACCGGGCCGGCTTCTCCTGCACCGGCTCAGGGATCATCATCAACAGAGCAGGGTTGGAGCTCACTCCTGGATAGCTGAGACTGTAGGAAAATGAAGGATTTGCCCATGAGATGCAATTAGTAATTCCACAGAATGACGAAAGCTGCATGAAGAAAAAGAGAACCACCAATAATTGTGGTCTGAGCTGTAATCTTCAAAGATGTTGAATGGAAGCTGAAGGAAAATTTGTAAGACAGCATGTGCAGAGCAGTAAATCACAGCTAGTAGTTGGGGAAATCATGGTAAAATATTTAAAACCAAAAGTCCCCGGGGGGCCTGTGGTCATCTAAGACACTTTGTTAAAAGCCAGTGGAAGCAACACAGTACACCTAAATACCACGTGAAGGTCCAGCTAATTTTTTTTTAGGTATGTGCCACAAAGAAGGAAACCAAACAAAAATCTACCCTCAGGTTCTGCAGGAGGAAAATTCGCAGTGCTTTTTTTCTTCAAACACGTACGTGCCAGCACTTCTCATGTTCCAGGCTCTGTGCTGGCTGCTGGCATTAAGTCCATCCTCGGAGCCAGCCATGGTCTCTGCACCTGTGAGTCCTGGATCCCACGGAGAGGATTCACCAGAAACACACCTGGAGAGGAATCCATACCGTGGAAGAGGTGGCATGCTGCTGAGACGTGGAGAAGAGGGTTGTTGTGGATGGCGGGGATGGGATAAGGGAAGGGCAAGAGTGAGCAGGGTTCCTGAGCTCTGGAGTGAGCCCAGAGTGGAAGAGAAGCTGGTTTTCTGGATACAGATAGAATGCGAGGATTTATGTTCACAACAGGAGAGGTGTGCTATCAGAGCAGGACTGAAACAGACAGGGTAAGACAGCCACACGGCCTCTGGCCCTTAGGAGACACCCCATGAAATTAAAGAGCTGAATCCTTGAACAGGGTCGGGAAGGACTAAGAATAACTTAGCAATACCAGTGATGCTGGAAAGAGCCTGGCTGGTGCCCAGCTCCTGAGATCAGTGTCGCGGGCCCCAAGCTTGTCCTCCCCTGTGGGGCCTTAAGAGCAGAGCTCTTAGCCTCGGGGCGGGGACTTGGCTCTCTGCAGAGCTGGGTCTGCCCGCAGCCCTGTAGGACAGGACATGGCTGCCCCTCCCGCCTGGTGAGATCCAGCACCACCCCCTGCCTCACCATCTGGTCAAGAACTCCCAACCACTCCACAAGCATCTTGCTGCCTCAGGCAAGAGTGTGGGGCTGGTTTCAGAATCCGGCGTCCTTTGAGTGGCCGAAGGTGAGACAGTAGCTGAAAAGAGCAGAGTCTGGAAGGAGAATCCCAGCGATGCCGTCACCTTTTGCAGGACAGATACTCACGGAGTTTACTCCATGCTAGGCTGGGTGTGTAATTGTTTCCAGGTCCAAGACCATCCTCCTGCTGATCACACAACAGGCCAGTCAACAAAGACACAGGTAGTTGAGGCTAGAAATAGCAACTTCATTCGGAAAGCCAGCAGAGCAGACCGAGAACATGGTGGACCTGTGTCCTGAAGATCCACCCTGCCTCAATTAGCATTCAGGCCTCTTTTATACGAAAAGAAGAGGGAGTTAAGTCCTGGTTCTGGGCAGCCTCTGGAGGGGGTGTGTTATTAATAATTTCTTCCTTCCTTCAGCTATTCACAGGTGGGCTGGTCGGGAAATTTCCTGTGAGCTAAATAAAGGTATTTTAGTTCAACGCCCAGGTGTTGGAAGCAAGGTTCCCAGAGATGGGCCGTCATGTGAAAGTTAAGCGTATAGATAGCATCTGTTGAGTGTTCCCTGACGGTTCAGTGGTAAAGAATCTGGCTTCAATGCAGGTGATACAGGAGACACAGGCTCAATCCCTGGGTCAGGACAATCCCCTGGAGAAGGAAATGACGACCCACTCCAGGATTCTTGCCTGGGAAATGCTATGGCCAGAGGAGCCTGGAAGGCTGCAGTCCAAGGTGCCGCAGAGTCGGATGCGGCTGAAGGACTAAACACCGGGGGTGTGTGGGGCCTCCCGCAGGCTTGAGCTGGCGTGCGTGCGGGACGTGATTTCTTTGTCCTTCTGTCGACATGAGGTGCAGGGATTATTGACAGAACGCAAGCCCTTTCCCCCCAGTGAAAAGCTATCTTTCAGATCATGACAGTTATCTACCTGGTAACAAAAATGTCCACGTGCCTCCAAACACGTAACGTGTGTGTTTCCTGCGTTGTTGCCTTTGTTGTTTAGTCACTCCTTCGTGTCCAGCTCCCTGCGACCCCACGGACTGCAGCCTGCCAGGCTCCTCTGTCCATGGGAGTTCCCAGGCAGGAATCCTGCAGTGGGTTGCCACTTCTCCGCCAGGCTCCTGCATTAGAGGGGTGCAGAATGACTACCCCAGCCCTTTTCTCTGACTCACTTCATGGAGCAAACAGCCTGGTTCTCTCCTCCCCGGGGCTCAGTCAGCTATTGTTTCCCTGTCCTGAAAACACTCCCACCCCAGGCGCGGAGGGTTCCAGGCCAGGCAGGAAATAACTCATTGTCTGGTACCTCAAAGCCACAGTAATCCAAAACATGACTTGTTTTTCAATACTGACTCCTCGCCTGTCAGGAGTTGCTGTACATTTGGGCGCAGAGGCTGTCGGGAGGGAAGGCGGGATCGTGCGTCAGGAGGTGAAGTGACGACACAGGAAACAGGGGCCTTCTGTCCCCCGGGGGTTGGGGGGGGCAGGGCTGGCAGACACAGCGGCACAGTGGTTTCTGTCTGAGTGTCAGCTCTTAAACCCTCCACGAGGCACCCGGTGAATGCCCAGCTTCTTACCTTGCTCAACACGTATTTCCGATTTGTGTTTGTACGGCGCATATGCTTAGCTGCTGGTGGGGCCCCATGACTGCATGGCATGTTTTTTCTTCCATTTATCTCACAGGCAGATTTCATGTTTTTGAAGGACTCTGCCTCCCTGTCAGTTTTAACGATGTTATTGCTTCGATCCACCGTAGCTGGTGAACCTGCAATGACTCAGGGTTTAAAACTCAGCTCATCATTCAGGGAGGGGCGCGGCATCCTTGACCCAGAAGGTGGCTAGTCGGCTGCCGCCCCGCCCTCCTGGGAGGCTGGCGTTGCCTCCCCTACCTGCTCCAGACAGGAGCGCCTCCCTACTCGGCTGCCTAATCTGCCTTTTCTCACATCAGATTCACCTCCCGTGGCACCTGTGATCCTCTGGCTTTCCGTTGCCTAGGATACCAAAAAGAGCCACGGCAGGGGCTGAGTGAGGGCGGGGGGCTGCGCGTTCTCTGGAGCTCACTAGGTGGAAGGGGGGCCGCCTCTTTATCCGACAAGAATTTCTGCAGCCGCCAGGCAGCCTCATTAGGGTTTTCCCATGCCACCTCACAAAGGACAGCAGGCGCGGACAAAAGTGAGATGCTAGCCGGCTGTATCCCTTTGTCCAGGCCTGGCCGGACCTCCCGGCGGAGGCATGCATAATTCAGAGCAGCTGGCTCAGTGCATCGCGCTCCCCTTAAAGAAAGGGTGGCCCTGGGGAGGAGGGGTCGAGGGACTGAGGCTGGTCTAATTAGGGAGACCCAGTTGGGCTTAATATTTACATAAGGCAGAGCTAAAAATTTCTCAGGTTGTTGAGAAAGGGAGAAAGTAAGAATTTAACCTCTCAGAGCAGCAAGACAAGTGGAAGTGAAGCGCTTTCTAATTTTCACGGCATTTCGCCTCTGAAACAGTCTTTGGCGAGTACGGTCAGCATGCAGGCTTTGATGCCCACGTGGGCTAAGGCTGCCTCTCTTAGAAAGATTTCTGAAATCATCAGCGCTTTTTCCCAGGACCCGGTCAGGTCGCATTATCTCATGGGATTCACAGGACCGTTTCGTCCCTGTTTTCCTGTGAGCAGACCAGGCTGATGGAGCTGTGCTCACGACCTCCCAATCCTGCAGACCCTGCCAGGGACCCAGGCGGGCGTGCCCCTTGGTCCTGCTTCAAGCCGCTGGCCCATCAGCTGGCCCGGGGGGCGCCCAAGGAGCAAGGCAGAGGCCCGGCTGGCCTTCTCACCAGTTTCCTGCTCATCACTTTCACCCTCCATAGTTCAAAGAGCTGTGCAGGAAGAGGGAAATAAGGGGGAGAAATCGGTTCCGAGGTTCTGTAGTAATTCTAGTGTCAGGCAACGGCAAGGCTGTTCGTGTTTCCCGTCTGAAGAATTCAGTGGAAGGTGGGACTTCTCTGCTGGTCCCGTGGGTAAGAATCCACCTCGCAACGCAGGGGATTCAGGTTCGATTCCTGGTCGGGGAACTAGGGCCCCACATGGCCAGGTTCAACTAAGCCCAAGTGCCCCAACTCCTGAGCCTGTGGGCTCCGGCACCAGTGCACTGCAGATGCTGAGCCCAGAGCCACAGCTGGAGAAAGAACCCTGCCCACCCCAGCCAGGAGCCCGCCCCAGCGGCAAGAGATCTGGCTCGCGGCAAGGGAGGTCCCGGGGGCCGCAACCAAGACCCGAGGCCGCCAGATAGACACATGAAGTCGGGCAAGCCACATTCCGTCCAGAGAAAAAGGAACCCGGTAGAAGGTGATCTTGCTCCTGGAACAGGGCGTCCCCGTTTCTGATTGTTCTAGTCGCCCTTAGGACCCTCGACCCGCAGGGTCACCTGTGATCCCTGACTGCGTGGTGGGGTCTCGTCCTCCGATGGGGCCCGAGGGGGTGCTGGAGGGCGGATACACCTGCCCAGGCGTGCACACACACACACACAAGTACACACACACACACAAATATATACACAAAAACATATACATACAAACACAAATATACACAAAAATACATACACACAAATACACACACAAAAACATGCGCACACAAGTACACACACACATATGGATTTCATCAGATCTATGGATCAGTTGGGAGGAATTAGCATTTTAGCAGCATCAACTCATTCAGTCCATGAACACTGTCTATTTCTTCGTTTGTTGAGATCATCCATCGTCTCCTTCAGCTATGTACTGTATTTTCATTTTTTTAGGTCTCGCACTTATTTTGTTAAAGTTCTCCTTAAGCATGTTTTTTGTGCTTTTATGCAAGATTTTTTTAAAAAAATTATTTTCCAATTTTTGCATTGCTAATGTATGTAAATATAATGGACTTCTGTTGGTATTGTTGGTATCCAACAATTTTGTTCAATTACTCTATACCTATGCCAAAGCCTTTGACTGTGTGGATCACAATAAACTGTGGAAAATTCTGAAAGAGATGGGAATACCTCTTGAGAAATCTGTATGCGGGTCAGGAAGCAACACTTAGAACTGGACATGGAACAACAGACTGGTTCCAAATAGGAAAAGGAGGACATCAAGGCTATATATTGTCACCCTGCTTATTTAACTTCTATGCAGAGTACATCATGAGAAACACTGGGCTGGAAGAAGCACAAACTGGAATCAAGATTGCCGGGAGAAATATCAATAACCTCAGATATGCAGATGACACCACCCTTATGGCAGAAAGTGAAGAGGAGCTAAAAAGCCTCTTGATGAAAGTGAAAGAGGAGAGTGAGAAAGTTTGCTTAAAGCTCAACATTCAGAAAACAAAGATCATGGCATCCGGTCCCATCACTTCATGGGAAATAGATGGGGAAACAGTGGAAACAGTGTCAGACTTTATTTTTTGGGGCTCCAAAATCACTGCAGATGGTGACTGCAGCCATGAAATTAAAAGACGCTTACTTCTTGGAAGAAAAGTTATGACCAACCTAGATAGCATATTCAAAAGCAAAGACATTACTTTGCTGACTAAGGTCCGCCTAGTCAAGGCTGTGGTTTTTCCTGTGGTCATGTATGGATGTGAGAGTTGGACTGTGAAGAAGGCTGAGTGCCGAAGAATTGATGCGTTTGAACTGTGGTGTTGGAGAAGACTCTTGAGGGTCCCTTGGACTGCAAGGAGATCCAACCAGTCCATTCTGAAGGAAATCAGCCCTGGGATTTCTTTGGAAGGAATGATGCTAAAGCTGAAGCTCCAGTACTTTGGCCACCTCATGCGAAGAGTTGACTCATTGGAAAAGACTCTGATGCTGGGAGGGACTGGGGGCAGGAGGAGAAGGGGACGACCCAGGATGAGATGGCTGGATGGCATCATGGACTCGATGGACGTGAGTCTGATTGAACTCCAGGAGATGGTGATGGACAGGGAGGCCTGGCGTGCTGCAATTCATGGGGTCACAAAGAGTCGGGCACGACTGAGTGGCTGAACTGAACTGGACTGATAACCTGTTGAAGGTTTCTGTGGCAATTCCTTAGGATTTCCCAAGTACTTAGTCATGTCATTTGCAAATAAAGGCATATTTTAGGCTGCCTTTCCAGTGTGTGTAAGTTGTATTTCCATTCTTGGCTTATCTCACTGGCTCATGCAGCCTCGAATAGAAGTGGTAGGGACGCACATTCCCGCCTGGCTCACAGTCTTCGGGAGAAAAGGGTCTTCACGGTGACCCTCAGGGGAGGTCACTGGTCACCCGCCCTGTGACACTGCCCCCTCCAGGCCCGGCGCAACTCCCCACCCTCGTCTGGGCCTGTGCACAGGGCCTGGGGCTGCAAACGCCGCACCGTGCTCGCAGCTGGGGGGACCCCCACACAGGCAGAGCCGGAGACGACGGGAGCATGCTCTATTTCTACCTGAGCTCCCCTCCTGGAGACAAAGCCCCGGGGAGCTGGCTGAGCAGGGCTGTGGGACGCCTGGGCATTGTGGCTGTCTCGGGGAGGTCTGCGTGGGAGGCTCTGGGGGTCCAGACCCACTCACCTGCGTGCAGCTGGCCAACTCACCAGGCACCTTGAGGGATCCCTTTCCTCACCTGTGGCCCGGCCAGGACAGCACCCCCAGCAGTCGTGAGGACTGAGCGACTTCCTACGGGGACACGCCTAGGAGTGTGCACGCACACGTTAGCCGTTCCTGCAATGAAAGCACGCGTGTTTCCCAAACTCGTTAGACCAATACAGCCTATTTTTATGAATGTCTTCTGAGACTAATGTTTCTTGGAACGTATTTTTGAAAAATCTGTTCAGCGGAAAAACAATGGATTTTGGACTTAGACTCTAAATCTATGGGGAATTTTCTTTCATTTTTGGTGTGGGTGGTGTATTTCACTGAGTAATTTATTTGTTTTCGAACAGGGTGCATGGGAGGTAAAATATCTTTCTTTTACTCTCAAAATTAAACAGCAATTTGGCTGACTGTTGGGTTCCCATACTCTTTCCTTCAGGCTTCCCAGGTGGAGCTATAGTGGTAAAGAGTCTGCCTGTCAGTGCAGGAGACGTAAGACGTGAGTTCTATCCCTGGGTCGGAAAGACCGCCCGGAGGAGGGCATGCCAATACTCTTTCTCTCAAATTCCCTATCCTAACTGCTTTTTAAACTTGTTTGTTCAGTTGCTAAGTTGTGTCCCACTCTTTGTGACCCCATGGACCACAGCACGCCAGGCCTCCCTGTCCATCACCAACTCCTGGAGTTCACTCAAACTCACGTCCATCGAGTCAGTGATGCTATCCAACCATCTCATCCTCTGTTGTCCCCTTCTCCTCCTGCCTTCAATCTTTCCCAGCATCAGGGTCTTTTCCAATGAGTCAGTTCTTCGCATCAGGTGGCCAAAGTATTGGAGCTTCAGCGTCAGCATCAGTCCTTCCAATGAATATTCAGGGTTGATTTCCTTTTACGATTGACTGGTTTGATTTCCTTGTTGTTCAAGGGACTCTCAAGAGACAAATCTCCTACACTAACCACTTTTTAAATTTAGTGTCACGATAAGGGCCTTGGTCTGGAGAGACCAGATTCTTCCTCAGTATGATTCTTCTTCATAAATCACTTTCCGCCACACAGGGATCGTAGCATTTCCTTCTACACAGAGTCAAGAGAATTGACCAATTTGCATTTATATGTGTGTTCTGCCCACCCCTAGTGGAGGGGTTCAGGAATTTTCCTGTTACACATTTGGTTATGGCTCCCCAGGCCTGGCACACCTTTGTGAGTCAGTTATTTTCATGCTAACGCTGTGTAACAATCTGCCCCGACCTCCGCGGCAGCAGCCAGGCCCACGTGTTCCCCACTCACCGGTCAGCACAGACTCCAGCGGCAGGGCTGAGGTCAGAGGGGCCTCTGCTTACATCCTCTCCTGTGACCCGCTGCTGGGCCGTGTGCCTCTCCTCCTGGCTATGGAAGATGTTCAGAGCAAAGTGAGTCTTCTGAGCAAAACTGACTAACAGCACGGGGACACACGTTCTCCCTCTAGTCGGGCCGGTCCCGAGTCCACGCTGGGGCTGTGGGGCGGGAAGGGCAGGCACCGGGCGGTAACTGGAACACCTGCCTGGTTAAAGTCACTGTGCCCCTCACTCTGGATTTCATAAAATCCCTTTCTTCCTAATCTCTCTCTCCCGCCTCTCTCATCTTAATGCTAGGCAAGTTATATATGAGAGTCTTCTAATTCAGTAATCTGGTTTTAAGCATAAAAGCAGTAGTAAAAATAACCTATAAACCAGGGAGAATCAGTCAATGTCACTGATGATCAAAGAAATGCAAATAATAACCCACAGAATCGGACTGTCCACTGAATCCGAGGTGCTGGGGGTGCCTGAGCTGCCTCCCGTGCCGCTGGTGGAGGCATCGGGCCCTCAGGCAGAGACTGAATCAGGAAGAAGGGACTCGCGTCCCTGACGGCTCCCGATGCCGGAGGCCCCACCCCGACCCCGTCCAAGCCCCCGGTCAGTGCTGCTGAACTTCCAGTGCGCTGTGTGCACCGAGCTTTCACCTTTTATGTGAGGCTGAGCTGTCCAGCGGGCCGGGCACTGCTCAGGGAGCTGGAAGCAGCTCATCCAAACTGTGACAAATCGTGAGAGTGAGACACACACCAGGTTAGGAAGATACAGCCGCAAAAAGTGTCTTATCATTAGAGTCACGGTGGTTACATATTTGAAATGATGAGCTTTGGATATTTGAGGTACATAAAATATGCCATTAATTACAACTATTTATTTTTATGTTTTTAATGTGACTCCTAGGAAGTATACTATTATGTATGTGGCTTGCATTAAATTTCTACTGGACCTTATATTTCTACAGCTGTCTGTATTATATTTGACACTGTAGGCTACTGGACACCGTATCAATACTCTACTGGATGTTACTGCCTTAAAGTCATTTGGGTTTAGACAAAGGCTACGCCCTAAGTTTTATTGTTCTTAAAAAACAAAAATAATTGCATTATGCTACTGGTGTCTTCCCTGGTGGCTCAGACGGTAAAGCGTCTGTCTACAGTGTGGGAGACCCGGGTTCAATCCCTGGGTTGGGAAGATCCCCTGGAGAAGAAAATGGCAATCCACTCCAGTACTATTGCTTGGAAAATCCCATGGACAGAGGAGCCTTGTAGGCTACAGTCCACGGGGTCACAAAAAGTCGGACACGACTGGGCGACTTCAGTTTCACTTTCACGCCCTAAGTTTTATTGTTCTTAAAAAGCAAAAATAATTGTATTATGCTTATCTACTTGGCCTTTTATTGTCCTTTACTTGACCTTCTGTTGTATTTTATCTTATAATTCTTAGTCTTTTTTACAATGATGTATTTATTTTTATCTCTGGTTTATTTTAAATGGAAAAGAGGAAATTACACCTCAGAGAGAGACTGTTGGTGTTCAAAAAGGGTCGCTAGTACTTTTAAAAAATTCCTCCCATTTCCACTAAGGACTTTCTGGCGCACAGGGGCTGCGTCTCCTCCCATGAGGACGACCCCCATGTTCAGCCTCAGGGTCTCAGCATCCCAGCAAGCCCTCTGTCTGCCTGTCTCACAGGAGGACTTTGCAGGCCCTAATGGGGACCCCGACTCCTGTGACTCCTGGGAAACTTGGGCTGTGTCCTGACTGCTCAGCTGTGCCTCCATGCAGGAGCTCCTGGGATCACACCACTGCCCTCGATGGCGGGGACCCCCAGGGACCCCCGGGGGCTGGCCGAGGCCATGCCAGGTCAGAGCAGGGAGCCTGCTTCTCCAGGCCCACTGCCGTCACTCGCTTCCTCCCACCCCGTCCCCCCAGAGGCCTCCTCCTGGCTCACTGACCACCGTGGGTGGTGGGCAGTGACTCCGTTCTCAGACCCCTGGCCGACCTCCCCGTGTGGGCTGGGCCCCCACCCAGCCTCCGGCTCCAGGATAGGAGGGGAGCCGTGCAGGGCGGGAAGGGACCCGCTCCCCTGGGCTCCTTCTCGGCAGCCTGGGAGGGACATGGATCTGGCACAAGTCAGGTACTCTGGAGGGTACAGGGTCACTGGGAGCAAAGCTGACTTCAGCTTCCCTGTCTCTGAGCTCAGAAATATTCAGACACACATCCTTTGGGACCACGAATCCATCCTTGGGCAAGTCTAAACCCCTGGCATCATCCCAGCCTCCACTTGGCTGCAAAAGCACCTCTGGCGGAGGGTCTGTGGTCTGCCATTTCCTGTACATTGGGCAGGATGGCGGTCTTGTCACCAGGAGCTTGAGAAAAGGCCAGGGGGCTCTGGGGTGGGGGAACGTGGGGCCCAGGAACTGGCAAGTTTTCCACTCATTCACAACCCAGTCTCCAAGCCCTGAACACACAAAGCCAGCGGAACAACTATGATGGAACAGGACACAACTGGGTCCCCCTGTTAAACGTACACTAAGGATGCAAAGTCCATACGTTTCCTTTTGATCTACAAGAGCACACATTCCCCAGTCCTAGACAGGAAGGCAATTGCACGGGGAGGCGGTCTTAGGAGAAAAGTGGGGCGGGGCGTTCACCCCAGGGACAGTGGCCTGCCCACCTAGGGGACGGGAAGGACAGCAGCGTGCTGAGAAGGCGGGAGCCGTCAGGCGTGAGCACATGAGGGGCCCTCGTGCTGACTGACGCGGCCCCGACACAGGTCAGCACGGAAGGCACGGTCATTCGTAGGTGGGGTCAGGGAAAGAGGCGCAGAGGTGGAGAAGGAACCAGCCTCGCCCTTCCTCGGCCCATACACAGAAGGAAACGTCAGACAACCCCAGACACCAGCGTGAAGGGAAATGCTCTGAGTCCTGCAGAGGGAAGAGCAGCAAGTGTTCTTGCTGGAAAGAAAAGTGAAAGTGAAATCACTCAGTCACGTCCAACTCTTTGAGACCCCATGGACTGTAGCCTACCCTGCTCCTCCGCCCATGGGATTTCCCAGGCAAGAGTACTGGAGTGGGTTGCCATTCCCCTCTCCAGAGGCTCTTCCTAACCCAGGGGTTTTGGAGAGAAAAGATTTTACATACGATCCCCAAGTTCCAAACCACAGGCGGTAACACTGAGGCTTGATGGCATCATAGTCACACAGGAGGCGGGGACAGAGTTAGTGCGTGATGGCAGAGGAACGGAGACAGCTGGGAACTGACATGTCCCGGAGACTGGGAACACTCGCCAATCAGCAATAGGCCACCAGCTTGAGGGAAAAATAGGCAAGTTCTGCACAATGTTAACAAAGAGGAAGCAACCTCAGCAGCCACCAGCAGCTGAGCTGTTCCATCCCTCCCACATTCAGAGGAAAGCACGCGGACGACCCATGGGCACCAGGATTGGCACAAATGCATAAATGCAGCTCGTTGGTGGAGTCACAGCGGTGGGTCAAGACACTGTCCCCGAGACCGGCAACCCCTCCTGGCACGGACTCTGGGGGAGCCTTGTCCACCTCTGCAAGGAAGCCCTCATTAGCAGGGAGCTCGGGGGGCAGAGGGGAGTCACGGCGTCTGTGAATGACGGCATGTTACAGCGTTCCAGGAACGGGTTACATTAACAGGCAGCAGCACGGAGAGAGCTTTTAAAATGCTTTTTATTGAAGTTGATTTATGACGTGTTAATTTCTTCTGTACAACACAGTGATTCAGTCACACACATGCCCATTCTCCTTTATAGTCTTTTCCATTACAGAGCACCCCAGGACCCTGAATGTAGTTCCCTGTGCTGTCGTAGGACTCTGTTGTCTACCCGTTCTCTATTTAATAGCTCGTATCTGCCAACCCCAGACTCCCAATCCTCCCCCCGAGAGATTTCAAAGCACAGCGTGAGCAGGAAAAAGCAAGACGCTGACTGATACTTAAAGTACAATATAATTTACATAAATTAAAAGACCTGAAGACAAGATAGACTGTATTACACTTTCAGGGGCCCACACGTGTCTGAAGGTATAAAGCAGAGTAGTTGGGGCCCAAGACACGGAAGGGGGTGAGAGCAAGGGCAGAGTGTGGAGGAAAATAATGAAACACTGTTCACAGCATGTCAGGATGATCCTGAGTGTTTTGTGGGTATCACGTTGAATTCCTATAGCTTTTACTTGGCAGGAATTATGGAAATGGGAACAGATACAGAGCTCAGTGAGAAAATGTGTTTTCCTGTAGGAAATTGTTCGAAGAACTTATTTAAATAAAAATCTTAGGTTCGTCAGAGGAAGACACTCAAAACCTTCTCAGAGGAGGACGTAAAAAACTCTCTCATGCTTGGTGAGCTTGATTAAAATGTAGGTCACGGCGGGTTTGAAGACGTTTTCGGACGTTCTCCTTTGACTGAAAAAGTCTCGTAGGAGTGCAGCCACCTGGGCCGTGGGGCCCTGGGAGCCCCCGCCAACTCTTCCCTGCTCCCACGAGACAAGAGGCCGCCGGGACCCAGTGGATTGGCAACACTGAGATGGAGACAGTTCAGGGTCTTAGGGGCAGGGTCAAGTGGTCACGTGGACCCCTTAATCGGCAGAAGGAAAGCCTCCTTTCACCTGTTTTTTCGTTTTTGCTTTTGTTTTGCTTTGTTTGGGCTTCCCTCATGCCTTAGCTGGTAAAGAATCCGCCTGCAGTGCGGGAGAGCCTGGTTTGATCCCTGGGTCAGGAAGAGCCCCTGAAGAAGGGAAAGGCTACCCACTCCAGTATTCTGGCCTGGAGAATCCATGGACTGTATGTAAGGTCGGACCCGGGGGCCATGATGGGCCGCCCCTTCCCTCCCCTGCCGGTGGGGGAAGTCCTAAGGAAGGAGCCTCCCAGATCCCGGGGACCAGTGACAGCACAGTTCCCTAGTAAAGCCGCCCCACCCCAGCCACGTAGAAGGACCTATCAGCCCGAGACACCTTGGCCCGACGACCTATCCAAAACCCCATCCATTAACCTGACCAGGCCTCGCAACAAACATATCAGCTGCTTCTAACACGGCCCGGGCGCGGACCTCCTCGACCTGCCTCGTTTGGGTCCGGGAATCCCGCCCGGTAGCGCTTCATCATTAAAAAGCTTGTTAGATGTTGGTCTTTTTTTGGGGGGGGGGCCCTGGTCGTCTTTTACCTAACACTGCACAGTCTCCGGGGTCGCAGAGTCAGAGACGACTAAGAGCCTTTCACTTTGTTTTGTTTTGTTTTTACTGTAAAGTCAGCACAACAGTAAGAAGCTGGGACAGTACTGGGAAAATAAAGGCGTGAATTAAGGCGGCCGCTGGTGTCCTCCCGGAAGGCCTGCTAGGAGCCTGACGTATCTGCTTTGAGAAAATGCCCACTCCTAAGGAAAAGTTAGGGAGGGAGGGAACGACATTTTCCACTGGAACCCGTTCCCCGCTGAAAGCCGCGCCTGCCTCGGCTGCACGGACTCAGGCCCTGGGAAGAGCCCCTCCGGGGGGCTGGGGATGCTGGAGCCAGCTCCCGGGCGGGGGCGGGGGCAGGCTGGCTCGCCAGGGGGGCCGCGGGGAGGAGACCAAGGGCGGGGGGTCCCCTCCGCGTCAGTGCGCCCTGGAAAGCAGGAGACCCGACTGCCTCCGCCGCCCCCCGACCCCTCGACGCCAGGCTCCGGTCCTGGGGACGGGGACACCGTCAGGCTGCCGTGATGGAGGGACCCCAGGCTCGGACCCCCGCGGAGGGGCCGTGGCTCTGCTGCCCTGGAGCCAGGCCTCGCCCCTTACAGGCCGCCTGGGGGACCGTGCGCCCTCGGCAGCCCAGCTGCCCTGTCCCGGCCCCTGCGGGCCCCTCCCGGCCCGGAGCCCCCGCCCCGCCGGCTGGAGAGCGCAGCGGGGGCGCACCGCCCTGTGCGGAAGCGCCAGCCCCCCATCTCCGTGCTCTGGCCGCCAGGCGGCTCTCACCGGCGGGAGAGCGGGGTCCCCGCCCGCCCGCTGCGCCCCCAGGCCCGCGTCCAACGGCCCGCGGCTCCCCAGGGCCCCTAGCTCCCCGCCCCCATCCCCACCTGCTCCCCATCCCAAGAGCTCCCTCTTTGGTCCAGGGTGTGTTTCATCCCAAAACGCACTGGGAAAGGAGCCGTCAAAGGGCTTGAAAGGAGAAGGAATATGATGGCCTTTAAAACGAGAGGCTTCTGGCTCTTCTTTAGGAAAAGCGAGAGCAGAGGCGCCAGCGGTGGAGTGTGGGAGAGAAATCTGCCTGTCTTAATTCAACTCCCTCCAGCAGCCAGAGGAGCCGCCCTGAAAACAGCCGGAACCGAAGACACAGAGAACAGAGCAAAATCTCCAGCCCACGGAAATATCCTAGAGCCTGAGCGCTAATGACCATCAGGGAAGACGAGAACGTCACAGCTTCAGGCTTTGGGGGAAAGCGTTTCTGCCTTTCGTTACTGTCTTTCATCACCTTGTGCCTCTCCTTTGACCAAGGTGCTAGCCAGCTGATAGTTGACTATTAATACAATAAGTGTGTAAACTTCCTTGCTCTTTGCAAATGGGGCATTTTAATGAAGGCTTAAAATTAATAATTCAGAGCTGAAGCCAAGTTATGGATTCTGTATAAATATGAACCATTGTAAGGAAATGTTTTCTACTTTAAAATCATGTCAGGAAATAAAGCCTAAAGGAAATGATGACAGTTTATATATGTTCAGTTCAGTCGCTCAGTCGTGTCCGACTCTTTGAGACCCCATGAATTGCAGCACGCCAGGCCTCCTTGTCCATCACCATCTCCCGGAGTTCACTCAAACTCACGTCCATCGAGTCCGTGATGCCACCCAGCGATCTCATCCTCTGTCATCCCCTTCTCCTCCTGCCCTCAATCCCTCCCAGCATCAGTCTTTTCCAATGAGTCAACTCTTCTCATGAGGTGGCCAAAGTACTGGAGTTTCAGCTTTAGCATCAGTCCTTCCAAAGAACACCCAGGGCTGATCTCCTTCAGAATGGACTGGCTGGATCTCCTTGCAGTTTCAAGTAATTTGTTCATTCTTTGTGAAGATAAAACAAAAGCTAAAGAATGTGGTGAGTCTATATGACTTTAAGTAATCTGGCCAATTATTTAAAATATAAGTTTAAATAATTAGTACATAAGCCTCCACGTTTACAATTAATTTTAAGAAGCTCGGAACAAGTATGCTGGTTTTATTCTGAGATCAGCTAAACAAGATCTACTATTTAAATGATGTAATTAATCATAGAATGATGTAATAATCCCCTTGTAAAATAAAACAATTGCTAATATGCTAAATCAGTTACGTGCATTGGTAATTTGTTTCAAGGTATTGGTATTAATAATATAGGCAAAAGTAAGGGGCAGACACATCTTTCAAAACTATGTAGGGGTTTTGGAAAGAGCTTTTCATTCTCCAGGAAGATCCCCTGAAGGAGGAAACTCACTCATTTGCCTGGGAAATCCCATCAACAGAGGAGCCTGGCGGGCTGCAGTCCATGGAGTCAGAGTCAGACACGACAGAGGAGTCGTGGTGAGTCTGGGGCCCCGGGCCTGAGCATGGCCTTTCACTCTCCAGTGAAGGCGCTGTTCTGGTCCGCTTGGGCAGCGATAATGAAAAAGCACAGGCTCAGGCCCCGAGTGAGGGCCCGGGCCTTTCATTGTCTGCTGGGCCCACTTGCAGGTTCACAGACGGGTCTTCTCGCTGTCTCCTTGCGTGGGTGGGGGGTGGGAGGCTCTCTGGGTCTCTCCTTACATCACTAATCCCATCAGGAGGGCTCCACCCTGCTGACCTCATCACCTCCCAAAGACCCGCCTTCTGACACCATCACGGTGGGGGGACGGAGTGGTTAGGGTTTCAACTACGGATCTGGGAGAGGTAGACTCAGCCCTCGGAAGGTGCTCTGAAAGTTGGCAGAGGTGCTGGGTGTGGGGTGGGACGTCCGAGGGGCGTCACTTGGGACCGTTCAGAACAGGTGTGTGTTTAGTCTGGCCATAGGCAGTCATGAAGTGCGAAACTTCATCACTCTTGCAGGAGAACAGAGCTTTGGTAAGAGGCGGCGGTTGCTGTTGTTGAGTCACCCAGTTGTGTCTGACTCTGTGACCCCATGGATTGGGACTCTCCAGGCAAGAAGGCTGGAGCGGGCTGCCATTCCTCCTCCAGGGGATCTTCCCAACCCAAGGATCGGACCTGCATCTGCTGCATTGCAGGTGGACTCTTTACCCCTGAGTCACCAGGGAAGCCCAGAAAGGCTGGCAGGGCTGGTCACGGGTCTCAGCAGATGGAGCTCAGAACACCTGAGCAGCGTGTGCCCGATGCGGGGTCGCCCCCTGCTGTCCATCGCGGGAGGGGACCCTGTGGCTCTCCACATCCTCCCATCCGAGCCGGACTCAAGGCAGCAAGCAACTCAAAAGCAGAGAAATTGTGAAGTGTAGAAAAACCTGTAGGAAGTGATGATCTCCAGGTATTAGTTGTTTTTTAAAAATGCAATGTGTATAACTGAAAGTTTATACAATTTCATTTTTAATAATGGTGAGGTTTAACAATAGGCTTGTCCAAATCCTGAAATTTTAACAACTGTGACCACTCTTGCTATTACTATCATTTTCATATGGGCTGTATGGAGAGGGGGTGGTAGGCGTGGAGATACAGAAGAAAAGTAATATCTGTGACAAAACACAACATCTTTAAGGCAAAGGGTTCTGTCGATGTCCAACGAGGGAAAGGTTTGGAATGATTTTTTTCCCTGAGAAGCGGGTCTGTCTTTGCTGACAAAGGACCACAGCACTCTCGGGCCAGCCAGCTGCCGACCTGCACACTCCGCAGGAAGACCGTCCCTGTGGCGTTTCCAGTCTAGCGGATTTTAAGGCTGCAAGGAACCGGGCCAGAAACGGTTTGGGTTTGTGATCAGTCATCTTCGCGAGCAGATAATCCAAATGCCACCCGTTTCTGAAGACAGGTTTGAGCCTCAGGTTGCAGGTCGTTTCCGATCACACGTCAGAAAGTTGTCACAATGAGTGGAAGGGGGTTGGCACGGATCCTAGTTGGTGCCGACGGCTGGCAGCTCTTCTCCACCCCCCGCTGTCTGCTCCGAGGGCGGGTAGGCGCACAGCCCGGCTCACTGCTCAGAAGGCTTCCCCCACCCTGACATGTGGTCTCCAGCTGGCCCCACTCACCCTCCAGGTGTGCACGCAGTGTTGCCCTGGGCCCGGAGCCCCACCACGCTCCTCTCCCCGCTTCCCCCGACATGCTTGTTCTTCACACACAGGCCCGTGCGTGCACACACGCCACTCACACGCGCATGGCACACGTCACACACGCACCACACGTCCACGACTTTAGCGAAATCTGTCTGCTCCTTTTGCAGAGGAGCAGAGCTACAGCCTACAATGTCCTGTGAACCGAGGGCATGAAATCGTCCATCCAGACTTTTGCACACTATGGGAAAATTATTAAGTAGGCAAAATTTTATTTTCTCCCTGACTTCCCCTTTGGGGCTTCCCTAGTTGGTAAAGAATCCACCTGCAATGCAGGAGACTCCTGTTGGATTCCTGGGTTGGGAAGATCCGCTGGAGAAGGGATAGGCTATCCACTCCAGTATTCTTGGGCTTCCCCTTTAAACACACACCACTGAGGGGTCCCAGACTCCTCGCCACCAGGCCCATATCCATCTGCTCCGTGTCCTCTGTGTGTGACGCTCAGTGATCTGATAAACGCATATGGTGGAGGAGGTCCCTGCTGACAGCTCAAACTGTCCCCTGGAGAGTTAACACTCACATTTGAACAGAGAGCGCTGTCCGAGTTATCTCAGATCATACTGACCAGGAGACCACCTGAGAACCGCTTGGGCCCTGGGCTCCCCTTCTTGGAAGGCGCCCGGTGTGGGGCTGAGACGCCACCCAGGGCAGAGGCCAGTCTGCAGCCGCAGAGAGGATCCCTCTGGGTCTGGAAGACGCAGCTGCAGAGGTTCATCTGGACGTGCTGGTGGCCAGTGTGGGTGTCCGAGCCGCAGGCAGGACAGTGATCACAGCCCCAGCAGAGCTGGGGACTCTGCAGTCAGAGGCTCCAAACTCATTGCTGAGCGAGTCCTGCCGGGGAGTCCAGTCCAGCCGAGGGCCAGGCAGCTGGGCTGGGGGTCACTGCTGGCCTCCAGGTCCCGTCTGCACACGGGGCTCCGTCTCACGGGGCCAAAGCAGAAGGGGAGTGTCCGGTGGGGTTGCCACAAGGACACAGCCCCATCACCGCCATCGCCGCAAGCCCCCCTCAGCGGGCAGGTCTGAATGTGAACAAGTTCAGGGTCCAAAGCAAGCCGCCCACTGTGCCATGCGGGAGCCGCTGCTTGCAGGCTCCTCGCAAGCCTCCTGGGCAGCTCCTCCTGAGTCTGAGAGAGCAGCCGGGGGCAGCTGCAGGCTCACCGAGGCCGCAGGAGGGACGGGGCGGGTGCAGAGTGCGCTGGCCTCTCTGCGGGGTGGGGGAGGCGGTCAGCACTAAACACCGGGGGCCTCTAAACCTGGTTTCTTCCTTGCACAGCTCTGTGCCACGGGATGTCTCCCTGCAGACACGGGGGCCGGGTTAGGAGGCCGTCATCATCTGTAAGAGCCCTCATGGTGCAGATTTGGGGGTCTCTTCCACAGGGGAGAAAATGTTGCTCATTCGTGTCTCCTTTTTTGTGACCCTGTGGGCGGTAGCCCGCCAGGCTCCTCCGTCCATGGGATTCTCCAGGCAAGAATACTGGAGTGGGTTGCCGGGCCCTCCTCCAGGGGATCTTCCCAACCCAGGGATCGAACCTGGGTCTCCTGCATTGCAGGCAGATTCTTTACTGTTTGAGCTACTGGGAAGCTCGTGAGGAGAAAATCTGAGTATAAAAGCTCTGATGGGCCGGTGGGAAGAAAAACAGGGAGATGTTTACTTCTCTGCACGTCTGGGTGCCCTCAGCGGCCCCTGCCGGCCAGGCCATCCCCTGCACAGGCCGTGCCCACGTTCACTCCTGAGACCCTGAGCCCAGGGGGCACCAGCAGGGACCTGCAGAGAAGGGAAGGGTTTAGAATCACAAGGAGCATCAGCCTGGCGGATGGAGTCTCGCTCCCAGGAGCCCTCGGGACCCCACCCCTGCTGGGGCCCTGGTCACGGTGCCCAGGGCCCACACGGGCTCTGGGGCATCAAGTCCCTCTGCCGTGTGGCCCTCTGGGTGCTGAGTTCCTTCTGTACATGGAGACGCGGCACCACGGTGCTCCTGGGAGGTACACAGCCTCCGGGCGGAGGACGATGTCTGCATCCACGGGACTGCCGCCCGGCTGGGCCACACTGCACCATGATCCAGGGCTGCTTGCGGGGCTCAGGTGCAACGGGCCAGCTGCCAGGCCGGGGCAGGCGTGGCGTTCACGAGGCCTCTTCCAGGACTAGAGGGGCCAGCGGGGCCAGAGAGCGACGAAGTCCGCGTCTCAGAGGACCGTTCGGGGCCGCAGAGGCGGACGCCCGGACCTCGGAGCCTGTCCCACCGCCCAGGCGTGGCTCTGACGGCCTCACGTGGTTTAACTCGCTTCATCCCCCAAACACCGAGCAGACGTCGCAGCCGTCGCCCGCTCGCAGTGCCGGGAGCTGAGGCACCGCCGGGAGCTTCCTGCTGAGCGGCTCGCTGAGCTGGAGCCGAGCCCCAGGCCTGTGTCCGGCCGGTGCCCTCAGCACCCCGCCGCAGCCACAGGAGAGACCCCAGAGCTGGGACAGCCGTCGGGGCCGGGAAGCAGGGGCTTGGCCTCAGCTCTGTGGACCAGAAAGGACGCCCTGGGCAGGGCCTCGTGTGCTGAATCGCTTCAGACGTGTCCGACTCTTTCTGACCCCACAGACTGTAGCCGTCCAGGCTCCTCTGTCCACAGACTGCCCCAGGCCAGAACACTGGAGTGGGTTGCCCTTCCCTTCTCCAGGGGATCTTCCCCACTCAGGGGTCGAACCTGGGTCTTCCACATTGAGGGCGAATTCTTTACCATCTGAGCCACCAGGGAAACAGTCTCCCCATCCCAGTTGATTCTGTAAACGTTCATCAGATTCCACCCGGGTGTGAAGCCCTGGGCTGGCGGCCCCTCATTTTAAGGCCCTGTTCCCACGTGCATACCCCCTGGGAGGCAGTGAGGTGACTTGCTGGTTCTGTGACACACGCTCGAGTCAGAATAACTCACTTCGCTCGACAACAAGCAGTCAGTTGGGGACGGTGTGGGATCCCGCTGGATAATGACTAGCCTGACATTTTAAGCGAGAAAAATGCAAAAAGGTGCTGTGTGTCAGGGGCATTACTGCGGGGCCTGCTGTGAATGGACTCAGCGGAGCAAGGATGGGGAGTCAGAGTGGATGAAGCGAGTTAAACTCCACCCCACGCTCGCTCCGCCCGCTCCGTCTTCCCAAGGGCCCCCTTCCCAGCCTGCTGCAGTCTCCATTCCCCGGCTCCCAGCTCCCTGAGCCCCGGCAGCTCGGGGAGGCGGAGAGTCCAGGCTAGAGGAGGGATCAGGGCCCCCTCCACCCCTGCCGCCATTCCAGCGAACTGCCCAGAAAATCAAGGAGGGCGGGCTTGGCCTCCACTGAAGCTGTGTGTGCTGAGCGACCTTGCTGGATGGAGGACGCTCCTCTCCTGGACTGTGGGCACCGGGCCGCCTCTCCCCGGGGCATCCCCGTGCCCTCGGGCCAGGCAACTGGAGCTGGTCTCCCCGCGGGGCGTGTTGTCCCTCGGGGAGGGGGCGTCGCGTGCTGTGCTGAGTGTCACGGGGTACATGCCCAGGCCAGATCCGTCCCCTAAGGCTGACAACGTCCCTGGGAACAGTCCTCAAGCTGCAATGTGGAGATGGGCCACCTCTCGTGTTCGTGGCAAGGCAGCAAGTTCCCTTCCGTAGCTGCAGCTGTTGGGTGGAATCTGGGATGGGGTGGAGCGCTGACCGTCTTTCCTGGAAGGAAATGCCATCTCTCACCCCGTGCGTACGCTCACTGCAGTCCTTCCACCAAACCCGGAAGACTAAGCCGGCCAAGAGGAGCTCCGGGGAGGCCCTTCCGGGCGGTACTTGGAGAGGGGAGCTCTTCACGGAGAAATCAGCACGCAGCACCAGGCCCAGGGAGAGTGCTCGGTCCCTCCCGGGTCGGTGCTGACGTCCCCTGTGCCTCCTGGTGGTCCCCTGAGCTTGCAGCCTCTATTTCCCCACCTGCAGAGCGAGGCAACGCCCTGGGGACTGTGAGTGTGTGAAGACCCTCAGAACAAGACCCGGATGACAGCCATCGTTCCCGTGCCCCAGAGTCAGCGGAGCGTTTGAACCCAAGCTCTGAGCCCCCGTGCCCCCGAAATACAGGGTCTGGGTGTGGAACCCTGTCTCCAACCAGTGACGCCAACAACAGGCACCCCTGGAATTCACAAAGGGCAGCAAGTGGATGGAGTAGGGGCAGCCAGGCCACGGCGGGCTCTGCGTGCCACGGGGACAAGCTCGGGCACCGAGAGGGTGCCCTGCAGCCCGCCTGCCTCGGGCGCCCAGGGCCTGCGCTAGGGCCGTGCCGTCCTCTTCACCCAGGGACAGGGACCAGGGATGCTCTGTGGAGGACTGTCAGAGTGCATGGCCCGGGTGTCCACGCTGAACACAACACAGGTCTGCAGGGGGCTGGGGCTGGGGCTGAGGCGAGGCGGAAACCCACACTGGACGCTGCGTGGTCTCCAAACTGGTCGTTGTCGGCCCAGGGAGGGAACACACAGCCCCTGGACCCCGAGGGCCTCGTCCCTTCCCCTTTGGCTCGAGACTGGACCAGCACAGACGCCACTGGTCATGCAGCGAAAAGCAAGCAGAGGGCAGCAGGTGGCTCCAGGAACGTCCAGTCCAGGTTTAGGAAAGCTTTCAAAGGTCATAAAAAATAGGAGAAACAAGGCAAACATCCAGCCGCTGTGCTGGGTCGGCGTGTGGGTTGCTCGAATTCTGAGGCCAGGATGCAAAGTCTCCCTTCATCAGTTAGACGCTGTGCGCACCCTGTCCTTTGAGAACCGCAGGTGTCCCAGCAAAGATGCTTGAACACACCATGTTAACACTGCGCGGGGCACCAGGGCTGTGGGACGAGGGAGTGACGAGGACATCCCAGCCAGCACGCCAGCAGACCGAGAATTAACTTTCAGAGCAGGGATTCCAGGAACGGGCTTCCCACTGTGACCCCTGGAATCATGGCCTTCAGGGAGCGGTGCCCCATCCCAGCGTGGTCACAGAATGGTTCAGGTCCACTCAGTATCTCATCCCTTCATAAGATACAGAGAATACATTTCAAAGCAGCTGGAGCTTATCTAACCCAGGCTCTCTTGCTTTATGCTTTGTCCAAAGTCCCATCACCAACGATAGGAGCAAGTCTTCCAGCCCATATTCTTGAGTCTCAGCTCCATGAAGCATACGTTTTGTGTACAGATTCAACACAAACAGAAAGTAATTCTCTCAGAGCTCTCTTTCTAGTCTCCCAGAGCATGTGAGTTCCCTTGTGGTTGCAACAGAACTGTCTCTCTGCATAAACAGAAGATAGATGGGTGGGTAGACAGACAGCCACACAAATGCAGCAAGACTGTATCAGTGCACGTGTTCGGGTGTGTATCTGTGTGCCTTTATCTTATGAAAGACATTTTTGGGGGACAGAACGCTAGTTTCAGTAAAACTCGTAAAGTTTTGTTGAAGGGTATAAATTATCCATGGGTCAAAGTGGGAAATTCATTTCTTAGACCCTTGCTCTTACCTCTGATTTTCTACAGATCCTATAATTATTCCAAGTATCTGGCTTCAAAAGTCCTCAAATCATAGTGTTACCAAAAAAAAAAAAAAATTCACCTTTCTCAGGGATATTTATATTAACTGAAATGAATTACTTCAATCCAAGAAAAGCAGTGCCTATAGTAGAAATTCCAGGGTTCATACACGTACACGTGTGTGTGCTAAGTCGTTTCAGCCGTGGCTGACTCTGAGATCCCTTGGACTGGAGCCCACCAGGCTCTTCTGTCCATGGAGTTTTCCAGGCAAGGATTCTTGAGTGCGTTGTCATGCCCTCCTCCAAGGGATCTTCCCGACCCGGGGTTTGAACCCATACACAAATATTTTCTATCAAACAATCCACCCATCCTTTGGACCAGGAGCTCTTCTAGGTAAAGTGATGAAAGTTTCTGCCTTTATAGAGGATTCGTTCCAGATGAGCGTCTTTTTTAAAGCCGATTACGAAGCATTCTCAAGCTCATTGGCTTAGGAGAAGCTCACAGGAACTTGTGAGTGTATTTGTCCATAGCTATCACAGTAATGCTGTGATAAGCCACCCCAAAGCTCAGGGGTTTCCAAGAACAAACGTTGTATTTCATCCTCATGAGTGTCTAGGTCACCGGTGGTTCAGCTGGTCCACACAGGGCTGGGCTGGCTGTGCGGGTGGCTTGGCTCCAAGCTGTGGGTTGAATTTCTGTCTGACCCGAATGCTGTTCCGGGGCCAGAGCCGAAGGACAGCAGCTGACCAGCTGTTCCTTTCGTGGTGGAGTATGAGAATTAGCGAGGACCTCTAGGTCCTCCCTCCAGAGCCTCCACACTGATGTCTCTGCCCACATCCCTGCCAGGCAAGTTCTGTGGCCACGCCTGATGCCAGTGGGCCAGGTCACATGGTCAGATCCTTCCGGGAGGCCTTGCAAAGTCACACTGTAAAGGGCAAGTAAACACTCTTTCATAGGTAATGGAAAAGTGGGGACCAATTGTCCAACCTGCCACACCTGTGAAAGCAGTGAGGTCTCCATTCCACAGAGGGGGGGACTGGGTCTCCCAGGGGTGAGGGGCTTGTGCACGCTCACATCACCACTCATGAGACAGCCAGGCCTCTCGGCCCCCGGGTCCAGGCTCTTTGGTTATTGCACTGTTTCAGCTGCATGACCTCTGCATCTTTCTTACACACCGATTAGGCTAGCTTACGAGTGATACTGAAAGCTCAGCTTCTCTGCATACTGGTGCTAAATAAAATCTCAGACACAGAGCTTTGGAAGAAGTAGAAAAGGGTGCTTTTGGGAGCCACAGCAGGCTAATGCCCTCAAAACCAAGTGTCCACACTTGGAAAGTACAGTGAGAAGTTTTATGGCAATTGTTCAAAGAGGGGGTGATCTCTTGGTGGACATTCTTCTGATGGGTTGGTGGTGGCGAGGTGAGTCAGAGTCAGCATCACCAACCTTCAGGTCAACTGATCTGGTGCCCACATGCCTATGGGCCCCATACCTTGTGACTCGATAACTTCTCCCATCTGGAGGGGGTTTCAGTATCTGCAAAATAGCTGAAAGATACTGTTGTGTGTAGTCAGTGGTGGGGAAGCAGAAGGTTGCCCCAAGGCTGCTCTTGACTGTTTCTCCCTGGTCTTATCAGCTCAGTCAATCAGGCATGTCTGACTCTTTGCGATCCCATGGACTGCAGCACGCCAGGCCTCCCTGTCCATCACCAACTCCCAGAGTCTGCTCAGACTCATGTCCATTGAGTCACTGATGCCATTCAACCATCTCATCCTCTGTGGTTACCTTCTCCTTCTGCCTTCAATCTTTCCCAGCATCAGGGGCTTTCCCAATGAGTCAGTTCTTTGCATCAGGTGACCAAAGTATTGGAGTTTCAGCTTCAACATCAGTCCTTCCAATGAACACCCAGGACTGATCTCCTTTAGGATGGACTGGTTGAAACTCCTTGCAGTCCAAGGGATTCTCAAGAGTCTTCTCCAACACCACAGTTCAAGAGCATCAATTCTTCGGTGCTCAGCTTTCTTTATAGTCCAACTCTTACATCTATACATGACCACTGGAAAAACCATAGCTTTGACTAGACGGACCTTTGTTGGCGGAGGTGCTAAAAACCCAAAATACTCTCCTTTATGCTGTATTCTTTTAGCAAAGACCAGGGCATCTCTCAAGAGACATTAACCTTAAAACACAGCAGCCTCAAGGAAGTCATTAAAATGCCTCTCTCAGCAGGCTTGTTGGTACCCTGGCTGCCCAGGCCCGCGGGGAGGAGGCGGTTCTGCTGCTGCTGATACTCTGCTTCGGCCCTGAACTCCACCTCTCTTTTTGCTCTTGACGGAGAGGCCGGGTCGCATGTCTCTGGTCTCTGGTCTCAGGGTCCCTGGATTCGGAGCACCCACTCCTCGCTTTCGTGATTGCCCAGCAGGTCTGTCTCCCCCTCCCGCTCCTTTCCATCCCAGACCTCTCAGGCTGCATTCCTCATAGTGTCAAGGATGTTTTCTATTGTACTGCTAATTATAAACAACCTTTACTGCTGCTGCTGCTGCTGCTAAGTCGCTTCAGTCGTGTTCGACTCTGTGCGACCCCATAGACGGCAGCCCACCAGGCTCCCCCGTCCCTGGGATTCTCTAGGCAAGAACATTGGAGTGGGTTGCCATTTCCTTCTCCAGTACATGAAACTGAAAAGTGAAAGGGAAGTTGCTCAGTCATGTCCGACTCTGTGCGATCCCATGGACTGCAGCCCCTCAGGCTCCTCCATCCATGGGATTTTCCAGGCAAGAGTACTGGAGTGGGGTGCCATTGCCTTCTCCGAAACAACCTTTAAAGTGTCATTAAATATAAATTCATTCATGAGTAAGATCTGACCCATCCATTCTCCAGACCAATTTTCAGCTTCAGCCAGGAAGCCAAGAATGCAGCTTTAAACACTGAAACCAGCCCTTCCAGCACGCGGGTCCAGGCTCCTTTAAAGGCAGCGAGCCAGGGCGCTGCTCCTTCCCAGGTGGAGTTCAAGGCCCCTCGCGGAACACGACGGCATTTTCTCAGTTCTCTGACTGTATAGTTCCTTCTGCTCTCCTAGCAGACTGCCCTTGCACTTGATTTCCGAAGGTGTGCTAATTACTTGACATAATTAGCTCCTTATAATTTTATGCTGTCTACATAAACCAGAAAGCTTTAATTATTCAAATTTCAACTTTACCGACTTTCACGTTTGCCTGTCGAGTGCGGCCTTGCCTTGGTCCGATCATGTTAAGGACTCGCGCGTTGTCTTTGGGCTTCCCCGGTGGCTCAGCAGCAAAGAGTCACCCTGTGATGCAGGACACTTACAGGAGATGCAGGTTTGACCCCGGGTCGGGAAAATCCCCTGGAGAAGGAAATGGCAACCCCACTCCAGTACTCTTGCCTGGAGAATCCCATGGACAGAGGAGCCTGGTGGGCTGCAGTTCGTGGGGTCACAATAAGTGGGACAAGACTGAGTGCCTAAACGACAATGTTGTCTGTGGTAGGTTAGCAAGTGAGCTGAGTTATAATTTTATTTTTTGCTGGAAGACATGCACTTATCTGTATGAACAGGACTGTGGGAAATGTAAATAGAGTAGATAGGGCATTTATGAGAGCGCGTTCTTTGCCAAAGCCACTCAGAACATTTGCACAATTACATGCCTTATCAAATGCTTGATTAAGTTATCAGTTCAGTTCAGTTCAGTCGCTCAGTCGTGTCCGACTCTTTTCGACCCCATGAATCACAGCACGCCAGGTCTCCCTGTCCATCACCATCTCCCGGAGTTCATTCAGATTCACGTCCATCGAGTTCGTGATGCCATCCAGTCATCTCATCCTCTGTTGTCCCCTTCTCCTCCTGCCCCCAATCCCTCCCAGCATCAGAGTCTTTAAGTTATAGGGCATGATTAAAAACCCAGATCAGTTTTGACTCCAAGAATGACACCCTACCCCCTACCCCACCCCGTGCAAAATGGCAGAGGCTCCAGTATAGTTTTTTCTCTTTCTAGAATCAACCATGTCATTTTGATAGTTATGAGAATTGTTTTAACATTAGAAACCAAGCTGTATTATTTCTCAGGCCCATTTCCTAAAATAAACCACAATTTACAGGTGTGGGCTGCAGAAGCTTTGATACTCAGATACAATTAGGAATTGTAGACACTTGGAAAATGAACCGGCCTCTATTCTGAAATAACCAAACAAATCTTTATTTAAGGATTCAGAATGCAATGAAACAAAGACTCCCAAATGCCCCAAACTGATCAGTAAGGACTCTGGGGATATCCGCTTCCTGCATATTTCAAGGGCTAGGAAAACCTTACTTTGTAGTTTAAACGAAGGACTTATGGTCTCAAGGTCTAGTTCCTAATCCCCTAACCTGATTTATCAACGAAATAGCAAGAAGCCTAATGCTTGAACTCACATGCTATAGCCAGGTCTCGCTCAACTTTTTTTCCTGAAAGGTAATTACACTAAGAATGAAAAAAATTTCTATAGCAGGGTTTTTAGGAAAGGTGCTGTTTTAAAGCACGTTCGCTCCTCTTGGTGTGAGCTGGACATTGTGATTTGCTTTCCACGGGTGGAGTATGGTAGACGTGACTCATATCACCCCCTCTGCGGGTCACCAAGGCAGGTGGCTCCTCCTCACGCTCCCTGGGAGCCCTCACTGGGGACAAGCCAGCGCTGCGTTATGAAGGCAGCCAGCATCCCTGCAGGAGGCCGTGCGTGAAGTGTGGATGCCGTGGGAGACGCCACCGCGGAAGGCCAGCCTTCAGATGGCTTCCAGATTCCTCACCCACTGACTCAGAGATGCATACTGAGATATATTTATATATGTGTGTGTGTGTACATATGCATATATACATAAACATATACACATAATTTGCATATACATACACAATGAAAGGAAATGGTCCACATGGTTGCGGAGGCTGAGAAGCCCCCCACGTGCCGTCTGCAAGCTGAGACCAGAAGGTGGTGCAAGGCAGCTTGGTCTGAAAGTCTGAGAACCAGCAGAGCGGAAGGTGTAAACCCCAGCCGGGGGCAGGAGAGGCTGAACGAGCCAGGCCAGCGCGTCAGTGAGCAGGAGAAATGGGGGGTCCTCCTCCCCACACCTTTTGTCCTATTGGAGTCCCAGCTGACTGGACGCTGCCCACTCACAATGGGCAGGGCCCAGGGCTTTACTGAGTCCACCTATTCAAATGCTAATCTCATCCGGAAACACTCTCACACACACTCAGAGTCCTGTCTAACTGGGAGCGTGAGCGCTAAGTTGTTCAGTCACATCCAACTCTTAGCAATCCCGGGGACTGTAGCCTGCCAGTCTCCTCTGTCCATGGGACTCTCCAGCAAGAATACAGGAGTGGGTTGCCAGTTCCTTCTCCAGCAGATCTTCCTGACCCAGGGATCGAACCCAAGTCTGTTGAGTCTCCTGCACTGGCAGGCAGATTCTCTACCAACTACGCCATCTAGGAAGTCAGTTAAAGGCCTTGAGCTAATCTGTGTCTAGTGGGGAGATTTCATAAACTGTAACAGAGAAAGAGTCAGGAACAGTGGGGAATTTTCTGCTGGCCCTGAAATCATAGCTCACAGATGGCTTCTAGATTCTGCCTCTCGCAACCAAAATGCCATGTTAATAAGCTGAGTCCAGGCTTACTGAGTCTGAAATAATGATGATTTTTGAGCCAAGCACGGGATTAGAGCCGTGATCACAGGGCCTGAGGGAACTGCCCCAGGCTCAGGCCCTTCGCCGGGCAGGGAATTGTGTGTCCCTGACCCCAGGCCAGAGGCTTCCTGGCTGTCCCTGGCTGGCCTCCAGCCGTACAGGCTCTGCCTTCAGAGTCTCTTTTCTCTGGGTTCTCAATGCCAAGTGGGCGAACTCAAGGCCAGAGCATGGCTTGTGGCCTGCGGGCCCTTCTTTTATTTCCCACTGCCGATGTCTCAACAATGACTCTGCACTCAAGAGCCTCATGCTGGGTTTGAGCCTCGTGGAGATACTGAAGTATGACCTGGGGGTCTTGACGCTGCTCACCTGCACCCCCCTCCTCCTCCACAGCTTCCCAAGGCCCAGCCAGGAGGGAGGGGAGCGTGGCTTCCCCTGCAGCCCAGGGAACTGGGGAACAAAGACCATCCCTGGGGCTCTGGGAAATGACCTGTTCTCTCCAAGTTCAATGGGATATGAGTAATAACCCAGAGCAGCCACTTACCCTGCTTCCGTCAGTCGAGCCACTCTCCCACTCTTTGCTTTTCTTTTTGGGGTAAATTGAAGAAAGGGAGAGAAACAGAAATATTCAAACCTACAACGGCTGCTTCCAGGATCCTCTTGGAGAGCTGGCTGATCTGGAGCCCTTGCACGTGGGTGTGAAGGGAACCCTCGCATTTCTGGGACTCTGACAACAAAGGAAGGCATTCCCGGCCACCGGCCACTGAGGGGTTTGGTTTCTGAAAGCTGCAGCCTTGAAGCTGTGTTACGGTTGCTGGCTGCTCACTTGCAGAAGGGAACTTTATATTCTTTTCTCTGTTCCAGGTTTTCCTGCTCAGTTAGTAAAACTCACTTTTCATTTGCTGCCACCTCCAGTTCTGCCCTGGATTTCAGAGGACACCTCACCGAACGGCCTGGCTGGCGTGAGGTCAGACACCTGCTCCTGCGGGGGGCAGGGTGGGGGCAGCAGGAGGGAGGCGGCTCTTGTCTGGTGAGGATCCTGGTCCCCAGGGCGAAGGATGGAGCAGCCACAGCCCTTTCTCGTCACGCCCCTTCCACAACGGTCTTCTTTTTCATTTTGGAATGGTCCCCACTCTGTCGGGGGAGGCCCCTGGTTTTCAGAAACCTTAAGTCCGAGAGAAAGCATGGCTTGGAGTCTGGCTGACAGAGGTTGGTGGGGGCCTTAACGGCCTGGCCAGGTTTGCTGAGCCCAGGACTCTGCCGCCCACCACCCCTGCCCCCAACCACCCCCGGTGGGCGTGGCCATGTGGCTGATTCTGCCCGGGGAGAGCACGGATGAGCCCAGGGCCCCTGGCAGCCTGGCTCTGGAAGCCTCCTCCCTCCTCTTTCTCTGGCTGAATGGGAAGACTTCATGGCCTCCAGGGGCAAAATGGTGCCGGGACCAGGGGCCCGCATGACCACAGAGAAGGTCACTCACCCACCAGGAACTCGGCGATGAATGTTTTCTAAGCAAAAATTAGCTTTCTGAAATTAAGCTACAGAACTGGGGTGTCTAGTGAGTCAGTACTGCCCTGAGAAACAGGGGCCAGTGGCCCCCACTCACGCCCAGCCCTGGATTTCTCATCCACCCAGTGAGGAATGATAATCCTCGCCTCGCTGTGTTCAAGCCAGGATCGCAGGACAGGAAATCTGGGGGCAACTCGACCAGGGCCTGCTCTCAGCAGGTCCTCAATCAATACCTGCCTTCCTGCTTCTCAGACCGGATCTCTCTGCCCTGAGTCTCCCCGCTGCCCGTCTCTGAAGCTCCATCCCTTCATCCACCTGTGACACAGGGGTCCTCAGACTGCCCGTGACAGTCGGTGAGGGGCGCCCTCACTCGGCAGTCTTCAGCCACAGGGGCTGGCATTCCTGCTGAGTAACAACGCCACCCCACCCCGTTTCCTTGGCTGCAGAGACCAGGACAAAATCAGAGACCGGGGACAAGCGGGCCTGTCCATCAAACGGCCACCTGATCCCAGGAGGGCTCGGGTCCCTCAGTTGGGACGGTGGAGGCCCTCCTGGTTGGAACCAAGTGGAATGGCTCCCTGATAGCGCGTAATTATACGTCCGCTGGCTGCACGCACCGGCGCGGCCCGGGAAGGAAGCGAGGGCCCGCCAGGGGTCCTGGCCCTCCGCTCAGCCCTCAGCCTGGGTCTGGGGCCAGGCGCCAGCCTCTCCCCACATCCTGGTCCTGGGGGGTGGCCCTCCTTCTTAGAAGCTGATTTATTCTCCCGGCTTGTACGAGGTAAAAGTGACCAATGGAAACGTTTCTGAGGGCGTGTGGAGCGGTGTTTTGCATACGCGTGACATGTTTCCCGCACCAGGCCCACTGCCGCGTCCAGCACCCCCACAGACACCTTTTATTCCTCCTGATGAGGACACTCACATCTCTGAGCACGTTTCAAGCAGACGCAAGAGTGTTGCTAAGTGCAGGCGCCAGGCTGGGCTCGGTCCAGAGCATCTTCACCTTCTAACCGGAGGTCTGTATCCTCTGACCAACATCTCCATCCCCGCACTCCACTTCACCCCTGGAGACCACCGCTCTGCTCTGGTGCTGGGAGTCTGGCTGGTTTTGAGGTCACGCAGCGTCTGTCTTTCTGTGTCTGGCTCGTTTCAGCCAGCTGGCTTTCTGTCTGTCCGTGTCTGTCTGTCTGTCTGACGGAGTGTGGCCTCCTCACATCCTCCACTTCCCAGGTGACTCTCACGGCCGCCCGGAGAGCGCAGGCCAGTCTCAAGGACGAGCTGCAGACGTGGACTCTCCTGACACCTGGCGGCCACTCGTCTCCAGGGCGTCTCAATTCTCTCCTGTCTCAGGGGCACAGATGGGGGCCGCAAATGGGGCTACCGTGAGACGGATGGACGGGAGAGAAACAACAGGGGCTACTACGGCGTGCACGGCGCGTTTACAGGAGGCCTCAGTGACGTGGCACCGGGTGCTGGGCACCACAGCTTCCACGGCGTCCCCGACGAAGAACAAGGGGCTCGGAGAGAGGACTGGGACTCGAGCCCCCAGAGATGGCGAAGACGGGCTGGCACAGGCTGGTGGAGGCAGATAGCGAAGACGGGCTGGCACAGGCTGGTGAGGCAGATAGCAAAGACGGGCTGGCACAGGCTGGTGAGGCAGATAGCAAAGACGGGCTGGCACAGGCTGGTGAGGCAGATAGCAAAGACGGGCTGGCACAGGCTGATGGAGGCGAAAGCGTTTCAGGAGGGCTTGTTACAGAGTCCTAGGTGCCGACTGTGGGCTGAGAACAGTCTAGAATTGCCAAATAATTAAGAATGGTCCAGCCCTTACTGATGGGGGGTGGGGCAGAGTTTATCTTGTATTTCCTTTTTCTCACTGTTTCAGCTCAGAAGCCTCCCTGTGCAGAGCCGTGTATTTGGGGTGGCATCCTCCAGCCCCTCTAGAAGCCAGACCTAAGGGCCTGCAGCCCAGGGCTTCCGGGGCCTGGCTGTTCACCATCTGGAGAAGTGGCTTTTGGCTGTGTCTGTGCGTGTGTGGTCAGTCTCAAGCTCGGCCCCGTGTCGGTCCCCGGAGGGGCAAACCCGCCAGGCCAGCGGTTTCCTCCCCAGCTCCTTCCCCAGCAGAGCCTGGGCCCAGCTAGGGCGTTCCGCACAGGTCAATCCCTCTGAGCGACACTCTGCCCCTCCTGGAGGACGCGCTCTGGGGTCCTCAGAGTGAGTCATTCCTTGGATTCGGATCTGAGTTGAATTCTCCAGAATTAGCGAAAGCAACCAGTATGGGCTGTGGTGTTGGGATTAGAATGTAAGAATAGTATCAGTTGTAGCGAAGATAAAAACT
Organism: Oryx dammah; assembly: GCF_014754425.2. Lineage (NCBI taxonomy): Eukaryota > Metazoa > Chordata > Mammalia > Artiodactyla > Bovidae > Oryx > Oryx dammah. The sequence continues at coordinate 88,652,290 of NW_024070188.1, read as the reverse complement.
TTAGGACTTTCGCCAGCTGTTCTCTGCCAATTAGCTTTGAGGTGAGATGCTTGGGGTTTTGTGACCCAACTTTTATTCCCCTCTCAGGTGGATATTGAACTCTGAAAAAAAAGTTGGGTTTATCAATACAGACAACCCTGGGAAGCAATGTAATATGTATATATATATACATACTGGTTTGTTTGATTTTTAAAACTTCAACTCCTTAGCAGTTCCTACTGGCTCTGGCTCTGGTGGGGACTTCTGAAGAAAATGAGCTCCTGAGGGCCTCTCCTTTAGCTTTCTCTGAAAGGACGGTGAGGACTTTCTTTCTCCCTGACATATCACGGTTTCCCTTCCTCTGCAAACAGCCTCTCAGACAGAACACGCAGACACTTGCACAGACTGTGCTGGGGATGAAGAACGGTTAGGGCTCTAGACTCTCACTGCCGAGGGCCCAGGTTCAATCTCCAGTCAGGGAACAAAGATCCCACAAGCAGAGCACTATGGCCAAAGAAAAAGAAAGAAAGAAGAGAAAACCATTGTTGCCATGTCATAAACAAAGGATGCTGAGGCCCTCAAGCCATCAGACACTACAGCAGCAAACAGATGGGGAAACAGTGACAGATTTTCTTGGCTCCAATATCACCGGGGATGGTCACTGCAGCCATGAAATTAAAAGATGCTTGCTCCTTGGAAAAGCTATGACAAACCCAGACAACATGTTAAAAAGCGAGACATCGCTTTCCTGGCAAAGGTCTGTTTAGCCAAAGCTATGCTTCCCTGGTGGCTCAGAGGTTAAAGCATCTGCCTGGGTTCGATCCCTGAATCAGGATGACCCCCTGGAGAAGGAAATGGCAACCCACTCCAGTATTCTTGCCTGGAGAATCCCATGGACGTAGGAGCCTCGTGGGCCACAGTCCATGGGGTCGCAAAGAGTCGGACACGACTGAGCGACTTCATTCACTTCACTGGTGGTTTTTACAGTAGTCATGCATGGATGTGAGAGTTGGACCATAAAGAAGGCTGAGTGTTGAAAATTGATGCTTTTGAATTGTGGTGCTGGAGAAGACTCTTGAGAGTCCCTTGGACTGACAGATATCAAGCATGTCAATCCTAAAGGAAATTAATCCTGAAGAATCATTGGAAGGATTGTTGCTGAAGCTGAAACTCCAATACTTTGACCTCCTGATGTGAAAAGCCATTCATTGGAAAAAACCATGATGCTGAGAAAGATTGAGGGCAATGAAGAAGGGGGTGGCAGAGGATGAGATGATTAGGTGCCATCACTGACTCGATGGACATGGATTTGGACAAACTCTGAGAGATGGTGGAGGACAGAGGAGCCTGGGGTGCTGCTGTCCATGGGATCACAAAGAGAAGGACATGACTTAGTGACTGAACAACAGGGGCATTTGCCATCTGCTTCTGTGCGGACTGAGTCCAGAGCTGCTGCAGCTGTTGACCTTCGACCTGCCCTGAAGGGAGTTCTACATAGAAAACAGGAATGAGCTATCTTGTGCTTCAGAAAACTGGTGGAACAGGCCTTTAGATAATTACAGATTTTCAGGAACTGATTTTATGAGTCCAATCCTGGCATCTCCTCATATCCAGACAAGCACGAAATCACTTCATGGTGACATCAGCTCCTTGTGACTAGCAGAAAACCTTTTGCGAAGAGAAGCGCTTGATGGTATGAACTTCCCGTTCAGCAGAGTCGCCTATGCTGGCCTTGCCCCTGCCTCTCTGGAGAAGTTTCTCAGAGCTTTGGCTGCTGTCCTCATTTGGCACAAATAAAACTGAATTTGAAACTCTCACACTGTGTGTGTTTAAGTTGACATGTGTGTAGACAGGGGAAATCTGTCTACCACATTTTGTGTTGTTGTTATTTGGGCAAAGAATAGCAACTTTATTCAGAAAGCCAGCAAACCAAGAGGACAGTGGACTCATGTCCCAAAGAAGCATCTTGCCTGAGTTGGAGTTCAGGCTTCTTTTATACTAAAACAGGAGGAGATAAAGTCGGACATTCCCTCGCTGTGGGCAGCCTCCAGAGGGGAGGTATCCTTTCTCCTCCCTGCAGTCATTCACAGGGAGCTCTCCTTGGTTATATCCATGGTTATCCTCAGGATGGCTTTGCTAAAATTCCCCTCTATGCCCCATTGTTTCTGCTGGCCAAACGAACACTAATTTACCCAATATTTGTTTTTCTATTGTCAACTAAAAAATGCACAATGTGAGAGTTTCGAATCAAGTTTTATTTGCAGCAAATGAGGACTGTAGCCTGGGAGACAGCACCTCAGACAGCTCTGAGTCTGCTCTAAAGAGGCAGTGCGGGAGGTCAATACATGAGATTTTAGTGAAGGGGAGTTCAGTGCAGTCAAGCGCCTACTTTACAAAAGGAGAGTTGTGCTAGTCACCAGGAGCTGGGGGATTCGGTGCTCTTGTAGATATGATGAGATGCAAGGACTGGGATCATGAAGTCAGTTCCTGAAAAACCTCTTTCTAAAGGCCTGTTCCTCCGTCTCCTTGGAGCATGGAGTGCCTCCTTCTCCACCTGAATTCCCTTCAGGGGCTGCTGTAGGCTGGCAGCTGAAGCAATGCAAGGTTCGGTCTCTGCAGGGCCAGATGGCAAACGCCCTGGTTGTTGTTCAGTTGCTGGCAGATGCTCTTGGCAAGTGCCAGTTTCTAGCTGACACTGTCTCCATGCGAACTGCCTTGCTCCCTCTATAAGTCTCAAACCCCCAACATCTTCTTTTGCATTTAGCTGAAAATGGTATTTGAGGTGAGGGCTCTGGCAATTTTGGTGAATTACTCAGTTTTCTTGTGTTTCTCCCAGCTGGCTCAATGGTAAAGAATTTGCCTGTCAAGGCAGGAGCCACAGGAGACGTCGGTTTGATCCCTGGGTTGGGAAGATCCCCTGGAGAAGGAAATGGCAACCCACTCCAGTATTCTTGCCTGGATAATTCCATGGGCAGAGGAACTTGGTGGGTTACAGTCTGTGGGGCCACAAAGAGTCTGCCATGACTGAGCAACTAATTAGACATGAAAGTGAAAGAGGAGAGTGAAAAAGCCGACTTAAAGCTAAACATTCAAAAAACTAAGATCTTGGCATCCATGATCCCATCACTCCATGGCAAATAGACGGGGAAACAGTGGAAACAGTGGTGGACTTTATTTTCTTGGGCTCCAAAATCACTGCAGATGGTGATTGCAGCCTTGAAATTAAAAGACACTTGCTCCTTGGAAGAAAATCTATGACCAACCTAGAAAGCATATTAAAAAGCAGAGACATTACTTTGCCAACAAAGGTCAGTGAGGCAAAGCTATGGTTTTTCCAGTAGTCATGTATGGATGTGAGAGTTGGACCATAAAGAAAGCTAAGCACCAAAGAACTGATGTTTTTGAACTGTGGTGTTGGAAAAGACTCTTGAGAGTCCCTTGGACTGCAAGGAGATCCAACCAGTCCACCCTAAAGGAGATCAGTCCTGGTTGTTCATTGGAAGGACTGATGCTGAAGCTGAATCTCCTGGCCACCTGATGTGAAGAACTGACTCATTGGAAAAGATGCTGATGCTGGGAAAGATTGAAGGCTGGAGGAGGAGGGGATGACAGAGGATGAGATGGTTGGATGGCATCACTGACTCAATGGACATGAGTTTGAGCAAGTTCTGGGAGTTGGTGATGGACAGGGAGGCCTGGCATGCTGCAGTCCATGGGGTTACAAAGAGTCAGACACAACTGGGTGACTGAACTGAACTGACTGATGGATACACAGTATTTAAATTTGTGTGACTTTCTCTGATTGATCTGTCTCGTGTTAATTCTTAGATTAGCCAAACGAACCTAAAAGGGTAGAGGACAGCTCTTCCTCCGCAGCAGTTGGCGGTGTAAGTGGCTGAATCCAGCTTACTGACGGAACGCTCCTCGCCCCAAGGCTGCTGAGGCTCAGAGAGCCTGAAACTCCTGATGAAAGAAGGCACGAGGTAAGCACGAGGTCAGTTAGCGTCTTCACAACCAAGATAATCACGATGGTATGATCACTCACCTAGAGCCAAACATCCTGGAATGTGAAGTCAAGTGGGCCTTAGAAAGCATCACTACAAACAAAGCTAGTGGAGGTGATGGAATTCCAGTGGAGCTCTTTCAAATCCTGAAAGATGATGCTGTGAAAGTGCTGCACTCAATATGACAGCAAGTTTGGAAAACTCAGCAGTGGCCACAGGACTGGAAAAGGTCAGTTTTCATTCCAATCCCAAAGAAAGGCAATGCCAAAGAATGCTCAAACTACCACACAATTGCACTCATCTCGCACACTAGTAAAGTAATGCTCAAAATTCTCCAAGCCAGGCTTCAGCAATACGTGAACCATGAACTTCCTGATGTTCAAGCTGGTTTTCGAAAAGGCAGAGGAACCAGAGATCAAATTGCCAACATCCACTGGATCATCGAAAAATCATGAGAGTTCCAGAAAAACATCTATTTCTGCTTTATTGACTATGCCAAAGCCTTTGACTGTGTGGATCACAATAAACTGTGGAAAATTTTGAAAGAGATGGGAATACCAGACCACCTGACCTACCTCTTGAGAAACCTATATGCAGGTCAGGAAGCAACAGTTAGAACTGGACATGGAACAACAGACTGGTTCCAAATAGGGAAAGGAGTACGTCAAGGCTGTATATTGTCACCCTGCTTATTTAACTCATATGCAGAGTACATCATGAGAAACGCTGGGCTGGAAGAAGCACAAGCTGGAATCAAGATTGTCAGGAGAAACATCAATAACCTCAGATATGCAGATGACACCACCCTTATGGCAGAAAGTGAAGAGGAGCTAAAAAGCCTCTTGATGAAAGTGAAAGAGGAGAGTGAAAAAGTTGGCTTAAAGCTCAACATTCAGAAAACGAAGATCATGGCATCTGGTCCCATCACTTCATGGGAAATAGATGGGGAAACAGTGGAAACAGTGTCAGACTTTATTCTGGGGGGCTCCAAAATCACTGCAGATGGTGACTGCAGCCATGAAATTAAAAGATGCTTACTCCTTGGAAGGAAAGTTATGACCAACCTAGATAGCATATTGAAAAGCAGAGACATTGCTTTGCCAACAAAGGTCCGTCTAGTCAAGGCTATGGTTTTTCCTGTGGTCATGTATGGATGTGAGAGTTGGACTGTGAAGAAGGCTGAGCGCCGAAGAATTGATGCTTTTGAACTGTGGTGTTGGAGAAGACTCTTGAGAGTCTTTTGGATTGCAAGGAGATCCAACCAGTCCATCCTTAAGGAGATCAGTCCTGGGTGTTCTTTGGAAGGAATGATGCTGAAGCTGAAACTCCAGTACTTTGGCTACCTCATGCGAAGAGTTGACTTATCGAAAAAGACTGATGCTGGGAGGGATTGGGGGCAGGAGGAGAAGGGGAGGACCGAGGATGAGATGGCTGGATGGCATCACCGACTCAGTGGACCTGAGTCTGAGTGAACTCCGGGAGTTGGTGATGGACAGGGAGGCCTGGCATACTGCGATTCATGGGGTCGCAAAGAGTCGGACACGACTGAGTGACTGAACTGACCTGAGCATCTTGGAGCTCTGCCTGCAGGGTCTGGTGGAAACTGAGTGGTAAGAGCCCTTTATCTCTTTTCTAAAGTTATATTAGCAGGAGAAAGCATGGTGCTAATTTCGTGGCTCAATGACTCGGGGCACATATTGGTAAATTACTCTCGGTCTGCAGATTCTTTCCTCCCAGAGGTGGCAGTTGTTTATCTTTTACCCATTTTTCATAAGGACAAAGAACTTTGGTCTGATTGGTCTTCCTCCTGTCTTGTTCTGAGTCTTGAGAGCTTAAGGGAGCACAGAGGTGGAGAGAGTGCTCCCTGACCAGACCTGGGAGGGACGGGATGGAGGAAAGCCAGGGGCAGGGGAAGGACTGCCGCGCTGGGCTGCAGCTGAGGGCCTTGCTGGCTGGCTGTGCTCAGCTTCTCTTAGAAATTAGATCCTGTATGACGCAACCGAAAAAAAAAAAAATCTTGCATGTCTCAACCAAAGACCCTGCATGATACAACTAAGACCCAGCATAGCCAAACAAATAAATAAAAATAAATATTAAAAAGGAAGGAGAAGGAAATAGCAACCCACTCCAGTGTTCTTGTCAGGATGACTTGTGGACAGAGGAACCGAGTGGGCTTTAGTCCATGAGGTCGTGTCTGAGAGTCTGCTCCAAAGCGGCAGTGGGGGAAGGCCAATATATAAGGTTTCGGGGAAGGGGGAGTTCACTACCATGAAGCATTCATTTTACAAAAGGTTTTTTGATCCTTAGTTGCCAGAGGCCGCACAGGACATCCCCCCCATGACAAGGTCATGCGGAAGAGAACTGTTGAGCAAGGCTTCAGAACTCAAGGGGCTCCCTAGGCTGTCTCGAGCATCTACCCCAAAACCAGAATCTGTCTGTTTACTATTTCATGACTTTCACCAACTCCTCTGACATTAACAGGGGGCTAACCCTGACCACTTTTCTCTGGAGAAAATCAACTTAGGGCTATAGCTAATAAGTCTCCTGGACATGAGAGGAATATTTCAAATCAACCTCCCTCTGTTAGCATTCTAGCTTGCTCGGCAGGTATATCTAGACTTTTACAGCTACGCATGTGATTATTTACAGCCTCCCAACTGTGAGAGGCACAGAAAGCCTAAAACATAGAGCCTTTGAAAGAGTTAAAAGTTATTAGAGTAGTGCTGATGTAGGATTTCATTATTGGGCCAATGCTTGTTGCTAAGTTCCCATATCTCTTATCCACTGTGCACCTGGGAATGCATTAGTTAACATAGTGAGAATGCAATAAAAACACGTGTAGCCTTGAATTTAACCATATCAGACTTTTGAGCTAATTGGTTCTTTCTTGTAACTCACTGCACTTTTGCTCTGTGAAAAACGTAACTCTGTTTGGCATTTTCTGAGGCTGACATAGATTAGAAATATAAAGAAAATACACTTTGAGGAAAAATAAGTTTTCTGGTTGAGCAGCCTTTATCAAAAGAGGGTCATAAAATGTTCACAGGCCTCCAAGGCCAGAAGATACTGTACACAACATCTTTTGTGGAAAAGGTATGCAGAAAAATCCTGGTTTCGATAAGGGCAAAACTGCTGGAATGTTTGGGCTGACTCTGTATGACCTTGCATCTTTCATTTCCCTCTATGTATAAGGCAAGGTATAAAAGTACCTTATGAAAAATAAAGCTTCGGGGCCTTGCTCTCCAAAGCAGCTTGGTCACCCCATGTTTTTTCTTCCTTTTTTTTTTCTCTCTCTCTCCCTCTCCCTCTTTTTCAGAGGGAGCATAGGGGCTCCCTGCATTCACTTATCTGCCCAGGTTTCTAAAACCTGAACGGGAAGACGTTCTATGTCTTCACTCCCTCAGGAGACCAGGAGGGCACCTCTGGCCTCCGTGAACAGGGCAAACTTCTTGTCTCGGAGTTTAATTGGCTTTCTATGTAAACCAAGGAATATCAGCCTCTTTCTCTCTTCTATTTTCTTATCTTCAACTTTCTTTCCTTCTCTTTCTCTCTAAATCAATTGCAATCACCGACACCGTTCCTCCTTCGGGTTTCCCTGGATCCTGCGGGGGCTGGGCCTCGACACTTAGTCATGAGGGTCTTCTCTAGATATGAGGAGACTTAAGGATTGAGACCATAAAATCTATTCCTAAAAACATCCAACTGTCTAAAGACCTGTCGCACCAGATTTTCTGGAGAACTGGGTGCCTTCCTCCACCCCGAACTCCCTCAGGGGGTGTTGAAGGTCAGCAGCTATCGCAGCTTGGGGTTCAGTCTCCGTAGCAGCAGATGCCAAACGCCTTTGCTGTTCAGTCTTTGAAGATGCTCTTGATAAGTGCCGATTTGTAGTTGGCCGTTGCATAGAGTCGAACACGATTTAGCGACTAAACAACAGCTGCTTAGCACAGGGAATATATTGAATATTCTGTGATAAACCATAATGGGAAAGACTATTTTAAAAAGAATAATGTATATATGTATGTATGTATCTGAATCACTTTGCTGTACAGCAGAAATTAACACGCCATTATGCATCAACTATATTTCAATAAAATTAAAAAAAAAGAATTCATCAAATTGAGGTATTTCTCTCTGAGAAATTTCAAAGTCAATTTGAGGTCAAAAGATTCCATTTAGAATTTGATTTGAGGAAGTTGTCCAAAATGTCAATAGTTTTGAACATTTGATCAAATAGGATTGTAAATCATTGGTAAATAATGTTTAATTATCTGTTGGAACAAGGTGACAATGTGAGATTTTAAAGGCAAATACAGAAGTTTTGGTGGTTTCCCTGGTTACTCAGAAGGAAAAGAATCTGCCTGCAATGCAAGAGACAAGGTTTCGACCCCTGGGTCAGGAAGATCCCGTGGAGAAGGAAATGGCAACCCACTCCAATATTCTTGCCTTGAGAATTCCATGAACAGAGGAGCCTGGTGGTCTGCAGTCCATAGGGTCACAAAGAGTCGGACAGGACTAAAATGACTTAGCATGCACAAAGTGTATATAATTATGAATAAAACTTAGCTCTTTGAATATGGAGAAGACTCAATTCTCCCAAGTAATCAAAGACCCAAGAAAAACACAAAGCATAGGAGATTTTGATAGGATGCAAAATCTTTGCTTTCCAGGCAGATAACCCAAAAGGTAAAGAAGAACTTTTTACAATCTCTTATCAAGAGCAGAAAATCTTGTTCTTTTTAACAAAGAGAAAACTAAATTCTGATTTTGTACCAGATTGCACTTGTGCAGTTATTAGAAGCTGCTCTGTGACTTGAAAGTTGGAACGCCAAGGACACCTGAAGGACGATGAAAGCAGCTCAGAGACTGTCCGAGGATATGATGTGCTGGGAAGGGCAGGGCTCTGATGTCAGGGGCAGAGTCTGTCCCCCTACCTTAAGTTCGAGGGCACACCACCAAGGTGTCCTTCGGTCTCCTTTTTGCAAAGTGGATACTATAAAGTGTTTGGCAAAACACAAAATGCCACAGAAACAAGAGCGAGGAGCAGATTGTCAGAGTGAACTGAATTCACGGACGCAGAGCTTTTATCACAGAGACCGGCACTCGCTAAACGTGCAGTGAGGAGAGAGCGCCACGCTCAGTGACAGCCCCACTACTGTTCAGTGATGGACGCAACAGACTCACCGTCGCAGCAAACGCTGGGAGAACAGGACGCACAGGGCCTGCTCAGGCTGCAAGAACTGGACACGATCTGAGAGGGGGAACAGGGCCCTGCCTCTGCCCACCTCTCTCCGCCTGGCAGACTTTCATTTAGAATCTAAGTTCTGGCGGAAAACAAATGTTCATCTAGAATTCTATGCCCAGTGCCATACATGCAGTTTAAGATTAAAACAAACGAGAAAAAACAAAACTGGGAGGTTTTACCACCCAAGAACTCACTAAAGCAAATTCTATAGAACAAACTTCCAGAAAAGGGAAGTTATCCTGTAGGAAGGGCTGACACTTTTAAGAAGGAATGATGAGCAAAGCCACTGTTGCGCATACAGGGAAATGCAAGCTAATACTGTCCATGGAAAAAAAGAAGTTTAATTTCGGAGGTTAAATTGAAAACAGTTAATACAAAACAGCAACATACAAACTGGGAAGGATGGTCTTAAATTCTTATTATTCAAATGGAAAGTTTAAGACATTCATGAACTTAAGGTAAGTTAAAAGTCAAGGATCCCCATTAAAGGAGTAGAAAAAGAATACGTAACATCTAAAATAGAGAGAAAATGGAGTATGAAAACAAGTATCCAGTTCAGTTCAGTTCAGTCGCTCAGTCGTGTCCGACTCTTTGCGACCCCATGAACTGCAGCACACCAGGCCTCCCTGTCCATCATCAACTCCTGGAGTCCACCCAAACCCATGTCCATTGAGTCAGTGATGCCATCCAACCATCTCATCCTCTGTTGTCCCCTTCTCCTCCTGCCCTCAATCTTTCCCAGCTTCAGAGTCTTTTCCAATGAGTCAACTCTTCACATCAAGTGGCTAAAGTATTAGAGTTTCAGCTTCAACATCAGTCCTTCCAATAAATATTCAGGACTGATCTCCTTTAGGATGGACTGGTTGGATCTCCTTGGAGTCCAAGGGACTCTCAAGAGTCTTCTCCAACACCACACTTCAAAAGCATCAATTCTTCGGCGCTCAGCCTTCCTTATAGTCCAACTCTCGAGACCGCGGGTAAATCCAGACGGTGATGCCAGAGGGCAGGGGAGGGTCCCTGCCAGCCTCGCACAGCAGGGGGCGTGGCTGCGGGGTCGGGACTTGACGTTTCTCAGGCGTCACCAGGCCCGGGGACCACACCTGCCCCGCTCCTCCCTGCCCCGTCCCAGGGATGGCCTCGTGCCTGCCAGCGTCCTCTGGACTCCTGCCCCACCCCCCTGCATGGGTGAACCGGACCAGCAGGGGTGGTGGGCGTCCCTCTGGAACGGGTCCCATCCTTCTGCGTTCCTGCCCAAGAACTTTGCTCCGGCACTCTTGGAGTCGGGGCCGTCTTCTCCTCGGAGTGGGACTGAAAGAAGATATCTAAAAGCGAGTCTTCGTTGTGAAGGAGACAGAGCAGTGGTTGGACCAGGCGAGCTGCCCAGGCAAAGCTGGTCCCACAAGCGCCCTTCAGCAGGACTTCCTGGGACTCCCGTGACAGAGGGGACAGAAACGACCTCCGGTCTCAGCAGCACGAGGCTCGAGTCCTCGTTCCTCAGTAGTGGGTCTGCAGGACCAGAGACCCCTCTCAGGGTGAGAGACGTTACAACCGCTTAAGTTTTGAGAGTATGGTGGTCGCAGGAAGGAACTATGTCAGCGTCACTTAGGAGGCCAAAGATACAGTCATTTGCAAACCTTTCAACCATCGTGGTCTCTTCTGGACCCCAGGGCACTTCAGGAAATGATTCTGTAGTCAGAATCTCCCAGAGTGTCCTGGGAGTGTGACACCCACAAGTCAGGCATCATCTTGTTTGGTAGAGTCTGTCTGTTTTACTAAATCCAAAAAGTAGGTAGTGAAGGCTGAGTGCAAAGCCTGGAGAGCAATGCCCGGCAGTCCGAGGGACGGGGCTACAGATGGACGGACAGACAGCTGCGGTCCCCAGCCCGGGAGGCCCCCCAGCAGCACAACTCAGGCTCTCCTAACCCCGAGGTGGGGGTGAAACTCGGGGGCCGTGCCCTGACCTCTGCAAACCCGCGCACCCCTTCTCCTACAGCCCAGGGAGCCCCTGTCAGTGTAGTTTTCTGCTGAGGCCCCTGGACCACGCCGCCCTCCCTCCAGCCTCACAGGCACGGTGAGATGCCCAACTCTTAAGACACAGGGTTCTCAGCTCCTAGGAAAGAAAGGAACTGCAGTGTGAGCACCATGAAGGAAAGCTGTTGAGAACAGGCCTGACGCATCCATGCTGGGGAGGGGAGAGAGGAGAGGTGGAGACGAGAGGTGCCCGTCGCACCACCCCGTCCTCAGTCGAGCAGTCCAGGTGAGCGGTGCTTCCCGAGCCACGGGTCAGACACCGTGAAACATCACACTGTTACTCAGCTGCACCCAGGGTTTAAGAAGCAACGTGTTTGGGATTCCTTGGAGAATCCTGCCTTTGCCTGTGGTGCCCACAGGCGCTCTTCCCCAGGAGGAGCTTGGGTCCTGATGCAGAGTCCCCTCCCGGCTTGGACGGCCATTGACACAGTAGGCGTGTCGCTGCCTCTTGGCCGTGGAAGACGGTTCAGGAGAGATGCCAGCCACGGAGGCGCTGCGTGGCCCCCAGCTGGCTGTCCCTCTTCAGGGGCGCTGGACACTCGGCTCACCCAGACCGCAGAGGCCAGGGCTGCGTGCAGCTCACTGTCTTCACAGAACTCTCCCCTCTTGTGACTCACAATCCTGTCCGGTTCTCAGAGCTCATCATCAGCCTGCCCTCGCCTGGCCCGAGCAGGAGTGCCCCTCCCCGGCCTGCTGCCACCCCCGGGTCCCTGGCACGGAGGACAGGAAGTGACTAGACTGCTTGAGATGAGCAGGTACGTGGTAATGCCCTAGAGACAGGCAGCTCTGTCTGGGGCAGAGGGAGGGATGTCCAGTCCAGCTCTCTCCGGGGCAGAGAGAGGGCTGATGGTCCTGCTGGCCGGGCCCTCAGCCGCATGATTCCTGGCTGAGAGGCAGCCCTGCTTCTCCTCTGCGTTCAGGCCCCTGCAGCCCATGCAGAGTTCCGCCCGAGGGGTGGCATCTGGACACAGAGAGGCTGTCTGCACCACCGTCTACCAGCCTCTCCAGGGCCCCACCACTTGCTTCTTTCCAGCCGCCTTTAGTTAGGCGAGTCCTCAAGGAGCTGTCGGTCCGGTGGGCAGGCAGCGCAGGAGGATGGATGACCAGGGTGCGGCTGTGGGACCACTTTACCCCTGAAGGCTGGCCGGTGCGTTGGTGGGGCTCAGGGAAGGTGGGGCTAGTCGGGGAGCGCAGGAGGGTGTGAGCGGCCAATGGTTTCCTACCATTTTTATTTAGAACCCACACAATCACTTCCAGTAGCGATCTTTACACAATGTTCTCATTTAATCACCCCCAGTCTCTCTGTCGTCTCTCTACATCTTGCCAGCAAATTTTTTTTTTCTTTTTTCCCAAAGAGTTCAGAAGTTCCCAGGTCAGCAGCTGCCAGGGCCTCTGCAGTTTACAAACAGGTCCTGCCACTTGCTGGAGCAAAAACAAGTATTACGACACACTTGCCCACGGTACCATTGAAAAGAGCCATTTCCTTTGCAACCAGAAGCCAACCAGGGAAGCATCTCAGGGTTCAGACTCTCTCCAAGGGTAAGAAGCCGTGTGCTGCAATGGAACTGAGGAGGCCACGGAACTAGGTAAAATCGGTGGAGGGGCGTGTTGTTTAGTGTGGGGACAACATTCACAGCGTGGATGTTTGCGCACTGTGGAGCAGAGTCAACGCTATCTTTGGGGATTTACCCATGTGCCATTATCCGCCACGGCCTGGCCTGCAGAGAAAACATACCGTCAGCATTGCCACCCTTGCCCATAGCTGGGCTTCGGGAGCCTGTGGGCGCTGGGCCCTCGCTGTCTAGCTGTGGCGTCCAGCTCCTCGGCGCTCTGCCTGCCTTGCCAGGGCTGCCTGCTCTCCTCTGTGGGGCTCACCAAGCCAGTCTGTGAATGGCAGACCCGGGCTGTGGGTTTCCACCCAGAGAAATCTGCCTGGGTTTGCATCCGGGGAGCTGAGCGGCTGTATCAGGGTCCTGTGGTCACTTAGCCAGCTTCGTGGAGACGTGGGGGCGGGATCCTGGTGGGACACGTCCCCAGGCTTTTGGCCACGTTCCCTGCACATCTCCCCTGCCTTTGTCTGATTTCTCTCTTTGCCTAGTTGTCTATTTCCCGTTCCTCCTCTAGGATGGGGGCTCTTACCGCGCCGGCAGTGCGGGGCCCCGGCTCCTGGAAGGGTACCTGGTGTGGGGTGGGCACCCAGCAGACACGTGGGAGATTGTGGAAGCAGCTCTCTGCCTAAGGCAGCAGAGGGCGCCTTGGGCAGGGAGCGAGGTTATGCCTTTGGGAGAGGAAGGTGTGCGTGCGCGTGTGCGTGCGTGCACGTGTGCATGGCGTGTGTGTGTGTGTGTGTGCGTGTGCGTACATGTCTGTGTGTGCATGTGTGTCCTGCTCCAGCAGCCCTCATCACAGTGCCCCCTCTGACCCATTCTGTTGCACGGCTGTCACAGCAAATGTGAGGCGTGTTAGAAGTGGTGGCCGTGCCTTGCCGGCCTCCTCCACTCTGGTTCCGAAACCATCCTCCTCTGGATGACCTCCAACCCACAGTGTCTGGCTTCAGGGAGGACTTGAACTCAGCTCCTCAGCTGGGACTCGAACCCACAATCTTCTAACTGAAGTCATAGGCCTTGTTTCAGGACTTGACACTCAGGTTCTTTATGTCTCAGCCCAGAGGGAATTCAGCGAGAGGCAAAGTGAAACGTGAGAAGTAGGTGTGTTAACATAGGACCCTGGGAGCGGTAAGGGCAGGTGAGGGGCTCCGTCTGGAGAAATGAGTGGGCTACGCTTTTACAATGAAAGGGAAAGTGAGAGAGAAGGGAAAGGCCACCCTCTCCCTCTTCCTTTGTGAAGATGTTGCAGGACGGCGGGGCCTGAGAGGAGGCTCCCATCGCAGGCCTTGGCTGAGCCCCGGGACGGGCTGCCACGAGGGCCCTTGGCTCCCCAGCAGGGAAGAATTCGAGAGCGGGCCACAGTAACGGGCAAGCAGGTCCCCGAGGCAGGTGCTCAGGCCACAGAGTGTGGTCCCTCTGACAAGGTGGGCGCACCCAAGGTGCGGGGTGGCTCGATTCTACGAGCTGGGCAACTTCATAGGCCAATGAGCTGGGGGCTCTCCCCTCTGTTTTGGGGAAGGGGCCCCACTGCCCACTTTCTGACCTTTCATGATGAGCCTGGGAACTGGGATGCTGCCCTTGGGTGTATCATTCAGCTGACATGTCAGAGAGAGCGTATAGTGAGGCTCAAGGACCGTGGGAAGTGGAATCTTCCACCGTCTTGGGCCCAGTCGGTTCCAACCCGTTCACGTGGTGTCCGCGATGGCTGTGTCGGTCCTCTGAGGCTGTGCCCTGCCCCTCTCCCTGCTGCCTCCGTTCGGCATGAGGGTGTGTGGCCTCTCCAGTGCTGCAGGCCAGGGCCTCGCAGTTCCCCTGGAAGGTTCTGGCTGTGCAGTCAGGCGGCCCAGATGGGTCCAGTGGAAATGGATGCTAAGAATCCAGAGGGCACAGGAGACCCGGAATCTCGCGAGGGCTGGGCGCTGCTCGCATTGTGAGTGCTTTGAGGGTGAAAGCATTTGGACTGTTTCTCGTCTTTTTGTGCCCCGTGTCAGCAGAGGCCCCTGCTCTCTAAGTGACGGCTTGGCAGAGGCGGGGCTGGACCCAGGAGAGGCCCCTGCCAGCTCCAACGTCATCGTCCCCGTGGCCTGGACCATCTCAACTCGGGGCCAGCAGGTGACCCTGTTGCTCTAAAGGTTTAGCTGCTTTGGAAGACATGCTTTGAGAAGATGAAACCGTTCCCCTCAGACTGGGGCTTGAACCCGGCCAAAACCCATGGTCTTCCAACCGAGAGCACACGCCTGGTTTCAGGACTTGATGAAGCTCAGGTTCCTGACGTCTCATCTCAGAAAAAATTCCGTGGGAGACAGTGAGAAGTAAGAAGTGGATTTATTCAGAGAGAAGCACACCCCAGAGCCCAGAGTGTGGGCTGCCCCCGAGGGCGAGGAGCCAGAGCCCAGAGTGTGGGCTGCCCCCGAGGGCGAGCACCTCCTCGACACGAGGTGTGGTAGCTTGTATGGGCTGCGTAATTTCGTAGGCTGATGGGCGGGAGGATTATTCCAATTATTTGGGGGAAGAGGTGGAAATTTCTAGGCATTGGGCCACTGTTCACGTTTTGGTTTTGATGGCCCACCTTGCAACCTTCATGGCACTTCTGAGAGTCCACTCGCTTGCTGAGGTGCTGAGAGAACCCCATGAACAGTAAGAAAAGTCAAAAAGGTATGACCCCGGAAGATGAGCCCCCCAGGTCACCAGGCGTCCAGTATGCTACTGGGGAAGAGCTGAGGGCAGTTACTAATAACTCCAGAAAGAGTGAAGCGGCTGGGCCAACGGGAAAAAAGCACTCCGTTGTGGATGTGTCTGGTGGTGAAAGTAAAGCCCAGTGGTGTAAAGAACAGTATTGCATGGGAACCTAGAACGTCAGGTACATGAATTGAGGTGAACCAGACGTGGTCAAGCAGGAGGTGGCAAGACTGAGCACTGACATGTTAGGAATCAGTGAACTGAAATGGACGGGAATGGACCCTTATTATCTACTACTGTGGGCAAGAACCCCTTGGAAGAAATGGAATAGCCCTCATAGTCAACAGAAGAGTCCGAAATGCAGTACTTGGGGGCAACCTCAAAATGACAGAACGATCTTGGTTCCTTTCCCAGGCAAACCACTCAGTATCACAGTAATCCAAGTCTATGCCCAGACCAGTAATGCCAAAGAAGCTGAAGTTGAATGGTTCCATGGTGACCTACAAGATCTTCTAGAACTAACACCCGCCCCCCCCAAAAAAAGTCCTTTTCATTGTAGGGGACTGGAATGCAAAAGAAGTATGTCAAGAGATTCCTGGAATAACAGGCGAGTGTGGCCTGGGAGTACAATGAGCGTGATATTGCTGACTCTGCTGCCTTGGACCCACTTGAGTCTAATCAGTCCATGCTGTATCCCCAGGCCCTGTCATTATTTCAAAGATTTCACCCCACCCCCTTCCCTCCTGTTTCAAAAACACTTTCCCAAGCTAGAGTTATGCTAACATAAATTGCTTTTCTTTCTTCTTAAAAACAAAGCACTAAGTACATTTATTTCCAAAGTGTAAGAATTTACCTTAGGCAATAATTTGTTTCAGGCCCTACATATACATTTTTAATTCTTTATGTAGATTAAAGTATAATTAACGAATAAGACAAATGCAAATTTATTTGGTGCTGTTTTTAACAAAGATGTCAGACTTAAATGTCAAAAAAGTTGATATAAATTTTCTTACATAAGCAATGCCTTTAAAAGAGCAAATCATTGATTAGACTTCCCTTGAATTCAGAGCAGTGTTTAGCTTCTTAGCAGGAAGTCTGCTCATTTAAAATGTGATTCTTGGACTTCCTGGGTGACGCAATGGATAAGAATGTGCCTGCCAGTGCAGGGGACACAGGTTTCCTCCCTGATCTGGGAGTCTCCCTCGTGCCTCGGAGCAACTAAGCCCAAGAACTGCGACTCCTGAGGCTGGTGCTGCAGCTGTGAAGCCCGAGAGCTCTAGAGCCCGAGTTCCCGACAAGAGAAGCCACCGCAGCGAGACGCTCAGACACAGCTGGATAACAGCCCCCGCTCCCCACAACTGGAAAAGGCAGCAGCAAAGGCCGAGCACAGCCAAAAACAAATACACAAAATTTACAGTGTGGTTCTTTAGCTCTCAACCCTTAGTTGCTTTTGGTGAACTTGGGCAGCAGAAGATTCCCAGGTGGCTCAGTGGTAAAGAACCTGCCTGCCAGGCAAGAGACTCGGGAGACTGGGGTTCAATCCCCTGGAGTAGACAATGGCAACCCACTCCAGTATTCGTGCCTGGAGAACCCGTGGGCAGAGGGCCCTGGGGGGCTGCAGTCCCTGGGGTCACACAGAGTTGGGGGTGACAGAGCACACCCACACTGGCAGCCAAACAGTGACACCTAGTGACTGGTAGAATCACACCAGTGTCGGCCATTACCCAGTTCTCTAGAACATTCCATCAATTTTATACCTAGCAAGTGATCGTGAACATTTAAGCAGGTCTGCAAAATCATCCCTTTTCTGCATAGTGGCAATGCTCAGCTGTCTCTGACTCTGTGCGGCCCCACGGACTGTAGCCCACCAGGCTTCTCTGCCTGTGGGATCCATGCCCTTCTCCAGATCTTCCCAACCCAGAGATCGAACCTGCTTCTCCTGCACTGCGGGTGGATGCTTCACCCCTGAGCCACTGGGGAAGCTCATCAGAGGGTCTGGTATTGATGTTGACACTGAGGAGTGAAGCGATTGCTGATATCTTCTGAGTCACTTATCCCGCATCTCTTTAGCACTTGAGGTTTGCCCTGTCCTGGGGTTCAGGTTCACGGTTCTGCCAACACGTCACTGTTGCTGCTGAAAGGTCGAGACAGCTTTCCTTTCGGTTCCTGGAAATTTCCCTGCCCTGCCTGTCCCCACCACACGTCTGCAGGTAGGCGTGAGTTGGTCGGGACACACCTCTGAGCCCGGGCCCCTCTGATCATGGGGAAAGCGTCACATGACTGTCTTCCTCACAGTAACAGTTTGGAAGCCCTCCTGGCGGACATCTCTTCTAAGAAGTATTTTGGGAGAGTGATGTCACCACGATGGTGACACAGGTCCTTCCTGACTTTGCTCCCCTCACAAGCAGGGCAACTGACCACCTCGGAGAGCGGGACAGCACTGAGGAAACCCTGGAAGTCTGGGCGGAGGCCACAGCGCCCTGACCCCAGGGACCGGGAGACCACGCGCCAGGTAAGAAAGTGGCCACAGGCTCAGCACGCTGCCCCTCCCCCAGCTGGCACCACACCACGTAGAGGGGCTCCCTCGAGCCTCCAGACCCCCGCGTGGGACAAGACCTGGGGTGGGGGCAGCCTCCCCCGACCCACCCCCAGCACTGTGCGCCGCTGTGCTGGGTGTGGATTCGCCTAATTTAGATCCTCAGGCTGGAGTTTTGCTGACCTAAGAGCTGTTTGCCCAGGTCCAGGCAGGAGCTGAGTCACAGCTCCACCCGCTGACAGGCAGCCGGCCAGCCCTGTCTGACCAGGAGGCTGGCAAGGACTCCTGCAAGCTGTGCGCCCAGCTGCGCTCAAGCTGGGAGGCGGGCAGGCAGAGCAGATAGCCCCCAGAGCAAAGCTGGGGACCAGTGTGGCCCGCTCTCTGCTGCCCACGGGCAGGGGACAAACTCAGGGCCAAGGCTGATGGCAGCTCCTTGCATCTCCAGGCTGGAGAGCTGACTGGGAAACTGAGGGTGAGCCGGGCACACCCCCACCCACGTGCAGGGTGCCTCACAGCCCCGTCTGCCCGGAGGACCAGCAAGGGTTCCTGGAAGTTGTGTGGCCCAGCAGGGCGCGAGCTGAGAGGTGGGTGGGGCTGATGGTTTGCCAGTGACTGTCTGATCAGAAAGCTCGGGGTGCGCGTCGGCTTCAGTTAAGAAAGCCCAGACCTTTCCTGGCCTTAGAGCTGATTTTCCAGCTGAGCCAGGGCAGGGACCCAGAGGCCTGCTCATCACTGAATACAGGCTTCAGCCTGAGCAACCAGAGACCCACCCCGAGCACCCGGGAGCCACAGAGCCCATCAACAGCCCCACGTGCAGGGGTCTTGGGCCAGAGCACAGCCTGTGACTCCCCTGTCGGCAGACCAGAAAGGTCAGTGCACACTCAGACCTGACTTGGTCCCCAGGCTCACAGCAAGCATCATACTCAACAGTGAAAGGTTGAGAACTTCTCTAAGATTAGGAACAAGGCAAGCCTCCTCTTCCCACTCCTATTCAACATAGTGTTGGGAGTCCTAGCAGATCAATCAGGCAAGAAAAAGAAGCAAAGGGCATCAGAATCGTAAAGGGGAAAGTAAAACTGTCCTTATTTATATTTGATTTTATGTAAAGAAAATTCTAAAGACTCAACCAAAAAAATCTAAGATTTCAGTAAAATTGCAGGATACAAATAACATATAAAATCAGCAGTGTTTCTGATACACTGACAACAAACTTTCTGAAAGAGAAATAAAGAAATTGATCTCAGAATAGCATCAAAAACAAAATCATTGGAAACAAATTTTACTAAGAAAATGAAGGATCTCTGCTCTGAAATCTACAAGACATCAACGAAAGAAATTAAAGGCACAAATAAATGGAAAGATATTCTGTGTTCATGGATTAGAAGAATTAACTTTGTTAAAACAGCAATATTATAAAAATCTACCTATAGATTCAATGCAATCCCTATCAAGATTCCAATGACATTTTTTATAGAAGTAGAAAAAACACCTCTAAAATTCATGTGGAACCACAAAAGGCCCTGAATAGCCTAAGAAATCCGGACAAAGAAGAACAAAGCAAGGGGAATCACACGTCCTGATTTCAAGCTATACTATAAAGCTATAGTCATCAAAATAGCATGGAGCCAACACAATAACAGATAATTAGGCCAATGGAACAGACAGCCCAGAAATAAACCAAGTCATATACGGTCAATATTTGACAAGGGAGCCAAGAACACTCAATAGGTGATGCTGGAATCATTAGATATTCACAGGTAAAGAATGGAATAGGATCTATGTTTTACACCATTTTCCAAAATTAACTCAAGATAGATTAAAAACTAATGGAAGTTCTGAAACTACAGAACTCCCAGAAGAAAGCATGGGAAAATTCTCCCAGATGTGGATCTTGGCGATGATTTTTTGGATATGCCAAGGAAGGCACAAACAGCAAAATAAAAATTAAGCAAGTGGGAGGACATTAATCTAATCAGGTTCTGCACAGCAAAAGAAATCATCAACAAAGTGAAACGACAACCTACATGATAGGAAAACTGTATTTGCAAACCATATATCTGAAAAAAGGCTAATATTCAAAATATATAAAGAACCCATATAAATTCAACAGTAGAAAATAAAATAATTAAAAAGTGGGCAAAGGACCTGAGCATTCCTCCAGAGAAGATACAGGAAAAGTGTTCATCATCACTAGATGTTAAGGAAATTCAAATTAAAACCACTGAAAGGTTGTTGCTGAACCACAAAAGACGCTGGGATTCTTGCCCTCCGGAGGAGAATTCAATCCGGGGCCGGAGACGAGGTCTGATCGCTCAGAGCTTTTGTGTAATAGAGTTTTATTAAAGTATAAAAGCAACAGAGAAAGCTTCTGACACAGACATCAGAAGGGGGATGGAGAGTGCTAGTGTTAGCAATGGAGTTACATACCTTTTAATTAGTTATTACAATGAATCAAAAGAATGTCTGGGGGTTGTAAAGATCTTACTAGACCTACTCCCATAATTTACATTTTAAGATAACAGGTTTAGCCAGAAGGTTTTTTCCAGAAACTGTCTTCAAGCAGGATACATTATTGTTATATAATCCTAAGGAATGTACAGGGGAAAAAAAAAAAGTTTTTCTTTTCTTCCTCCTTGAGAATTCCAGACCCCTCTCTCCTTGGGGACCCCTGGACTTCTTATCAACCTGCCTAGAAATTGACTCTCTCACCACAAAGCAATATCAGCTCACACCTGTTAGAACCACCATCACCATAAGGCAAACACTGGCAAGAACACGAGGAAAAGGGAGGCTTCAGGCACTGTCGGTTGTAAACTGGTACAGCCACCATGGAAAACAGAGCAGGTTTCTCAGAAAATCATGAACAGAGCTGCCATTTGGTCCAGAGATTCCACCTCTGGGTATTCATACAAAGAAAATGGAAGCACTACCTTAGAGAGATATCTGCTCCCTCAGGTCCATAGCAGCATTATTTTCAACAGCCAAGATGCCAACATAAGTTTTTTTATCAACAGACAAATGAGTGAAGTTGTGGTATATATAATATACAGGTACATATATACACATGGAGAGGGAAATGGCAACCTGCTCCAGTATTCTCGCCTGGAGAATTCCACGGACAGAGGAGCCTGGTGGGCTACATGCAGCCCATGGGGCCACAGAGTCAGACACGACTGAGTGACTAACACACACACACTATATATAATATACATTTATATAATATATATACAATTAATATAATACCATACACAACATGAAAAGCAAGGAGAGCCTATGATTTGTGGCAGCGTGGATGGACCTTGCCCTCAGTTACACTAAGTGAAGCCCCACAGAGAGAGGAAATACTGTATGAGCTCACTTATATTGGGAATCTTTTTTAAAAAATTTAAAAACAAACTCATGAAAAAGAGATCAGACTTATGATTACCAGAGGCAGAAGGTGGCAGGAGGAAGGACTGGAGAAAGGTGGTCTAAAAGTTCAAGCTTCCGTCTACAAGATAAGTATGTGTGATGACTCTAGTTTGCACTGCTATTCGATACAAACCTAAGTGAAGTCACTCAGTCGTGTCCGACTCTTTTCGACCCTGTGGACTGTAGCCTACCAGGCTCCTCTGTCCATGGGTTCCTCCAGGCAAGGGTACTGGAGTGGGTTGCTGTTTCCTTCTCCAGGGATCTTCCCGAGCCAGGGATTGAACCTGGGTCTCCCGCATTGCAGGCAGATGCTTTACCGTCTGAGCCACTAGGGAAGCCGCATTTGATACAAAGGAGTGTTATTAACAGAATGAATCTTTGAGATCTCATCATGAGGAAACCTTTTATTTTTTTCCTTTCTCTTTTCTTCTTATTGTATCCATACGAGAAGATGGGTGTTAGATGAACCTATTGCGACCATAATTTCACAATAGATGTAAATCAAACTGTACACCATAAGCTTACACAGTGATGTATGTCAATTATTTATCGATAAAACTGGAGGGGAAAATAGAAACATTTTTGTCTTGCTAGAAAGCAAGTTTTATTGCAAACCGTCTGTTTCATTTTTAAAATCCCTCTTAAGACAAAGGGGAACACCAGGAGGTAGACTGAAGAAGCAAGCCTGGTAAAGCAATGTCAGTGATTGATTCCTGATTAGAAGACAGTTAGAGGGGCGGGGTGGGAGAGACCAGAAGCAGGCCCCCAGCGTGCCTCTGCACAGACTCACAGCTCCTCGGGAGACCCTGGCTGCCGGTGAAACGGCTGGATCGGCAGCTACTGGGAGGTGCGCATGGAGCCAGTTAGAAAGTCCAGAAGGTCATTCTGGTGTCTTTGAACAGCGAGTAGCAGAAGAAAACCCTAGGAAGGTCTTCTGATAACAAAATATACGTCTTTCATGGGTAAAGACAGACTGGAATGGAAGTAAGCTAGAGTGTTGCTGAAGAATGAAAAGGATGTCAGATAAATGATAACATGATTGGTGTGAAAAGTCCATGTTATGCTAGGTATGACATTTTAAAGGATTTTTACTGGAGTATAGTTGCTTACGGTGTTGTTAGTTTCCACCATACAGTGAAGTGAAGCAGCTATGCTGTTGCTTAGTTGCCAAGTCGTATGCAACTCTTTGCAGCCTCAAGGACTGCAGCGCGCCCGGCTTCCCTGTCCTTCACTATGTTCCGAAGTTTGGGTAAACTCCTGTTAACTGAGTCGGTGATGCCGTCCAACCATCTCATCCTCTGCCATCTGCTTCTCCTCTTGTCTACAATCTTTCCCAGCATCCCAGGGTCTTTTCAAATGAGTCAGTTCCTCACCTCAGGTGGCCAAAGTATTGGAGCTTCAGCTTTAGTGTCAGTCTTTCCAATGAATATTCAGGACTGATCTCCTTTAAGACTGACTGGTTTGATCTCCTTGCAGACCAAGGGACTCTCAAGAGTCCTTGCCAGCACCACAGTTCAAAAGCATCAATTCTTTGGTGCTCAGGCTTTTTTATGGTCCAAATCTCACATCCATGCATGACTACTGGAAAATCAGCTGTTACATGTAGCCCCTCTTTTGGGAATTTCCTTCTGATTTAGGTTACCGCAGAGCACTGTGCAGGAGAAGGCAATGGCAGCCCACTCCAGTATTCTTGCCTGGAAAATCCCATGGACAGAGGAGCCTGAGGGGCTGCAGTCCATGGGGTCGCTAGAAGTCGGACACGACTGAGTGACTTCACTTTCACTTTTCACTTTCATGCATTGGAGAAGGAAATGGCAACCCACTCCAGTGTTCTTGCCTGGAGAATCCCAGGGACGGGGGAGCCTTGTGGGCCGCCGTCTACGGGGTGGCACAGAGTCGGACACGACTGAAGCAGCTTAGCAGCAGAGGGCTGTGTAGGTTTCCTGAACCATACGGTAGGTTCTCATCAGTTATCTATTTCATACATAGAGTCACTAGCCTATATGTGCGACATTTCTTGGAATATTGTCCCCACTGATATCTTCATCTTAGCCAGTTAACACTCACTGGTGATCTGTGTCAAGGCTGCTCCAAGGGCTTTCCCAGTGATTAGCTTCTTGAACTTCTGCAACCCTCCTTTTTCAAGAGGAAACTGAGGTTTGAAGAGTCAGTAATCCATTTGAGATGGTCCGGCTAAGAAGTTACGGGATTAGAGTTAGACCCTCGGGTCTCGTTCATTTCTGCGGTTACCATCCCTTTTCGTAGACCATGCTGCTCTCACGGCTTGGTAAGTGTGATGATTTATGTTCAGTCAATGCCCAGAACTGTCATTTTCCACAAAATGGTATTTCCATAGGAATAAGTTAAGCTGCAAGGAGAAGAGCTTCATCACGCCATTCATATGGTATGGCTTGCTTCCCTGAACTGGGTCACCACACTGGGTAACACTTACCTACACTGTAAGGTTTGCCTTATTAATCCAAGCTAGATAAAAATAAAGTCTGCACAGAGCTTTCAAAACAGTCTTCAAACTCCAAGTTTTACCAACAATTGAATAGAACGACTCACAATCAGAAAGGCAAGCAATTTTGCTTGCTTATTGGCTGTGAGATATGAGATTAGCTCTTTAAACTCTAGACTGACCCTGTCCCGTACGATCACACTGGCTACATGTAGCCATTTAAATTTCTATTTTAATCAATTACAATGAAATGCAACTATGGATTCACTTCCTCAGCTGCAGTGACCACGTGCCTTTCAAGCCCGTAAAGCATGGTAGTGCCACTGAGGAAGTGCGTTCACAGTTGCATTTAATGTTAATTGATTAAAATAGAAATTTAAATGGCTGCTATATTGGATGGTGCAGAAAGTTCTCTTAGACAACACTGGTCTAAATCTGGAATTCAAAGCCCTCGAAGTCTTCTGATGCTGTCTCCTGACTGGTAATGGGTCTAAGATCTAATGATAATCATTGTACTGTAAGTAAGACAGCATGTAAAAGGCTTTGCAAGCTATTAGGTGTTATATAAATTCTGTTACCTTATTGCAGTGCTATAAAATCATTTAGTTTTGACACACTAATACTTTGGCCCTTGGGTCTTACAAGCATGTCAGCTCTTTTTCAGAAGTTGAATTATGGATCTTGAAGCTGACATGTATACTTTGTCCTTTAAGATATTCACATATATCTAATTATGTAATGTAGGCAATTATACCATGTGACATGAAAATCATCACTTTCTCACATGGACCAAATCTATTGGAAATTAACAGAAAAAAGTTCCGATCCACACAAGCTGATGAGAGAAGTGTTGCCTGGTTAGGAAGCGATGACTGTGGGTTGCAGAAAAGGCGAATAACAGTGTTGGGGTGCCTCGTGGAGTCAGTGGTTATCAAGTTTATTAACTCTCAGCAGCCTCGGTGACTAATGCACGTCTCACTCGGACTCCAGGACAGAACGTGACTTCTGGGTACGGGCTGCTCTCCCTGAGTCGGGCTGGTGTCTTTCAGGGAACTGCAGAGCCGCTCGGGCGTGAAGCTTTCAGCCGGCGCCATGGAAAGGAACCTGAAGAACGTCCTCACGCTCTCCTTTGGGTTTCTGCTGCTCTTCACTGCCTATGGAGGGCTGCAGAGCCTGCAGGTAGGTGTGAGATGGCCATCTGGCCTCCCCCTCGGGATGCCTCCTGCACACCAAGATTACCCGTGCTACAGACAGCGAGGAATGTGCGGTATCTGTCCAGGTCACCCTCCCCAGTCCTCTACACAGACGGTGGCTCTACACACAGCCTCCGCTCCTAGTTCAGCGGGATTGCACAACTGCTGGTGTCTGACCCTTGGACGAGGAGAGCTGGACTTGGGTTAGGGGTCTGGTAAGGTCTGCCTTGCCTTTTGTGGGGGAGAGGAGACACAAGACTGATCACTGTGAATCTGTGGTCGGGCGGTGACGCGAATCCGTCAGAGGTCCGTGTGGATTCCTGCCTGGTCTGCCCCGGGCAGTCTCTATTCTGATCGCGCTCGCAGAGAGTGAAATGGGTGATGCCCAGAGTCAAGCTGAAGGATCATCCGTGACTCTGTAGACATTGCTCAGAGCTCTGGGATGGTGCAACGTGCCAGCATGTGTGAAGCACCCGCGTTTTCGTGCTGCACTGAGCCCGCTTTGAGTGTGGTGAGTGGAGTCTGGAAGAAGAGCTTAGCGAGAGCGTGGACCCGTCGGTGCCACCGTCCGCACAGGAGGAAGTCGGCCAGGCCACTCTCCCTGGGCCCTGGCATGGGCTGATGGGGTCAGAATTCTCAGGGAGCAGTTGTGATCTCAATGACAGCCGATTGGCCCCTGGACTTAGCAGCCGGTGCAGAGAGTGGGGGCATGCCTTAGGATGTGCCAGGACTCCCAGGTCTCAGGCTGGGACCGCAGGATCGAGGATACACGCGATCTGAGGGCCTCCCCAAGAGCCTGTCGGAGCGGCCTCTGTGTGGGGAGAGCTCGCAGTTGAGGGGAGGCCACGCTGGCCTTCCCGTCTTCCCCAGGGCGCCCGCTGGGGGCCCGCTGTCACCGGCAGCTCCTCCTCAGAAGACCAGAGATGGAGAACCAGACCTCCGACCTGTCATGGGAGGGGCCCACCTACCCGCTCACCCGGCTCTGTCCCTGCTAATCGGGCCGTATCTCCTCGCCCACTGATCCAGAGCATGTCGTGTCTGGACGCTTGCAGCCGGGCCTGGCTTAAGAAACAGCATGTGAGGATAGCACAGATATGGCCTTCGTGGTGGCTGACTCCCACCTTGGAGGGGTCTGCCTGCCTCCATCACTTCCTTCTGCTTTCATCTGCTTGGCGTCATTCTCGGGCCCCAGAGAGGTACCAGAGGCGGCCACGAGCATGCTGGCGTCCCAGCCCTGGTCTGGATGTGGTCGTGCCCTTGCCGGGGACCCCGACACAGATCTGCGGTGCCTCCCGCACGAGCAGTCAGCCTCCTGTTTATGGTTCAGGTCACAGGGTGAATGTCACGTCTCTCCTCCTCTTTCCGCGTGCCCGGGGCCCCACGTCCAGGAGAGGCGGCCCTGTGTGTGCACCCGGGGTTCTGTGGTTCACCCTGCACTGTGTGTGAATTCCACCAGGCCGGGCCCACCCCCACCACTGCGCCACTGTGTCCCTGCCTCAGCGTTCGGCATGCTTGGTGGCCATTTGGTGAGTGAAGTCGTTGATATGTGCTCATCTACTTAAGGCCCCTCTGGGGCGCTCCACAGGCTTACAGATCCGCTCCAGGTCCCCAGGACAGGGTCTGGGTTTCCCGAGGGTCTAGCCATCCTGCCGCATCTTCCTGGAAGAGAGCTTAGCGGCTCTGGCTGAAGCATCTGACTCTTCTGGGCTCTCTCCTCTCAGGATGGGGCCTCTGTAACCCACCTCCTAAACATCCTGGCCCCACCTACACCCCCTGACGTTTCCCTGGTTACCCCCACGTCCTGCAGGTCTCATGCCTTCCAGAAAGTCTTCTGGCACGAGAAGGCCTGGCCTTCGTGTCCTCCTAGGAGCTTGGGCTCCGAGTCTCCCCGGCAGGGTTCACTGTCCCCTGCGGTGACCTTTGGGCGGCATCACTGACATCTGATATCCGTGCAGGTGTTGTCTTTTCCTTGAGCAGCCCTGGAGCTTCACATCAGCCGCTGCTGGTCCACGCTTGTGACCGATCGACTTGCAGATCGAGTTGAGTGACCATCCTCGTTGTTGAGTACAGGTCACTTCCATGGGCTTTTTCTTGGGCATGTATTTCGCAAGTTGGCTCACATTTGCAAAGACAGGCGTTTGAATACGGTCGCTCATGTAAGAAAGAGGCATTTGCTTTTGAAAGTTGTTTCCTGTTTTGAAGGTTGAGACCCAGCTTCCTTCCCAGAGGTGGGAAGTGGAGTGCTATGGTAGTAACAGACATATTTGCTGATTGGCCCGGGGCTGTGCGGGGGGAAGGACATTCTAATGCAGAGCCCCATGCCAGCTTCTCATTAGCACATGAAGGGGAAAGCTCACCAGTCAGGAGGCGTTAGGCTCGAGTATTAAGCAACTAAGGGGCCCTGGCCCAGTTGAGTATTAAGCAACTAAGGGACCCTGGCCGAGCCTGTTCTCTTGCTCCATGCTCCAGGAGACTAGTTACAAGCAGAAATTTCTGGGTAACCTTCACTTCACAGCAGACTATTCGACTTCTGATTCCATCCAGATTTTACAATTTTCATGGGTCCAGGTCTTATTTTCAGTGTCAGTTAATTGGCCAACACGATTAAGTACCTACTGGGGGCAAGGCACCTGGGGAGATTCAGAAAAAGCTCACCCCCCTGAACTCAAGACCCTCGGAGACGCTTGACCTGCGCTTGAAGAAAGGGCACCATCTGGACAGAGGCGGATGGTCAGAGGGCAGGGCAGCTACCCCAAGGAAAAGAGCCCATTCTGGAGTGAGAGCTCGGCCTTCGGGCCTGCAGTCTGCAGGGGGCTTCAGGTGCCCGGTGGCTGGGTGGGCTACTCTGCTCTGTCTCGCGGGGGGACTTGGTAGGAAGAAAGGTGAACGGTGCCGCTGTTTACATCCGGGTTTGGGGTCATCTGGACTAGTGAGCCAGGTGGGCGACTCACATGGTGCGCATCTCTCCCGAGGGGGCAGGGCTACCGTCCCAGCCGGAAGGAGAAGGAACGCGGGAGCTCTCAGTTCAGTGCCTGCCCGCTGCCGACACTCGAGCCATGGTGGTTTCCTGAGTCTGGGGCTCTGGCTTCTGCGGGGAAGGAACCCTGTCGGGCTCACGTTTCTCCTCTGCTGAGTGGTCAGTGGCCTGGAGCCCAGCAGGCGTCCCTCCACGAATGACCACAGGGTCGGCCTGAGCAAGACGTGGAGGAGGAGGAAACAGGGCTGGGAGGACCCTCGAGAAGGAGGGTCTGGCTGCGGGGGGAGCACTTGTCTTCTTCATTCCTCGTCCTCCCCTCCTCTCTCCCCTCCTCCTCCTTTTCCTCCCTGGTCCTCCCCCTCCTCCCCACCCT
>NW_024070188.1:88597212-88623397 GCF_014754425.2 Oryx dammah | reverse complement strand
TTTTCCTCCCTGGTCCTCCCCCTCCTCCCCACCCTCCCCCCCCTCCCCCCCCCCCTCCTCCCCCTCCCCCTCCTCCCCTCCTTTCCTTTTAGAAGTGAAATAAATAGAAGAGGCAATCAGGCTGGTTCTTTCACAGCAAAAACCAAACGTCACCCCTGCCATGGCCCTTGCCAAGCGGGTCTGGTACCTATCTGACCTTTTGGCCCCTTCACACTAAGCTCGCTAAGCACTCAAGTGGAAAACGACAGCACTGAGAAGCGTGCCTCTGTGTTTACACGGCTTCAGACCGGAGCTCCTTGCTCAGCCGCGATGCTCATCTCCCGAGTAGCCTGGGGCCACCAGGGATCCCAGCCGCCTGGACGCCCTCTCCCCTCTCACCAGGGGGCGGGGGGCGGGTGCTGGGAGGCCTGAGCCCCCCACCCTGGCCGCCCCGCAGTCTCTGGGCTGCGGGTCCCTGATCCACTGCCATCTCCTCTGCCTCTGTCCCTCAGCTGGAGGAGAGGAAGCCTGCCGCTTGGCCTCAGGGGCAGGGGGTGGCCCCGAGCGCCTGGCCCGGGCCTCGGACGCTGACGGCCGGTCGTGCTCCCGCAGAGCAGCCTGTACAGCGAGGAGGGCCTGGGCGTGGCGGCGCTCAGCACGCTCTACGGCGGCATGCTGCTGTCCTCCATGTTCCTGCCGCCCGTCCTCATCGGGAAGCTCGGCTGCAAGTGGACCCTCGTGCTCGCCATGTGCTGCTATGTGGCCTTCTCCCTGGGCAACTTCTACGCCAGCTGGTATGCCCGCTCCCAGCTGCTGCCCGCACCCTGCCCCACACCTGGGGCAGGCTGTGACCGCATCCCCTGCTTTCCCGCCAAGACGCCCCTGTCCCCTCTGCTAGGCCATGCTCCCCTGACCCCTCCCACCCCGCCTGACCTCTCCTTGGGCCCCCAGCTTCCCTCCTGGGCCAGGGAGGGCACTTTCACGGCCCCAGCAATGAAGGGGGAGAAGCTGCCTAAGATGTGGAGGGTGAATTTCAGGGAGACCGGGCAGAGTGTGACCTGGGCCAGAGCTCACACACTCACCCCATCACAGAGAGCGCATGCAGCAGGCCCGGAGCCGGTGTCCCGGGCTGCACCTGAGCTCTGCCTGCTCCGGGATAGACAGGGACCCTCAAGGGACCCTTGTTCCCAGGGCCACGCTGCTCAAGCGCCTCCTGGAGGGACATCCCTTGTCATCCATGCTGTGCTGCTGTGCTGCTAAGTCCGTCCCACTCTGAGACCCTGTGGATTGTACCCACCAGGCTCCTCTGTCCACGGGACTCTCCAGGCAAGAATACTGGAGTGGGTTATCGTTGCCTACTCCAGGGGGTCTTCCCGACCCAGGGATCAAACCCACTTCTGCACTGCAGGTAGAGTCTTTACCGCTGAGCTGTCAGGGAAGCACACGGGTATGATGGCTTCACATCATTCCTTCTCTTGTTACCAGAGTCGCAGACGGGATCCTTACAGCAGAGACTGACAGACAGGGAGATGGGTGGATAGATAGATAATAAATCAGGTTTAATCTTCTGCCATTAGAAATATCTAGAACCCGCCCAGTCTTATCTGTTATCCCAGCTCACTGTAGCTGCATCCAAGCACAAAAACACTGACACCAAATTTCACTCTTGCAAATGATCCTGAAACAGAAAAGCATCTGATTTTCTCATTCATTTGAGTCTGAGGGCGACTCAGTCAAGCTGACCAACTCAACACAGTGACACTTCTCTGGGCCGGGCCAGGAGCTTCCTCCTCCTCAGACAGAGGGAGGGAGGAAGGGGCCAAGGCAGCCTGTGTCCCCGTTCGTCTCTCAGGTACACTTTGATCCCCACCTCCATCCTGGTGGGGCTGGGAGCCGCCGCCCTGTGGTCTGCACAGGGCACCTACCTCACCATCGTGGGGAACATGCAGGCGCAGAAGACGGGACAAGTCGGCAAAGACGTGGTCAACCAGTACTTCGGCATTTTCTTCCTCATATTCCAGTCATCTGGCGTGTGGGGCAACCTGATCTCGTCTCTCGTGTTCGGCCAGACGCCCACTCAAGGTAACAGGAAGTGGGGACCACCCAGGGCCTCTGGTCCCTCCCCTCACGTCCTCATTCAGGACACGAGCAGTGGTCACGTGGGGCCCCGAGACCTGGTTCTCAGACTGCCTGGACCTGGCTCCTCCCTGGACAGTCTGGGCGGGTCTGAGGGCCCGTCTGGTCCCCGAGTGCCTTGGCCGCCACTCCTTAGGGAGGGGTGCCCTGGGGACACTGAGGGTCACTACCTGTGGAACGTGAGTTCATGTGTCTTTCAGTTCAGTCCAGTCCAGTTCAGTTCAGTTCAGTTCAGTGACTCAGTCGTGTCCGACTCTTTGCAACCCCATGGACTGCAACACGCCAGGCCTCGCTGTCCATCACCAACTCCCAGAATTTACTCAAACTCATGTCCATTGAATCAGTGATGCCATCCAACCATCTCATCCTCTGTCGTCCCCTTCTCCTCCCGCCTTCAATCTTTCCCAGCATCAGGATCTTTTCAAGTGAATCAGTTCTTCGCCTCAGGTGGCCAAAATATTGGAGTTTCAGCTTCAGCATCAGTCCTTCCAACGAATATTCGGGGCTGATCTCCTTCAGAATGGACTGGTTGGATCTCCTTGCAGTCCAAGGGGCTCTCAAGAGTCTTCTCCAGCACCACAGTTCACAAGCATCAGTTCCTTGGCGCTCAGCCTTTATGGCCCAGCCCTCACAGCCACACACATCCATGGAGTCCTTACTACCCTTTAGACTAAGAATGGTTTCTGTGAGTTTATTATCCCAAGGAATCGATTCATTCACCAGCGTTTTCAATATTACACAAAAGGCCACCATCCCCAACAAATTTGAACACTGGATGACCAGGGTCTTAACTTTCCTCTCTGCCCGGCCTCACCCAGACAGGGTTACAGAGTGTGCGTCTGTTTTACGCCTGCACACTTTGTGTCTGAAGACTTCAACCAAGGGCCGAGGAAACACATGTCTGCAGTTCGCACAGGAAGCTTTATTAATGGGGAGAGGTGCTAACTGTTCTGTTATCACGAATCTTTCCCTCTGCCTTGATCCTCTGTACTGCTCATTCACTCAAGTCCCAGCTTTCGGAAATAAGACTCTTTCCTCCCTCTTTGCTCACATGATGTCATCCTTGCTGAGTACCTCCGCAGAGGGAAATTGCAGGGTTGATAGACACCAATCATTACTCAATATTGCCAGAACCATCAGCAATCGACCAACAGAAGCTAGGGTGAAAGTTCAGGCTCTGACATGACTGGTGTGGGGGCGTGAACAGGTTCACTTTTAAAGACATGCAGACAAGTAAGCTTAATCTCTCCCTGGTCACCGGACACAGAATCTGAGGGCTGGAAGGCACGCTGGGAGCCTTGCAAGGCTTCTCCACCTTCCTGTGCCTCCAGCCTCCACGCTGCCGCCTTGTCCCCGGCTGCGCGCCTCCCGAGCCACAGGAATGCCGCAGCATCTCGTGTGCTGAGATCAGTATTATGGGAACGATGAGACACCGAGGATGCTTGTCTAGATTCGATGTGGGTCTACTGAGAGTCACTGATTGCTCACATGTCATTCTTTTTATGGCTAAGAAACATTCAGAGAAAGTATGAATGAACCTGCCCACGGCGATGGATCTCTTTACAGATGAGTCTCAGAACCCAGTGGGCCTGACACCCAGTCTAACATATCTTATTTATAATTCTGAAAAGTGGAAAACTTTTAATGAAGTTAGCAACAGTATAATCAGTAGCCAGCATTTATTCCACACGGGTCCAGAGTGTCTTAAAATCAAGCATATAGATGTTTCCGAGGAGAGACGTGTCTGAGACACTGAATGGAACAACCCCCGTGGTTGGCTCTGACCTGTGGTGGGTCTCACGCTCCGTGTGGCCACACTCTCCCTGGCACATCCTTCCACGTGTGCCGTCTCTGTTGTGAGTTCCCCGTGTCCTCAGCCTCTCTGCTTCCACAGGGACCGTCCCAGAGGAGCAGCTACAGGCCTGCGGGGCCAGTGACTGCCTGATGGCCGTGGCGTCCACCAACAGCACGAAGCGGCCCTCCCCGGACCTCATCTACACGCTCATGGGCATCTACACGGGTACGTGCCGGCCCCAGGAACCCAGGCAAAGCAAGACCTTCCTGGGTCCAAAAGACCACCTTCCCGGGGCTCGGATGATCTGAGCTTATCTGCACACGCCCCTCAGAATGTGTTCAGCTGGGTGGTGCCCGGGGCCTTCCCGCACGAAACCCAGCGCAGCAGCCTCTGCTGCCGGAGGTCTCGCTTGATGACGGAACCAGCCCCGTGTCTGTGCCATCCAGGCCCGCGGTCGTCACGTGTGCTTACTGAAATTCTAATTAACGAAAGTAAGATGACTCTTCCGAGGTCACACAGCAGCCACGTTCCAAGTGCTCAGTGGCCACTAGGGGCTGTGGCCGCCCTGTTGGGTGGCACCGAGGTGGCCCACGGCCTTGGTGAATCGGCTGCTTGCAGGGCTTCCCTGGAGGCTCAGATGGCAAAGAATCTGCCTGTAATGTGGGAGACCGAGGTTCAATCCCTGGGCCAGGAAGATCCCCTGGAGGAAGGCATGGCAACCCACTCCAGTGTTCTTGCCTGGAGAATCCCATGGACAGAGGAGCCTGGGGGGCTACAGTCCACGGGGTCGCAGAGTCAGACAGGACTGAGTGAATGTCACACCTCACACTTCAGCTACATCTGGTTGGATTTGGAAGTCCCAAATCTTGGGCTTATCACCTTTTTCTGAAGCATATACTTGAATGACTTCTTCTGAGAGGCTGGGGCTGGGCGGGCGTCTCCCACTGCCCACCCTTGGGTATCTGTGAAGCCTTGTGGCTCCCACTGCTGGTCACAGGGCAGCAGAAGGTGTTGGACACTGGAAATTTGGGAAGAGAGGGCTGCCCAAGGGGAGTGAGTTCCTATGATGGCGCCTATCCTTGTTGTTCAGTCGCTCAGTCGTGTCCGACTCTTTGCAACCCCACAGACTGCCGCACTCCAGGCCTCCCTGTCCTTCTTCATCTGGAGCTTGCTCAAACTCATGTCCATTGAGTCGGTGATGCCATCCAACCATCTCATCCTCTGTTGTCCCCTTCTCCTCTTGCCTTCAATCTTTCCCAGCATCAGGGTGTTTTCCAATGAGTCAGCTCTTTGCATCAGGTGACCAAAGTATTGTAGCTTCAGCTTCAGCATCAATCCTTCCAATGAATATTCAGGGTTGATTTCCTTTAGGATTGACTGGTTTGATCTCTTACCCTTAGATGCTTACTTGAATGAAAAATTTCTAAATGACCCCACTACTTTGGGCATATCTTTAAATTAGGTGGTTGGGTTTTTTTTTTGGTGTCCATTTGAAGAAAATTGAAGGATATTCTTTATCATTCTTGAATTCTGGAATCTGTGAAGGTCTTGGATTGTATCCTCCTTAATGACCATGAGTCTGATAAGAGTCAGATTTGATGGGCCTGAGTGCAGACGCCACTGGGAATCAAAGGCCGTGAGGCCACGTGCATGGGCGGCTTGTGTCCATGGTGAGTTCAGCTGCCAGCAACACTCTGGTCTCTTTCAAAGTCACTTCCATATCAGAGGAGCCACGGGGCCCTTTACACTGATAAACCAGAATGAGCACTAGAGACGGGGCCCAGAGACCAAGCAGGCGAGGTCCTGACTGTTGGTGACCTTGGAGGCCAGATGTGCATTCAACTAATTGAAATTAGTTGAACAGGATGAGTGTTTTGAACAAAGCTCTCAGATGACAAGTAGTTACATCTCCTTGAGAAATTGGGTTCTAGGGATGGTGACTGCAGCTATGAAATTAAAAGACGCTTACTCCTTGGAAGAAAAGTTATGACTAACCTAGATAGTATATTCAAAAGCAGAGACATTACTTTGCCGACTAAGGTCCATCTAGTCAAGGCTATGGTTTTTCCTGTGGTCATGTATGGATGTGAGAGTTGGACTGTGAAGAAAGCTGAGTGCCGAAGAATTGACGCTTTTGAACTGTGGTTTTGGAAAAGACTCTTGAGAGTCCCTTGGACTGCAAGGAGATCCAACCAGTCCATTCTGAAGGAGATCGGCCCTGGGATTTCTTTGGAAGGAATGATGCTAAAGCTGAAACTCCAGTACTTTGGCCACCTCATGCGAAGAGTTGACTCATTTGAAAAGACCCTGATGCTGGGAGGGATTGGGGGCAGGAGGAGAAGGGGACGACAGAGGATGAGATGGCTGGATGGCATCACAGACTTGATGGACGTGAGTCTGAGTGACCTCCGGGATATGGTGATGGACAGGGAGGCCTGGCGTGCTGCGATTCATGGGGTCGCAAAGAGTCGGACACGACTGAGCGACTGAACTGAACTGAACTGAGGGCAGCTCTGATCGGAAGGTGGTACCCAAGCCGGGTATTGAAGGATGAGTAGTTTACCAGGCAGAGAAGGAGAGATGAGTGGGCGCTGAAGGCAGAGAAACCGCAGAGGGAGTCAGTGGAGCTGGAGGTCAGACGGCAAGGCGGGGAGCCCGCGTGCGTGTGCGGGGCCCCTGGAGCCCGCGTGCAGCCTGTCCCCTCCCCGTCCTTTCAGGGTGCGGTTTCCTGGCCGTCCTGCTCACGGCCGTGTTTCTGGAACCTGTAAGAGATGCTCAGCCGGAAGGTGAGGGCGAGAAGCAGGCGCCCCCTTTCTGGTCCACTCTGCTGTCGACGTTTAAGCTGCTCAGAGACAAGCGCCTTCGTCTCCTGATCTTGCTGCCGATGCTCAGCGGGTTCGAGCAAGCCTTCCTGTCAGGAGACTACACGCGGGTAAGAGAGGAGCTGGCTGGCGGGTGGCTCGGGGCTCCCCGGGCTGCATGCAGCCCTTCCGGCCTTGGGGGAGCTGCCCATGGGGCTGGACGTGAGCTCACCTGGCCTGGAACCAGGGACGCCTCTCGCTTGAGACGTGTCTCCAGGTAAAGGACCAAAGCCGCTCGGGAGTCATCGCAGTGACCCTTATTTGCCTGCATCTCACCCCGTGTCCTTGTCTTAGAGTGGAAAATAGAGAAAACACTGAAATTCCTTATTACCTAGCTTTTAAAAAATGTTTATTCTGAAGTCTAGTTGATTGACAGTGTCGTGTCACTCTCGCGTGTAGAGCAGAGCGGTTCAGTTACACAGCTGTATGTACACACTCTTTCTCAAAGTCTTTTCCCATTTAGGTTATTGCAGAATGTTGAGCAGAGGTCTCTGTGCCGTGCAGTAGGTCCTTGCTGGTTATCCACTTCAAATACGGCAGTGTGCACACGTCCACCCCAGACTCCCTACGTGCCCCTTCTCTCCCTTCTTCCCCTGCTGGTTACCCTAGGTTCGTTCTCTAAGTCTCTGAGTCTGTTTCTGTTTGGTGAATGAACTCACGTGTATCAGTCATCACATGGTGCTTGTCTTTCTCCGGCCGACTTCACACAGTGTGATGATACTCTCGAGTCGCACCCATGCTGCTACCAATGACGTTATTTCATCCTTTTATGGTTGAGCAATATTCCATCTATTTCTGCTTTATTGACTATGCCAAAGCCTTTGACTGTGTGGATCACAATAAACTGTGGAAAATTCTGAAAGAGATGGGAATACCAGACCACCTGACCTGCCTCTTGAGAAACCTGTATGCAGGGCAGGAAGCAACAGTTAGAACTGGACATGGAAAAACAGATTGGTTCCAAATAGGAAAAGGAGTACGTCAAGGCTGTATATTGTCACCCTGCTTAGTTAACTTTTATGCAGAGTACATCATGAGAAACGCTGGGCTGGAAGAAGCACAAGCTGGAATCAAGATTGCCGGGAGAAATATCAGTCACCTCAGATATGCAGATGACACCACCCTTATGGCAGAAAATGAAGAGGAGCTAGAAAGCCTCTTGATGAAAGTGAAAGAGAGTGAAAAAGTTGGCTTAAAGCTCAACATTCAGAAAACGAAGATCATGGCATCTGGTCCCATCACTTCATGGAAACAGACGGGGAAACAGTGGAAACAGTGTCAGACTTTATCTTTTTGGACTCCAAAATCACTGCAGATGGTGATTGCAGTCATGAAATTAAAAGACGCTTACTCCTTGGAAGGAAAGTTATGACCAACCTAGACAGGATATTGAAAAGCAGAGATATTACTTTGTCAACAAAGGTCCGTCTAGTCAAGGCTATGGTGTTTCCAGTGGTCATGTATGGATGTGAGAGTTGGACTGTGAAGAAAGCTGAGTGCCGAAGAATTGATGCTTTTAAACTGTGGTGTTGGAGAAGACTCTTGAGAGTCCCTTGGACTGCAAGGAGATCCAACTAGTCCATCCTAAAGGAGATCAGTCCTGGGTGTTCACTGGAAGGACTGATGCTGAAGCTGAAACTCCAGTACTTTGGCCACCTCATGCGAAGAGTTGACTCATTTGAAAAGACCCTGATGCTGGGAGGGATTGGGGGCAGGAGGAGAAGGGGACGACAGAGGATGAGATGGCTGGATGGCATCACCGACTCGATGGACGTGAGTTTGAGTGAACTCCAGGAGTTGGTGATGGACAGGGAGGCCTGGCATGCTGGGATTCATGGGGTCACAGAGTCGCACTGAGCGACTGAACTGAACTGAGTAATGAGCGATGTTGAGCATCTTTTCACATGCTTTTTGCTCCTCTGTATGTCCTGTCTGGAGAAAAGTCTATTTGGGCCCTTACCTAGTTTTTGAATATTGAGTTAGTTACAATCTAGAAACGGAGGTGGCTCAGCATGGTTGCCCTGGCTACTCAGGTGCCCTTTCCCTGGGTGCCCACCTGACCCCTGCACTGTCTGCCCGCTTTGTTCCTAGAGGGGGTCCTTCTTTGGGCGTGGCTGGAGCGGAGCCCCAGGTCTGGCTGGCCACCTTTATCGAGGGTCTCT
Organism: Oryx dammah; assembly: GCF_014754425.2. Taxonomy (NCBI): domain Eukaryota; kingdom Metazoa; phylum Chordata; class Mammalia; order Artiodactyla; family Bovidae; genus Oryx; species Oryx dammah. The sequence goes on along the minus strand of NW_024070188.1, from coordinate 88,614,464 downwards.
CCCTGAGCCCCTGTCTCTGGAGCCCCTGCCCAGGTGGGGTTCTATCCTGGAGACCCTGGTGGGATGCTGTAGAAGGGATGTCCCAGACAGGGATGGTAGAGAGGTTTTTGCCCAGAAAGTGTGAGAGAGGAGCTGGGCACTGGAGGGAGACAGCCAGGGCCAAGGCTGGACCCTCCAGCCTGTGTCGAGAGGCCCACCCCGCAGGACCACCACTCATCCTCCAGGGAACTTCCACTCCAGCCCCCCCACGGCTCCTTCCCAGGAGGGTCTGCCAAACTTGCAGGAGAAAGGGCAGGGTACAGATTTGAGTTCCAGATAAACCGCAAACTCCCCTTGGTGTACAGCCCCGCATGTTCGGGTGCCCAGGGCTGCCTGTGGCCTCTGCTCTGAGGACTGTCCTGTTGGAGACCTGGAGTTTCCAAGAACAAGAGGGATGACACAGAGTCCCTGGGTCTGGACGAGGCCACTCCCCTCAGACTTGTCGTGGACCACCGCCTGTGAGCTCAGGCACGGCCGGCACCACCCAGGAGCCAGGGGCCTCCTGACGTGTCTATCTTGGTTCTGCAGAGACGGGCGCATCGTGAGAGCCGCAGCCCGTCAGCCCTGGTGCCCCGGGCCCCCTCCGCCCCCACCTCCCGGGCCACGGGCAGTAGGTCTTCCTGTTCTCATCTCAAAAGAGACTCCCTCCCTGCTCCTTCCATCTTCTTTTTCATCAAGACCTTATTTTTTAGAGCAAAACTGAGCAGAAATTACAGATTTCCTGTACCCGTCCCCCCGCCCAACCCCACCTGGCTACGGCCTCCCCCACTGTCTACAGTCCATCTGTCCATTTGTCACAACTGGTGCACCCACAGGGCCACGTTCTCATCACCTCACATCCAGCGTCTCCCTGGGGGCTCGCTCTTGGTGTGGGTGTTCTCGGGGTTTGGACGCAGGCGTGACATGAATGCATCATGACCGTATCGTTCAGGGCAGCTTCAAGGCCCTAAAGCCCCCCGAGCTCCCTGCTCACCCCCAGGTCTGTCCTCAGCCAGCTGCCCACAGGCAGGAGGGGCACGGCCCACCCCAGGAGAAGACTTCAGACTCGGAACGGCAGTGCGCCACGCCTGCGGTGCAGGGACACGGGGAGGAGGTCTGTCCAGACGGTCCCCGTTAGCTCTCACTCAAAAGGGGCGCCAACACTGTCCTCGCCCTGGGAACGGAAGGCCCGGACAAGCTTTCAGGCCAGCTCAGCAGGCCAGCGGTCACACTGCAGATGGCGCTTTAGCACAGCCTGGACTCCCTGACTTGGATGAGCCCCCAGAGAGCTGCGGCTTCCGCGCCTGGCCCCGAGCGGGGCGAGGCTGGCGTGGGTGACGGTCTGTCCTCTCCTGCAGTCCTACACCACCTGTGCCCTGGGGATCCAGTTCGTGGGCTACGTGATGATCTGCTTTGGGGCCGTCGACGCCCTGTGCTCCGTGCTCTTCGGGAGGCTGGCCCGGTACACTGGCAGGACCTCGCTCTTCGCGCTGGGTAGGCGGGTGCTGGGTGTGGCCCAGGGCGGGTCCGGCTGCACTGTGGGCGGTTGCAGCCTGTGTGAAGAGGGCCGGGGTTGGGGTGAGGAGGGGGGTCGCTGGAGGCACACAAAGTAGGGGGGAAGGAGGTCAGGTGGGAGGCAGGGGGCCTCCGAGAAGGAGGAGATCTTGGTTCACGTGCTGGATGAAGCTGGTTGTCTAAACACGCCTCCCCTTCTGCCTCCCCTGGGGGACCAAGAAGCAGCAGAGACAAGGTGAGAATGAGGGTGTTCAAGGAAAGAGCTAGCCAACAGTGACAGTCCTGCAGGTCTGTGGTGACGCAGCGAGAGAGAGGGGAAGCCAAACCATAGTGCCGGCCAAGGCCTCAGCCATTCAATTCTTAATGAGGAACAGAGATGCCTAGTAACTCACCCAGGGTCACGCAGCCCCAGGAAACCCTAGAGGCACCTGCTCTACGTGCTCCCCAGCCGCCCCGGAGGGTCACAGGCTGCTCTGTCTCCCCGGTCGTGGGGCATCACAGGGCCTGCAGATTCACGAAGCCGAGCCCTCAGGCTGTAAGGACAAAGCCGGGAGGAGCGAGGAGGCCTTGCTCCCCGTCCTGCTTGGAAGGCCCCGCTCCCAGGCTGGGGGGCCCTCTTCCCCTCCCCTCCCCACGGCCCCCACTCAGTGAGAAGCAGGGGTCCCCACTAATGAAGAAGCCCAGTGTCTCCCACCCTGAGCCCCCACAATCTGGGGCCTCCTCTGCCCAGCAAGATGACACTTTGCTCTAAGACACAGAGGTGCATCACCCCAAGGCTCCCCCGCCGTTGCTGCTGTGAAGACCAGAGGCGGGCAGAGTCGCGTACCTGCCAAGGGTGCCCCCTGGCAGCCTGCACGGGTGATGTCAAAGGCACCAGAGAAAGCGGGCAGCAGAAGTCTAGGGAGCAGGGGGTCGGAGGCTTGGCCCGCGGCTCTGAGGGTCTCAGAGGAGCCCCCCGCCCCCAGGGGCCGTGACCCAGCTGGCCTGCATCGTTGCCCTCCTGCTGTGGAAGCCGCACCCCAGCCAGCTGCCCGTGTTCTTCGTGTTCCCCGGCCTCTGGGGCATGGCCGACGCGGTCTGGCAGACACAGAACAACGGTGAGTGCCTGGCGCAAGGCCGGCCCACTCAGGGGGCCCCAGCTTGGCCGGCTGCGGAGGGCTCAGGGCCCCTGAGGGAGACGGGGAGATGCGCGTCAAGGAGCAGGGGCTGGAGGGCGGGCCCCACTTCCTCCTTCGGGCTTGGATCCGCAATGCCCAGGAGAAAAGGCAACAGAGCTCGCAGCTGTCCTTGCTAACGTGACTGTCCCGTCGTGGCTTCCCCTGGACGAGCCCCTCTGGGCAGAGCGATGTCCTACCCGTGTGTCTGGGCAGAAGGGCTTCTGTCTGCTTCTGTCTGCTTTCAGTGGAAGAGTGGGGAAGAGCCAAAGCTTACAGGTTACCATGACAACGTCCCTCGGTGGACGGGGAGAACTGAGTTGCGGGTGGGAGGGGTCAGTTGCATATTCATCCTGGGGGTCACGCCTGAGTCCCATCCTGTCTGATTGTCCTCTGGGCAGCGGGAAGCCTGGGGGAGGCTGGAAGGGAGAGTGGGGCTTGTAAACAGGAGACATGTACTGCTCTGGGGCTGGGTGTCCAGGATGAAGGCACCGCGGATTTGGGGACTGGAGGACCCACGTCCTGGCTCATAAACATCTCACTGAGTCCTCAGTGGATATAGGGCGAGGGGACAATCGGGGGTCCCCTTCACGAGGGCACCGTAACCCCGAGGGCTTCCGGTAGTACCTCATCGCTCCCAGAGACCACCTCCCAACACCATCACCTGGGAGGTTCAGCCTCTGTGTTTAGGGGGACCTGTGAGGACAGGCTGGCCACAGTGCTGAAGGCGAGGGTGGCGGTTGGCCCGATCTGGGGCTGAACTGCCTGGTGAAGGGGCCGGGTTCACTCAGCACCCACGGAAGCAGCAGCAGGGGTTTACGGCTGGGGACGGGGGCAGGGCGAGCTGCTGCCACAACGCACCGGAACGTGGGGACGTGCAGGGGTATGCCACGCGGAGGGCCATGGTCAGAAGGGGCTGAGCAGCGGGGCTGCTGGGAGCAGGGAGGAAAGGAAGCCAGGACAGGCTAGGACCTGGCGGTCCCAGGGCCAGGCTGGACATCGGGACTCCTGGGCTGCAGGCGGCCAGCAAGCCCCCAGACAGCAGGGTTGGAGGCATCCACTGAAGGGCTTGGCTTGGGCTTGAACAAGACAGGGGACCCCGATCAAGGGGACCCAGCCCTGAAAGGGGTTGTCTTGGGCGTGTGTAGCGGTAGTGTTGTTGCTGTTGTTCAATTGCTCAATCATGTTCGACTCTTTGCGACCCCATGAACCACACCACACAAGGCCTCCCTGTCCCTCACCATCTCCCAAAGTTTGCCCACTGAATCAGTGATGCCATCCAACCATCTCATCCTCTGTCGTCCCCTTCTCCCGCTTTCAATCTTTCTGAGCATCAGGGTCTTTTCCAATGAGTCAGCTCTTCCCATCAGGTGGGAAGAGCTTCAGCTTTATCATCAGTCCTTCCAATGAATATTCAGGACTGATCTTTAGGATGGACTGGTTGGATCTCCTTGCAGTCCAAGGGACTCTCAAGAGTCTTCTCCAACACCACAGTTCAAAAGCATCAATTCTGCAGCACTCAGCTTTCTTTATGGTCCAACTCTCACATCCATACATGACTACTGGAAAAACCGTAGCCTTGACTAGACGGACCTTTGTGGGCAAAGTGATGTCTCTGCTTTTTAATGTGCTGTCTAGGTTTGTCATAGCCTTTCTCCCAAGAAGCAAGCATCTTCTAATTTCATGGCTACAGTCACCATCCACAGAGATTTTGGAGCAAGAGAAAATCTGATTATTAATTTTCGATGTAGAGTGAAGAGCTGTGAGGAGAGGAGAAGGGACCTGGGGAGCAGAGGACGCTGAGAGGCGGGGAGGGTGCCCAACGGGGGCATGTGGGGTCAGCGGGCTGAGGGGCCTCCAGGCCGGGAGGGGAGGGGTCCCCTTTCTTTGGAAAGTGTGGGAAGGCAGTCAGCATGAAGGACAGGAAGACTGTCACTCTGGGGAAAGGAGCTGAGTTCAGGCCTGAGAGTCCTGGCTTCCTGCAGAAGCCACAGCCAGGACGCCCTAACGGGACAAGAGGGCATTGACTGCGGGCCGGCCATGGGGGTTAATCCCGCGAGGATTCACTCATGATGCAGCCCGGCGGGTGGCATCACCCCCATGGCACCTCACCCAGAAGAAGGGCGGCACCTGCAGAGGTCTGGGCTGGAGCAGTGACGGACTCAGGAGGGCAGGGTGTTCCAGGACCCATTGATGGCCCTGGCTGGGGGGCGGGAATGTCGAGGCCCAAGAGGTGAGCCGTCTCTGCAGCCAACAAGCCACTGAGGGGTGAGCTGGGGCCCCAGGGGCGGATCCGGCTCAGAAGGGAGTTTCTTCCCTTGGAAATGCCACCCACAGACCAGCCCTCACCAGGGAAGCACCTGGGACTGGAAAGTAGGTCAGGCCCAGACACAAGCCAGCAGCTGCCACTTCCGGGGATGGGGGCCTGGCTGCTGTCCTTGCACCCCGGGGTGTCACACATGTGGCCTCGGCAGTCCAGGACAGCCCCTCTTTAGCATCTGAGTCAGTGCCGGCCTGTGAAACAGCCGAGGAAACATCCCCGAGCAAACCCAAGGTCGTTGGAATCAAGGGGTTTGGCTTTCATAGCCTTTCTCCCACCTCCACAACGCAGGAGACGCTCCTGGAATTCTGAGCCAGGTGACAGAGGTGTGCTCAGCTCAGCACAGACTGTGTTTGGACAAAGGGCAGCTGGTGGAAGCGGCGACAGATTAGCCGCAGGTGCATCTGTTGCTCAACAGAGGAAATCCCTGAGTCGGTAGAGGAGACAAAGAAACCACACTTACTTTTCTCGGCTGCCCAGACCGTAAGCCAGCGAGGGGTCCCCACAGCCCCAGAGGACTCTTAGCGATCATCAGGAGAGAGCGCCTCCACGTCCCCGTGGAGGGGCGAGGGACCCCCACTGTTTATGCCCCAGTGCTTCTGCCGCCTTGCTCTGACTGACTTCCCTGAGCTCAGCTGAGCTTTCTGAAGTGTTTACACGAAGAATTGATGCTATTGAACTGTGGTGTTGGAGAAGACTCTTAAGAGTCCCTTGGACTGCAAGGAGATCCAACCAGTCCATCCTAAAGGAGATCAGTCCTGGGTGATCATTGGAAGCACTGATGTTGAAGCTGAAACTCCAGTACTTTGGCCACCTGATGCAAAGAGCTAACTCATTGGAAAAGACCCAGATGCTGGGAAAGATTGAGGGCAGGAGGAGAAGGGGACGACAGAGGATGAGATGGTTGGATGGCATCACTGACTCGATGGGCATGAGTTTGGGTGGACTCCGGGAGTTGGTGATGGACAGGGAGGCCTGCCACGGGGTCGCAAAGAATCGGACACGGCTGAGTGACTGAACGGAACTGAACTGAACCGAACACTTAGAAGTCAGGTCAGGACCTGGGAAGCACAGCCGAGTGCATACAATTCCCAGGTGTTCGGAAGGCTCGCAGTAAACCTGTTTGGTTCTTCTCTATCCCTGAGACACGGGAATAATTGCTCCAACTCTTCCTTCCTTTCCATGGACATGAGAGACTATCAGGCTGAGCCTTTGTCAAGGTGAGCAGCTACATGAAGTCCAGTGAATGACTTGGGTTACGTCCTTGAATACCAGTTTAAAATGAATTATTTCTGTCTTTTTGTTCAAATTAAGTTTTTTGAGTAAAAATCAGTTCTTGGGGGGACCTGCTCTTCCCCTCTATGGTCTGTGGCTTTCTCGACCATCGTGACCAGGAGGGCTGCTTTAACGCCAGAGCCCGCTGCGGACTCCCCTCCCTGAAGAGTGGTCCATCCACACCATCTCCGTGGTTTCAAAACCTGCACATTTTGTGCAGCTTTTGCCATTTACCAAGACCAGCTCTCTTGCTTCTGCTGTCTCAACAGCAAGATGGATTTCTAATGCTATTCTCCCTGGATGTTTCTCTGTTAAGAAAAGACGTGAGTCACGTACATTCCTAGTTATGCACATTCCTAGTTAATGAGACGGAATACAATTGAGTACAGTACAACCCTCCTTTGCAGTCACCACTTCTCAATGGAAAAGCTGATTGCTACATCTGGGCGGGACTATCCCAGCCTTTCCTTCCTGGGGCAGAAACCTGCCTCCCCCTGCTCCAGGTTCCCACTGGGCTCCAGAGAGCCCTCCCGCCTCTGGAGCCTTTCATTTTGGCTGCTCTCTGCTTATCCGCCTTGACAGCATTGTTGCCATGGAAACGCTTGCACGCCAATGCTTGGATCTCAGACAGCTGGAGTGTCTGGCCTTGAAATATCCTTTTGCCTCATCAGCCACCAAAGGGGCTGCTTCCAGGCTGATAGATTCAGAAGATCTGGCCTTTCCTATGTGCCTGGCTCATGCATCCTGTCATTTCCAACCAAACAAGACTGTACCTCACCCTGGCATCAGAGGTCGCGAGTCTGCATCCGGTCACTTTCACCTGGTGCCATGGCCAGGTCGGACTGCAAGCAGGCTTTTCTTCTTTTTGTTTTATAATAATCTTAGATCGACGGGAAAGTTGCCAATAGAGTGCAGAATTCCCACATACTGTCCACTCTGTCTCCTCAATTCGAACATCTTACAAGCCTGTGGTACATTTGTCAAAACCGAGGAATTAACATTCGGAAATAACGGAACTTCGGATTTTCTTCCATTTTTCCAGCTTTCCCCCTTTCTCTGTGTGCTCCCCAGGCAGGCGGCTGCTTTGCTGGTCTGTGCCAGCTTCTCTTTCGGCTCTGCTTTGGTGACCATGGCCCTCTTGGAGAATACTGGTCAGGGGTTGTGTACACAATCCCTGTAATTCAGGTTTATCTGATGTCTTCTCATAGCTGGGCTGGAGCTATGGTTTCGGGGAGGAAGACCCCAGAGTGCAGGGGCTCTCTCCTCACGTTGACCAGGGGGACAGCACACGGCCGGCCCCCCTGTGGCCCCTGCAGAGGGGGCTCCTCGCCCTCACCCATTCAGGTCCCGTCTCCCAGCCTTGCTTTCCTGACCCGCGAGGTACGGGGTTGGCTCACAGCCCCTCCGGCGGTCACTCTCATCAGCTCTGTTTCTTGTCTATGCGATGGTGCTTCCTTCGCTGCAAGAGGCCCACTCACCGGACTGGTTATTGTCCACAACGTGAAACCCTTCTGATTTCCAGGCAGGAAGGTCCTGGGGTGGTTACCCGGGCCTCGGGGAAGCGGCAGCGTTTTCTGCAGGAGTCAGGAGGGCTGTCTGCGCTCTCACAGCCACGTCTCCGCCTCTCCCTGCAGCTCTCTTCGGGGTTCTGTTTGAGAAGAACAAGGAGGCCGCCTTCGCCAACTACCGCCTCTGGGAGGCCCTGGGCTTCGTCATCGCCTTCGGGTACAGCACGTTCCTGTGCGTCAGCGTCAAGCTCTACGTGCTCCTGGGCGTCTTGAGCGCCGCCGTGGCCGCCTACGGGGCGGTCGAGTACATGGAGTCCCGGAAGGCGGCCGGGCCGCTGGCCGCAGAGCGGCCGAAACCCGCCGAGGAGGGGGTGACGCAGACGAAGCTGTGACGCGGGAACCCCGCGGTGGGTGGGCCCGGGGCGGACCCTGCGCGGGGGGCGGACCCCAAGACCCGCGGAGGCTGCCGCTGACTGCGCCGCCAGGCTTCACCGTTATGTGCCGTTCTATTTTATCAGGTTCTTCAGTCCGCCGTCTCATCAGTGGGGGTGCAGAGTGTACATGGCGGAATCAGTTCATTTCAGATACAAAAGAAATAAACTCAGGGTACCACCAGCCACTAGGCACTTGCCTAGAGTCATGGGTCAATAGCCTAGGCTTGTTGGGGGTGGCTGTTAAGAACTGGAAAGTTGCTGAAAAGACGCAGCCCGACGCCAGCACTTTGCAGATGGGCAAACTGACGTCCCGGCAAGTCAGTGACTGCCTCCTAGAGTCAGCGAGGGACAAAGCCAGACTGGACTCTCTGTGTCTTGAAGCCTTGGGGTATGAGTTTCTGAATAAATCCAGTTATATTATGCACCTAACTCTTGCCCAAATACTTTACTCCACTCACCTGATCACACACACAAACGTCATCACATTAGCTTGTTGGAGGCCATTAACGACAAGAGACGCAAGTTACTTCCAATGGGACTTGACATGTGGGTCTGATAACACATGAACCCGGACGCAGGCCCACCCGTCCCCTGCCCTCTGCCTGCCTCTCCGGCAGGTACGTCCATCAGCCTGCTCCTTCCTCCTCATCTGACGCCCGGTAATGCAGGCAGGGCCTTTCTCTGAGCCCAGCTGTCTTTCTGAGACACCCCACCCCGGAACCTCGTGGACAGGTCTCCCCGTGTCTCCTCTTTTCTCCTTTCACCCCACCTCGCCTCCTCCTCCCCGCCTCAGTCCCTGCTCTTCTCCAGGCTTCTTCCCACGCGTCCCGTAGTAGCACGCCCTCCTGCCCTCCTCCAGCCCTGAAGCCAACCTGTCTGCCAGACCCTGTGACCCTCCCAAGGCCAAGTTTCCAAGGTGTGTCCTGCAGCCCAGCCCAGGGCCTTCTACCTTCCAGGGGGCCTCCCGGCCCCTCTCAAGGGCACTGTGGCCTCCAGAATTTTGCTCACGGGCCTCCTCGACCTTAAGCGCCCTCCTGCCCTCAACACAGACCCCTCGGGCTTGTCCAGGCTGTGCTCGTGCCGCGGGACACACACTTCCTGATGCTGGCTTTTGTGTGCGCCCCCTGCTCAGTGCTGTGGCTGGCAGTGCTTGTCCTCCTAAGCCTGGGTGCTGGAGCTGGGGACACTCTGCCCTCAGAGACCCAGCAGACTCGCAGAAATGCACGAATGGGGGCAGAGGGGCCCGGCCGGGAACATCAGGCCCGCAGCCGCCCCTTCTCCAGACTCCAGGCTGAGACACTGCGGGAGGGCCCTGCATCTCTGTGAGGTCTGGGGTCGGAGGCCAAGGCACCACAGGCTCCGGCGGAAGGCTGAGCGCCTTGCTGTTTGCGGCTGTTGCTGCTGGATGGAAAATGGGCAGGAGCCCCAGCCCCTCGGGCGACGGGAGGGCTTCGGATCCAAGGGATGAGGGCCCGGGTCGGGCAGCCATCTGGAGAATGGCCGCTGGGGCCACCGAAGGCTCCCACTGTACGGCAAGCTCCCGCCTGCCATCCGGCTGCCCCCAGAAGGTGGCCCGTGGCACTCAGGCCTTTCTTTCCTGCTTATCCTCTGAACTTGGCCTGCGCCCTTTAACTGGGGTGTGTGTTCGGGTACCTTGATGGGGGCACAGAGACAGAACTATCAGGGCTCTCGCTTCCTCCTGGGCCCCGGGCTGGGGCAGGGGGTGAGTGGGGGGGGGGGTCCCTGGGTCACGACAGTGTTGCTCTGGGAAGGCTGAATTGTAGCAGAAAGTAAGGGACTTAATCTTGAGCGTAGTACTCCATTTGCTAAATGGGAATATTCCTCCTCCATAAGGAATCATTAAGACAAGACATTATTCAAAGGGGAAAAGCAGAGGAGAGATAAATTAGGAGGTTGAGAACAACACACTGTTACATAGAGAGGAGATGGACAGCAAGGCCCTAGTGTATAGCACAAGGAAATGTACTCGGTATTTCACAATAACCTATAAGGAAAAAATCTGAAAAAGAAAAAAAATATACATTTATATATAATTCTTCGAATTTTTTTAATAAAACGCTGTAAGCACTGTACGGACTTCCCAGGTGGCTCAGCGGTGGAGAGCCTGCCTGCCCATGCGGGAGATACAGGAGACCCCGGTTCAGTCCCCGGGTCGGGAAGCTCCCCTGGAGGAGGGCATGGCAGCCCACTCCAGGATTCTTGCCTGGAGAACCCCACGGACAGAGGAGCCTGGCGGGCTGCAGTCCACGGGTCACGAAGAGTGGACACAATTTGCGTGACTGAGGACACACAAAGCACTGTACACAGTGAGATAAGAATGAGCACCTCAGACAAGGTTGAATGCAGTGGTTTTGTCCATTTCCAACCCCCAGCAGGGCTGCTATGAGCCCCGATGAGCCTGGATCCGACAGGTGTCCGCGTCTTGTCCGCCTCCCGGGGCTCAGGAACAAAGGCAGTACCTGCCTACTTGCTCAGAGTCACTCACCAGGGAAAGATCTTCAAAACTAAACGCATGAATGCCCGTCGCAGTGTGCTGGCAAACATTTCCTGAAAGTTACACGTGTGTCTAAAGTAAAATGCCAAGTGCAGAAATGAAGTGAAAAGCACACAATAACAAAGAGAAAGTGTGCGTGGCAGTAAGCTAGGCTCACGGCTGCCGGAGTCACCATCATTGTCTGAAGCAAGTCCTGAGTGTACTGCCGGCCCAGCGAAGAAGAAAGAACACAGACAGCCTAACGGTCACCATGTGGCGGAAGGGGGCTTGCCAGTGCTTTAAAAGAGAACAACTCTCTAGGTCCTGAGATCTAAACGAGCACCCACGTGCGTCACAGGTGAGGAGCACAGACAAGCCCACGGACGCTGCCCTAACCGACAGCCGGGTGTTTTCTGCGGGTTGGTCGTGTCGACAGTGACGGCTCAGGGGTCCCGCCGGGCGGTCGTTCTGTGGACGGGCGGGGGGCCCCGGGAAGCCAGGAGGGTGGCCTTCAGTGAGAAAGGCCCGTCACTTCACACCACACCCTCCAGGAGCCTGGAAACTTCTACTCGAGTCGAAGTATCGGGCCTTGGGAGACCCTCACCCTCACCCTGGCTCCAACCAGGTTTATGCAGTCAGTGAGTGAGGCATGCCGACTACTTTCCTAGTCACAGAGGGTGAAAAAATAAGGCACATGGAATGAGAGGGCTAAACAGCACTCAGCGGTTTGGCAGCCTTTTCTAGTTTCACGTCCAAATCAGAAATGGAGATTTTTTTTTCCCTCCTGAGACCCTTTCCAGGCCCAGGTCATGCTTCTCCACATCTCTGAGCTCCCCCTCCAACCTCTGCCAAACAGGCTCTCAGAACCTCCATCCCCAGCTGCACAACCCGTTCCCGGCCTCCCGCCGCCCCATAATCTGTGCTCATTTCCCATCTCCCTGCCCCTTTAATCGCCTCCCTTCCAGCTCCTGGGGCCCAGGCTTCCTGGTTTTCTCTTTCAGTTTTCTCTTTCTCTAACAGTCTGACACATTCATCTACCTGCAAAGTCTGTCTCCATGGCTTCCTCTCAGCTTACAGGCAGGTCTCCGTCTGTCCGTCTACAGGGAGGCGAGGTTTGCAGACGGAACAGGCAGGACACATTCTCAGGTGGTGCTGCGTCCACCGACTCCAGACTTCTGGCCAAGCGTGGGGGTGACCCAGCTATTGGTGGAGAGCCTTGTGGGCCTCAGGGTAGCCCCTAGTCCCGGGGACACGGTGGGCTCTCCCCAGGGCCGTCACCACTGCCGCGCCGGGTCCGTGACCAGTTACAAGGCTTCCTCACCCCATCCTCGTGGCTGGGGGGCGCTGGGTTTATCTTTCCTGACCTCTGGCCCAGGGGCTCAGCCTGAGGTGGCGCCTGGTCACCCACATTTTGGATAGCTCCCCAGCGATGGAATGCGTAGCGGGCGGGAGTCGAGTACCGGTTTTAAAGTCGTGTCACGTCGCTGCTCTCGCAGCAGCTCGCTCGCTTAGCTGGCTAACAGCATGTGAAGTACATTTTTGAAAAGCATTTCTAGGAGTAAGCATCACTTATCATCATTGTCACCGCAGCTCACGACAAGTGACGTCATGGAGTCCCACTGCCCCCGGACGCCGTGCAGCGACATGGAAATAGCAGCAGCTCCACTGACAGCCAGCCAAATAGCCGAGCGAAGCGCCAGCCGCTGTCTGCACGCTCAGCCCAGAGCTCCCGGGGAGGCGCCTCGGCCTCCCCTGTCCTCACGTTTCCTGGCGGCGGCTCAGCCAAGCCCTCCGCGGGTCCACGGACCCTCTCCCTGTCCCATACCCCCCCCACCTACAACAACCCTCAGCCTCCAGCGCCCCTCCAGGGGCCTGGCCTCCCCTGCAGGCCTCTGCCCTCCGATGCCTGCAGACAGCGCCTGTGGCCGCCCAGGACTCCGGCCCAGCTCTCGGCTGTCACTCACCCGCCCCTGGACAGGCCTCTGTCTCCAGCATCACCTCCCATGGGGAGCAACCCTTGCCTCCACACACCCGCCGGCTGCCCCGGCCTAACCCGCGCCCGGCCGCCGCTTCCAACAGGCACCAGCCCCGTTGGCCTTGCTCCCGGGATGTCTTCCAGCCCCGCGCTCTCTGTGGCCTCCTGTGGCTCCTGACCTGACGGCCGTCCTTCAGAGAGTCAGACTCACACGCTGCTTCCTCCACTCACAGCCGGCCAGCTCTGGCCACTGGTTTTTCAACACCTTAGCCGGGCCTGCTTGGACCCTCAGTGAGGCAGTCCCGACCCATCCTTGCCCTCACCCCTTCTCTCCCCTAAATACAATATAAAGTTCCCCCAGTACAACATAAATTTATAAACATATTGCATATAAATATCATAATCTCTGCGCCTCAGCAGTGATCGCTGTCTTTATCAAAATTCCTTTCCTCCCCCTGTGCTCAACATTCACCTCAGCTGCCTTTTCTCAGGGACGCTCTTTCAAAACTGCCTTGCTCCCCCCAGGCAGAGACCCTTCCCTAGAGGGTCCAGCGCTTCCTCCCACGCAGGCACGGGAACCGCTTCCCGTTTCCCCAGTCTGTCTGTCCCCTCTCCGGCAGGGACGGTGCGGACGCGGACGCGGGCAGATCCCGCAGCGGGAGGAGCCTGGGTCTGCGGCAGCAGTCAGCAGTTCGCCTGTTCCCTGTCTCCCCCGCCGGGGCTCAGCGCCCCGGGCCCGGGGAGGCGGGCAGGAGGGAGGCCTCTGTCTGTCCCGTCTGTCCGTCGGGGGCCGGGGACCAGCGCGCCAGCATCACCTGGACCGCGGAGGCCGAGCGGCTGCGCGGCGCCCCCTGGCGGGCAGGGCGGGCGCCGACCCGCACCTGAGCTCCCCAAGGGATGCTCCTGCTGCCGGTGACGCCCACCTCCCTCTGGCTCCAGGATCCGCGTGTTATTTCTGTCAGAACATCCCCCCGACTCTCATGCAGCGCTCCGTCACCTCTGCTCCCTCATTTCCTTACAAAAAATAAAACAAAAAAGCCTCAACGGGCTTCCCCGGTGGCTCAGACAGTAAAGAATCTGCCTGCAGTGCGAGAGACCCAGGTTCTATCTGGCTCTTGAGTGAGTGGCTGGAGGGAAGCAGAGATCTGAGGTCTCAACACTGGCAATTTCCAAGGTTTAAACGTCAGAGTGAGGACGAGGAGCTGGGGGAGTGACTGGGGAGGCTGGCTGAGCGGGGCTGCAGGGTCCAGAGGGAGACCAGGCACCGGTGGGAGGCGGGAGAGGCAGCCGCCGACTTGGCGGTGACGAGGCTGCTGGTGTCCGTGATCGCAGAGACTGGGGGGGACTTTGGAGATGAAGATGGGAGCCCAGTGGCTCAAAGAGAAGAAAAGTGTAGACGGTGGGGTCTCCAGCCCCGCCCAGAAGTTTTCTCCAGAGAAGAGGCCACGGCTCCAGCATGGCCTTGTCACCAAAACTGGGGTCCAGCTGCTCACGGGTCGAAAGTCAGAAAACAGGCAAGGGTGGTGAAAAGGAAAGTTTGCTTTATTCTGGATGCTGGAAACCAGGGAGGAGTGTGACTCTTGCCCAAAAGCCAGCTCCCACCCCTAACCCCCCTGACCGTCTTGCCACTGACGGTCAGTGGGCAAGAGCTTCTAAGGTGGAGTTTCAGAGTGTATAGATGGAAGGAGGGGCTACATGCAGAACAGCACAGTCAGCTCTGGCAGTCACTGGTGGTCTGAGCAGCAGCATCTTGACTGTTTTAAGAACAATTAATCTTCAGTTCAGGGCTTGCCTAACGGCTCAGTGGTAAAGAATCTCCCTGCCAAGCATAAGACGTGGGTTCGATCCCTGGGATGGGAAGATCCCCTGGGGAAGGACATAACAGCCCACTCCAGTATTCTTGCCTGGGGAATTCCATGGACAGGGGAGCCTGGCAGGCAGAGTCAGACACAAGTTATCGGCTAAACAACAATGACTAAACTCCTATCTAGTCTCTTGAGACTGCTCTTCTTTGCTTCTGCATTCTCTCACTTCTCTGATTAATCTTATTCTTGGCTAAAGTTTTTCCACAGACAAAAGACAATGGAGGGCTTGGGGGTGGGAGGACCATAAGGTTGAAATATTTGGGGGTTGGGAAGGACAGGACTTTAGATGAGTCTAGATCAAATTCCTCCTGTGAAATTGATGAGAAAAGCAAGACTAGACAGCAAGGTTAGTGATTAGTCCTGGATCACACAGCTGGTTAATTGAAGAAACAGTACTATAACCTGGTTTCATAACTTATGGTTGAGGATGTTTTTCTACTAAAAGGCGAGAGAGTGATAAATAATTCCCAATGTTCTTCAACTGAGATAGATGCTAAGTTTTTAGAACTTTTTATTGAACTGCAACATAAAGAGAGAAAAGGTACAATTATATGTATACAGTTTGGGGAATTTTCACAAACAGAACACACTGATGTAACCAGCACCCAGACCAAGAAACAACCCACCACCAGCGTGGACCCCCAGGGCGCCCATTGCCATCACATTGCCATCACTTCCTCCAAGGGCGACAGCTCCCAAAACCACAGGTGGATTTTATGTGCTTACTTACATGTGATTCTCTGAAGTTTTTCTTACAAAAGTATCTTGTTCATGTAAGTTCTTCAACAGTACTTAAGTGATGATGGTAATTAATAACAGTCCATTCTCAATAAATGCTTACCATCCTTCCAATGAACCAGGCAGTATCCAAGTTTCGATTTCCCATGCATTTTAACTGGCAAAGTGCCAGTGGTGTGGTTACTGGTTGGGACGTTCTTTGGGGTCCAGGAAAGATGTCCACATTCCCATAATCATGCTGCTTTCCCTGCCTGCCTCCCTCAGGCTTGGTAGATGGGGCTGCTTTTCTATTGACCACTTGGGGCAAGGGTCTTGGGAATGGAACTAGGGTGTAAGAAAATAGTGAAAAGTCTGTTACGGATTCAGAGTTTCCTTGGACTCCATGAAAATTCTAGATTTTAAGCATCATAATGCATCCAGCTTCCTCCTGATCCTCTCAGAGGGGAGAATGTGGAGGAAGACTGTCCGGTGGCAGAGAACAGACCTGCGAGCTTGAGGGTGAGGTTAGCAGACGCTGTAAACAGTGGACGCTTGTGAGGTCCACGTAACTGATGGGAGAAAGCCTCAAAGCGTTCGGCGTGGAGCTGGGCAGAAGGCAGTCCTGGATCAGCCCTGCCCTGGCCCACGGACACCCGTTTGAGTCACTTTGCCTGTGGGCAGTGACCAGGAGGCACTCACTGAGCCATCTCGAAGCCTTCCCATGTCTGAGGAGGCCCAGGGTCCCCTGGAGAACTCAAGCCATGGAGAAAACTGAGCCCAGTGAGAAATGATCAAAAGGAGGCTGAACGTGGAAAAGACAGAGTTTGGAGAAATGCATTTTCTCATTTGGAAAAGGACAATCACTGTCATCAGATAGGTGCCCACGGCCTTTTCCCTGCTGTTCACAGGCCCTTAGCAACCGCCTCTCATTGGAACCATCACGTCCTTTCCCAGACCTGACACCCAGCTTGGAACTCTAGAAGGTCAAGCGACCATCTCAAACTGAACGGGACATTTGCACCTATTGACCCGACTCGGACGATTCAGGTCCAGACACCTTCACTCCAGCCTGGCGGCCTCCCCGGCGGGCACGTCCCTGACATCCTCCCAGACCTGCCCTTCATCTGCTGTGCCTCAAGACAGTCAGCCGAAGGATGTAATTACTCTTGGTTTTTAGAAAATTTCCCAGGTGGGTGGCTGGAGGATAGTGATGAATAATTAACAAGTGAACACGACAAACCGCAAAAGAAAGATGCCTTCTAGGCTCCGTACAATGAGTGATTTCAGTCTTGATTTGCTAACCAGAAAATCTGCAGGGATTCCCTTTGGCCTGACACCACTCAGCTGACATCTCCAGCTGCTGGGTTGTGCAGCTATTATATAGTTATGCGAAGCAGCTTATTGGTCCTGAGTGGTTATAACCGGGCCCGTGATGAGGTAGGTGATGGGGAAGCATTCCGCGTTAATCAGTGAGGCGATAACAGGCTGGAACCTGAAGAGGCTGAGTACAAAGTTTCTGTGCGAGGCCCCGGCTTCGAGACGGCTCTCTTGGCTTGAGGGCTAGAGTCCACAGTCCTTCTGGCCCACAAGCCCCAGAAGACGGGGCGAGACTCTGGGGCAGCGTTCAGCCTTCCTGGAGGGTGCGTCCACCCGGCGTCTGCTACGGCTTCAGTGGATAAAAAAGGTTCACTTGGGAAATGCGGATGTTTTATGAAGAAATAATACTTGTTGGGGTCCCACCAGAGTAATACCCAGGAGATCCCCAGGGGCCCACCAGAGGAGCCCACCACCTGTTCTCTGAGTCCTCAGGAGTTTCGTCAACGGGCCCACTTGGCCTTGGCCTTCATGGTCTCCTGCAGGGAAAGAAGCCCTCCAGAGCGCAGGTGAAGGAAGCCGGGGGCCCACACCCTGACCGGGCCCTGAGCTCTCGGCCTGCATGGTCTCCTGGGGGGAGGTAAGCCCTCTGAAACAAGGGTG
>NW_024070188.1:88582967-88597202 GCF_014754425.2 Oryx dammah | reverse complement strand
GGGGCCACACCCTGACCAGGCCCTGAGCCCTCGGCCTGCGTGGTCTGGAGGGAGGGAAGCCTGGGGCCCAAACCCTGATCAGGCCCCCAGGGTTTGTGAGGAGAGCAGGCCGCATCACCAGTGACCCACACACCACCATCTGTTCCTGCCCCTCTCGGCTGGGCTCTGCAGCTGCCGAGGGAAGACCCCAAACCCACCCCTGGATCAGGGCCTGACGACGCAGCATTCTGTTCCCACTTGGTGCCCAGTGTTTGTTTACACCCAGCCAGCTCAGGGGCCATCGCAGCCACGTCTGGAGGATATCGCACCCACGCCTGCAGGGTGGCCCCTGAGCGCGCCGGCACCCAGGACCCGTCCTCCACGAGGTGCTGGGTCCAGAGCCGCTAGGATCGGTGAGCGGACATCCTGTCCTGCCGGCATAGCAGGAGGATTCTTTACTGTCTGACCCACCAGGGAAGCCTGGGACATGGTAGAATTTTCATTTCCAGTCTGTCCCCTTCCACCAGCGTTTATGAACCATCAACACATTCTAGGGAGGCTGGGCCCAAGAGGTGTTTGGAAGTGGCCTTTGCCTTCAGGAAACTGAAGGATTTAATGATAAAATAGACTTCCTTACAATTAACACCAAAAATGGCACACGGGGTTCTGTTTAAGAATAATGAAAAATTGTTCTGGGTTTAAACAATGCCAGCTTTTCCTGACAAGAACATGTATGTATGTAGTACATAGGAACTCTTTAAAAAGTTAGTATTGAAGTAGAGTTGATTTACAATATTAGTTTCCAGTGTAACAAGGAACTCTTAAGTTGGCAGACTTAAAAAATAGAATAAATCAGGGGCTTCCCTGGTGGTGCAGTGGTTAAGCCTTCACCTTCAACACAGAGGTTGGGGTTCAGTCCCTGGTTGGGGAGTTAAAATTACATGCCTCGTGGCCAGTAAACCAACACATAAACGAGAAGCAATATTGTAACAAATTCAATAGCCTTAAACAGTGGGGCAAGTCATATATAGGTGATTTGTTTAATGTGAGAGGCACTCTGTTTCTATAAGCTATAAACCATGACTGAAATCTATAGACTAAGCATCGGAAGGGGATAAACAGGATGGTGATATCAGTTAAGACTGACTCGTCCCCATAAACTGGCTTCACCATCTAGAAAAATTATGCTGGAACCTCCAGCTACTGCTTGTTCCCATTTGATAAAAATGGAAACTTTTTTTAAAGTTTAAACAACTAACTTCTCAAGTTGAAAATCGCTGTGCTAAGCCGTGTGAAATATCATCTGTGTGTGATGATACCATCTTCTATATCACACCAAGATGGCATTTTAAAATATACGTACAGTGTGACTGAAGGTAATGCTATTAATAATAAGAAAGAAAAGGAAATCACATTTTCATAAGAGACCCATGAAAATAAAGGCTTTGTAAAGGAAGTCTCCAGTAATTCCCAAGAAAGGCGGGGAAAATATTCTTGGATTTAACTTTTCAAATTGAAGTTTCAAGGCCTTTCTGTAGAAATATAGCTTTATGACCTGTATCTTGTGTACATACATGCTATAAACAGGCCCGTCGGTCAGGTCCACTGACCTATGTTTCTTCCGGAACCAGACTTTCCACTTGGGTGGAATCTGTGCTGCGTCTGAATCAGGGTCACCTGGGAAGACCCCTCTCCCCGCCCCCACACCTTCCCTCTGTCCAGTGGCAAATGAAGGGCATGGTGTTAATTAGACGGTTTAATACTTTAGTGGTATCCTGCTCCCATGGAAGCTGCCCCAGGGAAGTTTGTCCTTTAAGCAGTGAAAGTGCTGAAAAAACTGTTGGGAGGTGGGGCGGTGGCTGGGAAACTAACTCCCAGTTCTTCTCTAAGGGTCTACTCTGGGAGGAAGGAAGCATCCAGAATAAAGCCCTGAGTTGACTTTTTTCCAGAGGATATCGGAAGAGTGGAAAAGCAGGCAGATTCTTATTTTTGGGGGGGTACATGCTCAGGAAATGCCAGGGGGAACTCCTGAAGTCTGATCACGTCCTTGCATATGTCAGCTTCCTCCCTCATGACCTTGTCACGGGTGGGATTCCTCACGCTGGCTCCCGGCAACCCACGTCCCTCCTCCCACGGAAGGGCTTCAGAGTTTGTCTCCAATCTGTTTTTCTTTTTAAAATTAGAGTCTAGTTGACTTATAGTGTTGTGTTAGTTTCAGGGGTACAGCGAAGTGATTTAGTTATATATACACATACATACATACCCATTCATTTTCAGATTCTTTCCCATATAGGTCGTTGCAGAATATTGCGTAGAGTTCACTGAGCTGAACAGTACGTTCTTATCAGTCGTCTATTTTATACGTAGTAGGTGTGTGTCTGTCAATCTCAAGCCCCAGTTTACCGCCCCCGCCCCGACCATAACCATAAGTCTGTCTTCTACATTCTGCTTTGTAAATAAGTTCCTTCGCACTATCTTATTTAGATTCCACACACAAGTGACATTCTGTGGCATTTGCCTTTCTTTTTCTGGCTTATTTCACCGCGTATGACAGTCTCTAGGTCTACCTGTGTTGCTGCAAACAGCACCGCTCGCTTTCTCCGCGTGGATGAGCAACGCTCCACCGCGTGTGTGTGTCACATCTACCTGCTGATGGCCGTTGCTCCCGTGTGTTGGCTATTTTAGGCAGCGCTGCAGTGAACGCTGGGGGTGCACGCACCTTTTCAAGTTAGGGTTTTCTCTGGAACTCTGCCCAGGAGCGGGACTGCGAGATCATATGGTCACCCTATATTTCGTTTTCTAAGGAACCTCAATACTGTTCTCCACAATGGTTGCACCAATTTGCATTCCCACCAACAGTGTACTTTTCTTCAAACACACCCTCTCCAGCATTTATTATTTGTAGATTCTTTGATGATGGTCCAACCTATTTTTAATCCCTACACACATACCCTATACACATTTTTTTTAATTGAACTATTTGCTGCCATCAGCACCTGTGAGTACAAGGCAGGATAAACACATTTCAAGTAGCTCCAGAAAGACTTTTATTCAGGAAAAAAAGCTCAAATATGCATTTGGTTTCTCAGTGAAATTTTAACAGGAAAGTGGATGCTTAATTGAAACGGGGTCCGAGGACAGCGTGTGGACTCCCCATTCAGCCTGCCAGGACTCGGCCTCCTTAGACGACGTTCCCCCAACCACCCCACCCCAGGATGAGCCCTGGCCTCCTGGGCTCCGCGGTGGGAGCAGACCCAGGCTGATGGAGCTGCCTGGGAGCAGCGTTTCCCGTTTCTGTTCTCCTCCAGCTTCTCTGACCACCCCCTGCACAGGCTGGAGAAGGCTGGCTTCGGCCTCTGAGCCCTGATTCCAGGTGAAGCGGGCTCTGGTCAGAACACACCTTCTTCTCTCGAGCCTCTGAGAGGTTTACTCCCGAAGTGGGAGAAGGCGGAGGTGGCCAGAACCTGGACACCAGTCCAGCTGGTTTGTCTGACTCAGCATTTCCTACACTGCTTTTGTGAAATGCTACCATTAGCATGTCACACACAGCTGAAGAGGGTATCCTGTTCAATAATGGCAACTTTCTTGGAGATAGAAAAGAAGCATTTTTAACTTTGTTTAATCCAGCTTCCATCATTATTTGAGCCAGCCTCACCCACCCCTATCCTCACCCTCACTCCTGCCATGTACACACACACACGTGCGTGCGCAGCTTGAAATACACATTAATACCACTGAACACAGTTTGAGAACATCACAGTCAGTTCCAAAGACTGAACTCTGTACCAGCCATCACAGATCCGTGAGTTCTGCACGTTCCAGGTCAAAGCAGCGACAATGCTGAAGGCGCGCACACTCACTTGGTGGGTTCTGCCCTGTTCACGACTCTCGGACCCTCGTTTGAAGCCCCTTCCTAGCCTGTTGGCAGCCTTGATAGCAGAGGCGACCCATACCCTGCAGGTGGCTTCAGTTCAGAAACAAGGTCACTTGGTAACAAGTATCTCCTTTCCTCCTCGACAACTTCTCGCAGCTTCAAATACGGAGAAGGTGGGTGAGCAAGTCGAGTCTCCCCACCCCTTCCCTTTCATCCTTCCCTGCTTCCCTCCTTCCCTTTCTTCCATCCTTCTTTCTTTCCTTTTTTGTTGATGAAAATTCAATTAACCATCAAGTTAGGAAGAAGAAAAAAGGGAATTTTATTGGAGCCGAATTGAGGATTATAACCCAAGAAGCAGAGGCTCAGAATGCTCAGAGAACCAAGGCACAGTCGTGTATATTTGAGACAACAATTGTACATCAAGATAACACACTGCTACTTTACACAAAGTTCACCAAGGATCCATAGTCCAAGTAAACACATACAGAGCAAACAGCAAGTCTCCGAGACCCTCGGCAGAGCTGGGAAAGAACACTCTACTTTTATGAAGTTTCATTGCTAATCTCAGAAGAAAGAAAAAAGTTGACCTTTATGGTTGCCCAGGCCCTCCCATGTTTGAGGAGCTCTGGTTAACATGTAATGAGATGCACACGGCCCAAACACACACACACACGGGATTTTATGTTTAATTTTTTTCTTGTCCTGCCTTAAAATAATACATCTTATTTTATCACTTTCTTTCTTCTTTCCTTCTTCCCTTCTTTCCTTTCTTGTCCAGACTGAGACTGGCTACCCTGAAAATATAGTGCACGTCACATTTACGCCTGTTCCATCAATTGGAATATCCAAAGCACCACAGAATTTCCAGAAAATAAATTTTTGTCATTTTACATGATTAATTATGCATGAATGATATAAATATGGTCAAAGAAACAGTCAAAGTGGCCTGAACTTGGAATTTTTGATGAGAACATAGGACTTTGGAATACTGACATTTTCTCCCAGAGGCTGTGACTATTTTCACCTTTTTTCTAGGTTGTACCAAAGCCTCAAGCTTCATCATCAGTTTTGGTTTTTCTCACAAATGATCCTTTTTTTTTTTTTTTTTGAAAGTTTAGAAAAATGTTGAATCTTCACTTTCTGTTTCTCTTGTAAAATGTGAGGTGCAATCCTCAGACAACCATTGCTATCACAGAATGAGTTTTTAAAAACTCCAATTTTCTTTCTCAACTCTTTCTTGTAAATGAGCTGATATTTGAACAAACTGGGGGCCTCTGAAACACTGCCAGGCCCTGGGACTATGAGGTGGGCCCTAGGAGATGGTCACAGGGGCCCAGCCCGAGTTCCTGAAACTTCTCAGGCCAACAAGACCCTGGCTAATCTCGTAACACCACAGTTCCCAGGTTTTTACACATGCTCAGATTCATTTAACTGTAGAAACTTGGCCATTTTTGCTCTGAAGAGTGCTCGCTTTGTGGCCAACAGGGTCCACTGTGGCTCGTGGAAATGTGGCAGTGTTCCTGAAGGCACATTTAACTCGTTCTCATAGAAGGAGGTGCGCCGGTGAGCTCCGAGAAGAGCGTGGGGACAGGTGAGGCTGGGTCTGTAGGCAGCAGAGATAGATGCCTTTGTGCAGAGGCAAGCGTCAGCAAGACCAATAACGTCCGGGAGGGTACAGACCACAGGCAACCTCAGGACCTGGCCTCCTAGGTGAAATCTCCACCAGGTCGCCATTGGTCCGCCCAGCCTCTTTTCTAACAGTACATTTTATTTTTTTATTGAAGTATAGTTGCTTTACTTCCTTCCCTGAAGTTGGGGCTTCCCTCATAGCTCAGTTGGTAAAGAATCTGCCTGCCATGCAGGAGACTCCAGTTCGATTCCTGGGTCGGGAAGATCCCCTGGAGAAGGGATAGGCTACCCACTCTAGGATTCTTGGGCTTCCCTGGTGGCTCAGCTGGTAAAGAATCTGCCCGCAATACGGGAGACCTGGGTTTGATCCCTGGGTTGGGAAGATCCCCTGGAGAAGGGAAAGGCTATACCCACTCCAGGATTCTGGCCTGGAGAATCCCATGAACTGTATAGTCCATGGGGTCACAAAGAGTCGGACACAACTGAGCGACTTTCACTTCACTTCATAATTGCTTTACAATGTTGAGTTAGTTTCTGCTGCACAGCAAAGTGACTCGGTTACATGTGTGCATATGCGAGTCACTCCAGTCATGTCCGACTCTTTGCAAGTCCATGGACTGCAGCCTGCCAGGCTCCTCTGTCCATGGGATTCTCCAGGCAAGAATACCGGAGTGGGTTGCCATTTATGTATGCTTGTTAATCCCAAACTCCCTCTCCATCCCTTCCATTATTCCCTTCCTCTAACACTTTCTGGTCATCCATTTCTAGAAAAGAAAACCTTACTGATGGCCGAAGATGAGCCTCCAGGGGCCAGTCTGAAGCCCCTGGTGTTCCGGGTGGACGAGACCACCCCTGAGGTGGTGCAGAGTGTCCTCCTGGAGCGCGGCTGGAGCAAGTTTGACCAGCAAGAGCAGAACATGGAGGACTGGAACCTCTACTGGAGGACCTCCTCTTTCCGGATGGCCGAGCACATCAACGTCAAGCCCTGGCAGTGCCTGAACCACCACCCGGGCACCACCAGGCTCACCAGGAAGGACCTCCTGGCCAAACGCCTGAGGCACATGGAGCGGCTGTATGGCACCCCACTGTACCAGTTCCTCCCCCCGACGTTCGTCATGCCCAGCGACTACAGCAAGTTCGTGGCCGAGTACTTCAAGGAGAAGCAGGCGCTGGACGCCAAGCTCAGCTACTGGATTTGCAAGCCCGCAGAGCTCTCTCGAGGACGAGGGATCATCATTTTCAGTGACATTAAAAACCTGATCTTTGCTGACACGTGCATCATACAGAAATACATCTGCAACCCTCTACTTGTCGGGAGATACAAGTGTGACCTCCGCGTCTACGTGTGCGTCACAGGCTTCAAGCCGTTGACCATCTACATTTATCAGGAAGGGCTGGTGCGTTTTGCCACAGAAAAGTTTGACCTCGGCAATCTGCAGAACAGCTATGCTCACTTGACCAACAGCAGCATCAACAGGTCGGGGGCCTCGTATGAGAAGATCAAAGAGGTGGTGGGCAGCGGCTGCAAGTGGACCCTCAGCCGCTTCTTCTCGTACCTGCGGAGCTGGGACGTGGACGACCTGCTGCTCTGGCAGAAAATCAACCGCGTGGTGATCCTCACCGTGCTGGCCATCGCGCCCTCCGTCCCCTTCGCAGCCAACTGCTTCGAGCTCTTCGGATTCGACATCCTCATTGATGACAACTTGAAGCCGTGGCTGATGGAGGTCAACTACAGCCCAGGCCTGTCCCTTGACTGTTCGGTGGATGTGTCCGTGAAGAGGAGGCTCATCCACGACACCATCGAGCTGATTCACTTACACAGTCTCAGAAACGAGAGGAAGGAGAGCTATAGGGCTGCAAACGGAAGTCCCGACGTCTCCCTCGCTCGGAAAGACAGAGGTCAGGGCAGCAGTCTTCCTTACGAGTCCTCCTCACAACTCGGGAGCAGAAGAGCATTCAGTAAGGACAGAACTCCTGGGAAGAAAGCGGTCACAGAGTGCCCTGAAAACCAGCACACCTGCCAGCCCCGAGAAGCGCTGAGCAGGCAGAAGGAGGTACGCCTGCCGACGAGGGAGCCTCCCAAAGCCAAGCCGAAGGCCAGGGCCAGGCACCCGGCCCTGAAGACCCTCATCCCCTGCGTGTCGCTCATCCAGTCCCGCGGCCGGGAGAAGGGCCTCTCCCTGTGTGTGCAGCCGGACAGTAGCTGGGCGCCCGGCCCCCAGGCAGGTGACTTTGTTCTCATTTTCCCTTTCAATGAAGCTACTTTTGGGGCATCTAGGAATGGACTCAATGTCAGGAGGATAATTCAAGAGCTCCAGAAACTAACGCATAAGCAGTGTTCTCAAGTGGCAGAAGAGAAAATAAAAGGAAAATAAGATGACTTCTTGAAAACCAAGAATTCCTCTGCTGGGGAAGGCAAGTGGTTCCGTCCCCACCTCAGTTACTTCCCTGAGACTAGAGCTGTCGATTTGTACATAAATATAAAAATTCACAGAACAGCATGCCCGGGTGTGGTTCTGTTCCATCACACCACAGGTCTCTTTGCTCAAATCTCTCAGAAGAACCACACAACCCTTACCTGTACTTGGAAATGCCTTATTACAGTTATACTGTGCATTTTTAACATGAAAAAAGATTGTATTTAAAAAGGTTCTTAGGTGAAAACAGTACAAGAAAGGCCAAGGGTTAGCTCTTTCTTCCTTAACAGACCATATTTTGTTCACAATTAATCTTGTTAATGATCAAACATTCATCTAGAGTGCGTTACTGAAAGCTTCCCCGCAAACAGTCAAATGACTCTGTTCTTTATGGATCCTAGGCCCTAAATCAGACACTGTACCAAGTATCTTCCCACTGGGGCCTTCCATCAGCCATGCGTGAAAAGTGTCCCCTCTCTGCTGGCTTTGTCACTTTAGATTACCTCCAGCCCTGCAAAGTCTGAAACTTCCAGATTAGGCAAGTTACCATTCCTGCCAGATAGGAGCGACACAAAGCTCCAGTATTTACTGTAAACGCCTTGCTGAGAAGCCAGACACAAAGATCTTGTGCTGTGTGATTCTATTTACACGAAATGCCCAGAGTTGGCAAATCCACACAAATAGAAAGTAGGTTGGTGGTTTCCAGGAGTTGGTGGGGGTGGGGAATGACAGCTAAAGGACAGGGTTTCCTTTTGGGACAAAAATTTCTGGAAATAGAGTGGTGATGGTTGCACAACAAGTATAAATGTTTAGGGCCAGATAAATGTGCTAAGTGCCACTCACAGTAAGTTTCATCTTGTGCTTTTTTTACCACAATAAAAAAGTTAAAGCACGGAAAAAAAATTCAAGATTAAATTATTGAGAGTTGGGATACATAGCATGTGATGCAACTATCAAGAGTCAATTGCAAGGAAGTAAGGACTTGGGACTTTCCTGGAGGTCCAGCGGTTAAGACTCCACACTTGCAGTGCAGGGGACACAGATTTCGATATCTGGTCAGGGAACTAAGACTCCACAGGCCTCGCAGTTGGGCTTAAATAAAAAGGAAGTGAGTAGCATTCATTTCAAGACAATGATGACTTCCTGTCTCGGGTGCACGTGGAGGGGCTTCTGAAATGACCACTTTTATTATTTGACCTGGACGGTTCAGAGGAAAAGGCTACAGGAAGGGAAAAAGTTACAGCAGGGTTAGTCCCAACACTGCGATGCATCTCTTATTCACTGCCTGATTTCAGGCATCTGTACCTTTTTTGCTTCACACCTTGTTCCGGGAAAGATGGGAAGGAGTCAAGAAAAGTGCATCAAGGTGGTTTTGAGCTTACCTGTCAGCCAGGCTTCCCAGGTGGCGCTAGTGGTAAGGAACACCCCCCACCCCACCCCCACCAATGCAGGGGATATGAGAGACACGGGTTCAGTCCCTGAGTCGAGAAGATCCCCTGGAGAAGGGAATGGCTACCCACTCCAGTAGTCTTGCCTAGAGAATCCCGGACAGAGGAGCCTGGCAGGCTGCAGTCCATAGGGTCACAGAGTCAGACACGGCTGAAGTGACTGAGCATTCCTCAGCCAGGCTCCTATATTTCATCTGGCAAATAAAGACAGAAGCCTTTTCCGCAAATGTCCAGGTCATCTGATGAGACCAAAGCATGCAACATCCATCACTCAAAAACCAGAGATGAGATCTCAGTCTCCCTCAGTGTTTGAAATGCTGGCTTCTTTATTACAAGCCAGGTTTTAACGACTCTTTAGACATGAACACGAATCTTACACAGGTGAGCAGAGCATGTGTTATTAAGGAAAGATGCTCTTGTTTGTGCATTCAGAGTTTTTCGGGCTAGAATAGCCTTGGGCCATTCAAAAATCCCCAACCTGGGCTGTACATGTCTTATAGTAAAGGGTAGGCCAATTAAACTGAAATAATAACAGACTAAGAATTTCAAAAGAGATAGGAAATGCTTTTGCTCACTTCCTAGAATTAGCATCAGGGTCACCGATGTGCGGTGGGGTGGGGGGTGGGGTACGTGGAGGAGAGAACACAGACAGCATCTTGCTGAAGTGGAACAGCAAAGCCCCAAGTTAGGAAACCGAGGAGTTCTCTAGAAATACGTGGGCCTCCACTCCCCAAAGAGGGAGGAGGCATGCATTTCCCTGTTCCTTCACGACAGACATCTGCAAACCTTGAGCAGAGCATGCATGTCGGGCAGGGGAGCCCCTGAAAGGTGGGAAGGAGGCAGCCCACCAAGGACCCAGGAAACCTGGGCCGGGGATGTCGGGGGTTCTTTTTGGCCTCATACCCCCAAAACAACACACCAAAGGAGCGGGCAACCCAGAGAGGGAAGTGGACGCAGACTGAGGAGGCCCAGGCCTGCTCTCCAACCCTGGGACCGGTGACCGAGCAACTGCAAAAACTGTCAGTCACAGAGTCGGGGAAACAGACTGGGATCTTTGGTTCTGAGAGTCCTCCGGGGCCTGGGAGAGTCTTACAGCTGAAAGGCAAGGTTCTTCTTTCGTTTCGAAACTGGACTGACTTGGGCTTAGAGGGAACCAGCAGAGAGGGAACAGGAAATCAGGATCAGGATCTTCTAGAAGGAATGAGGAACGAAGGGGTTTCTTCCCGTGACACCGAGGTCATTCTGGGCTGCGGGGGACGTCCACCTGCCAGACTCCCCGGAGCAGAGCCCCTGCGGGCATGCTCCCACCACCTCTGGACCACAGGTGGGGAGGCCGCGGGGGCTCGGGGGTCAGAGCCCGGGCCGGTGCGCGCACAGTTGACCACTGCTGCCCCCGCGGCCGCGCGGGGTCCTCTGCCCGCTCGTGTCCTCACGCCTCGCCCTCTTCCTGTTCCCAGCCACGGTCCACCTGCAGGCTGGCTGCTGACACAGCGGCCGTGGAGGCGAGGGAGGATGCTGGGCTGGGCTTCTCAGCTCCCCGCGGGGAGGACCAGGCCGGAGGTGTTAGCTGAGCCGCCCCGCCCCGCCCCCCTGCTCCTGAGATGCGGAGAAGCTGATGTCCCGCCCGAACAGGAAACAGTTGAAGTGCCCACCACCAGCCCTCCACCCTTCCCTGGAATCCATCAGGGGACCGCAGCAGGACCGTGTATTGGACCGTGTAAGTGACGCAGACTCACCTGGCCACGGGCAGGGACACCTGTGTTTCTCAGTGCGGGGGGAGGGCCTCAGGCAGAGGGGCGGGGCTCCCGTGTTCCTGCAGGGCTCCGCCCTCCTGGGACGTGGAGGCTGGACCCAGGGCGCCCGCGCTGGGCTCTGAAGGAGAGCAGCGGGGGGTGAAGATGCGGCAGGTCCCAAGGGAGGGGACTGTCCCTGGGTGGGGTGGGGGGTGCTCAGGGTGGGCTGCGGTGAGCGAGGAGCGGGGGAGCCAGGAGGAGCAGCCGGTCCAGGGTTTCGGGAAGCCCAGAGCCTCGCTCTGAACACGCACCTTTTCCTTGAGGGCTCCACATGGAAGAGGGGCCTTGGGAAGCGTGCATTCCTGAGGCAGCCTCCTCCCGGGTTAGCCATGGAGGGGACGGCTCTGCTGCTGACCCTCGTTCCCACACTCACCACACCCCTGCGACATGCAGGCCACAGGTTCAGGCAGGATGAGCTGGAGACTAGTGGGCTGCCTTTCCCAGGACCACAGAGAACCCGCCTGGGTGGAGAAGCCTGGCTCCTCCTTCAAGCCCCCTCTGGAGCCCGTGGCTGGCTCCTCCCGGTTTCCCTACATGCCCGTCAACCCTGTGCTGTGAGGCTGTCGATGCCCTTCCAGCCAACTCAGCTTGCTGCAGACTGCTGCAGGTATATGGATCGGTGCATGCATGCATGCTACGTCGCTTCAGTCACGTCCGACTCTGCAACTCTATGACCCACCGGACTCCTCTGTGCATGGAATTCTCCAGGCAAGAATACTGGAGTGGGTAGTCATTCCCTTCTCCAGGGGATCTTCCTGCCCCAGGAATGGAACCCGAGTCTCCTGCCTCGACGGGCAGACACTGAGCCACTAGGGAAGCCCAGATTTAAAAGTGCGTTCTAGATTTTGGGAATCAGAAGGAAATGGTTCATAAGCTTGTTCTGACATGCAGCATACCAGAACACACATCACATACCGGCCTTCTGGGCGACCTGTCTTATTGTGACCCGCGATCTCACACGCGTGGCTGTTGGGAAGCATTCTGCCCGTTCGGCAGATTATCTGGTGTTTGAACACAGTTTATCCACAAAATTGTATATTACTTTCTTCCCCTGATCTCCACAAACAGCCAGAAGTCCTTTAACTCGGTAGAGCGGTGTTTTGTTTTGTTTGCTTTAATGAAAATTTCCAGGATGAGCCAACTCAAAATAGTCAAAGCAATGAGTAAGTCCATTTCTGGCTTTTCCCTGGTGGTGATCAGAAGGTAAAGAACCTGTCTGCAGTGCAGGAGACCTGGGTTCAATCCCTGGGTTGGGAAGATCCACTGGGAACAGCAACTCACGTCAGTACTCTTGCATGGAGAATCCCATGGACAGAGGAGCCTGGTGGGCCAGTCCGTGGGGCCACAAAGAGTAGGATAAGGCTGAACAGCTAACACTTTCACTTTTTGTACTTTCGGCTTTTTAGCAGTGGGTTGGTTTGGTCTGTTACATCTGACAAATGACCTCACCTCGTGGTATCTGCCTCCTGGGTGGAAAAGGCCCCATCCAGTGTGATTGCAATAGAATGCTTTGATTTTCAAATCAAAGCCAAGACCACACAATACTCTTGAGTTACTTCAAAAAGCCTCACCCAACCACTGAGGCTACCGTGGTGTGTGCCCCATAGACTTTAGGACTGAAATGATCCCAGGCACTAACACGATACTTCACTTCTGTTACATGAAGACATGGGCACATACAAACATCTCATCATAAGATTTCTCAGGAAATTATTCCTTTCTTGTATTTTGGGACTCTCTATTTTAGTATAAAAATCAGTTAAATGCCAGTTTGTGTCTTATTTTCTAGGCCGCCTACGAAACAATAAAAGGGGCAACTCTCATTGCCTTGACTGTGAGATTTTAAAATGCAGAGTTTCAGGAGGTGGCTTACGACCCACGCAGCGGTGGGCATGAGGCCAGGTCACTCAGACCCTGGGTCGGGCTCCCTGTGGGCGCTCCTGTACTGGCGTGAACTGGTGCCCTGAGGAAAATGGATGGGATGGTCAGGCTAAGCTGGTGTAATTCAGGAGGAGAGGACCAGGGGCCAGCTGCAGGCAGAGGCAGAGGCGCCCAGGGCCCAGGGAAGGCTGCCCGTCACATGTAGAGCTGGTTCTTGTGGTGGGCAGAGAGGAAGGGGTCTGGCCGGGGCCCTGGCGTCATTGTCTGGGAGCTTCCTGTTCTCTGGCTGGCCTAGTGCTGATGCAGTCACTTTTCCGAACCAGAAGCCCGGGAAACAGGCTGTCTCTTCCTTTATAATTTCTGGATGACTTGGGTAGTCCTCAAGTTTTACATGGGTTTTCATCATTTAGGGCCACAAATATTAGTTGTTTCTTTTTTTAGTAAATAATGTAGTTGGAAGGTTACACATAAGTTGGAAAGTCACAAGCAATGTTGGAAGTTCACAGGTAAGGCTGGAAGGTCACAGTAATGTTGGAAGCTCACAGGTAAGGTTGGAAGGTCACAGTAATGTTGGAAGTTCACAGGTAAGGTTGGAAATTCAAGGTGATATTGGAAGGTCACAGGTAAGGCTAGTTGTGAAGGAGAAGCTACTTGCTGTCCAGGATGATGTTTCCAGCCTCATCCCTAACCTTGACCCTCCCGGAGGCGTCCTTGGTCTCCTGGTGGCCGTCACGGTACACAGTCTTGGTGGAGCCGTCGGGGTACTCCCTCCTCTTGAACTGGGCCGTGTGGATCTCCCGCTGACCGTTGCTGAGCACGATGGTCTTGTCACCATTCCTGGTGGAGAGAACAACCTTGTCAGTGGCCAGCACTTCCCGTGGGAAACCCGTGGCGCCAAGGGATGTGACCACCCAAGTCTGCACACCTCCCCCCAGACCTTGGTAGACAGGGGTATAGATCCCACCAGGGCAGGAGCGGTGCAGGCACCTGCAGAGTCAGGCTATAGACAGGAGCCGAGCGGGGCTAATGGTGGCCTGGGGACAGCTCAGGAGAGAGGCCAGGGTCACGGGCCTGTTCGGGCAGAGCTGCTTGCGGGGCACCGGAAGGTAGCTCTGCGGGAGGAAGGAGAGGCCTCAGGGCTCCACCCGGGGAGCGGGGAACTGAGGTGGAGTCACCCGGGGAGCGGGCCTGGGGCGGAGTCACCGGGGAGCAGG
>NW_024070188.1:88576315-88582957 GCF_014754425.2 Oryx dammah | reverse complement strand
GGGCGGAGTCACCGGGGAGCAGGGAGCGGGGCCTGGGGCGGAGTCACTTGGGCACAGTAACTCCGGCGGTGATGCTGACACCTGTGGCTTCCATGACAGGAGAGGGGACCCACGGAGGCAGCAGCCCACCGATGCTGATGCCGGGGCCCCTGCACTGTGGGGAGGGGGCGCTCGAGGGTCTGAGGGTCGGCCCGGGGTGGGGGGTGTCGGGTCTCCCCGCTCATCGCCCGTCAGGACGGCACTCCCCGTGCGTTTCAGACAGTTGCACGTGAGGGCTGCTGCAGGCTCGGCTGCTGCACACACGGCCTCAGTGCGCACACACCAAATGCCGGAGATTGTTTCCATGGCTGCAATCCAGTCGTGACCAATGTCAGTGAAGGAAACGCTTAAAAATGAGTGTCCATGGAGTGGGAGGTGGGAGGGAGCTTCAAGAGCCGGTGGGGGGGGGGGGGCGTATGTATAGCTATGGCTGATTCACCTTGAAGCATGGCAGAAGCCTACACAGTGTCGTAAAGCAACTATCTTCCAATTAAAAAAACATTTTAAAAAAATTAGTGTTTAGATCCATGTTTGCTATGAAATCAATCAGATCAAGGTTATAAGACCAAACCTCTAGGGTCAACGAAGTTTTCTACTATACTTATACAAATCCTGCAACTTTTACAAAACTTAACTTAATCCAGAGAATTGACAACTGCACAAACCACAAATTCCGGAGACTTCAGACTGACACCACCTGTCCTGGTACCAACCTTTCCACACTCACAATGGTCCCATCTGGGAATACAGTCTCCTCGCGTCCATCATTCAGACGCTGCACCGTCCCATCTGGAAACACGATTTCCTGTGAGCCGTCAGGGCAGACTTTTTCTGAAGAATACAGGTTGATTCAACAGATCTTCGTAGCTAGAATATTTCTTGCATTATTTAGCTGTACAGACATATTTGACAGTGATCCGCTCCAAGAGGACTAGTATTCAAGATGTTCTTGTATCCTACCCTCTCATATTTTATTTATATTTGAATATCTTGCTCCAGGCAGGCCCATCTCCCTGGTCTCATTAAAATACATAATTTATATTCTCCCAACTTCACTCAAATTATGTCCCTAATTAAAATTTTTCTTTCCTTCCCTATGCTCTCTGGCTCGCTAAATCCTGCCTTTCAAGACCGTCACCACTCACCCCGCAGCAAGAGGACCTTTGAAGGCCTTGGACCCTTGGTATGGTAGAGTTCACTGTCACGGTTTCCTGTGGACTTGTGGGGTCAGGCCAGATGGTGAATGTTCGAGGGGAGAGAGAAGATGTGGGAAAGCATCGGACTGGAATTCCAGAAGAAGAAGGGAAGAATGCAGAGGAATGCAGATATGGTCAAAGACAGTGGCTGAATTTCGCAAACTGGATGCAAAAATGTGGCTCCACAGATCTAAGAGGTCCAACTTATTCCAAGCAGAATAAATGGAAAGAAATCCAAGGGGCATGTTACGGCTTGACCTGTCCCCCACCCCAGAGTTCCTGTATTGGTGTCCTGGCCCCAGCACCTCAGAACATGGCTTTCCTAGGACATGCAATTAGTCAAGATGATGTCATGCTGAGCAGGGTGAGCCCTGACCCAACAGGACTGGTCATAGGAACAGAAGTCTTCATGGTCAGAGGGGCATTGATCTTAATATATGCAGCTTATCCCCAAGAGGAACGGAAAATATAAACGATGGATGTGTGTGTTTGCAGGTATATATATACGCACACAGAGAACGATACAGCAGGTGTGGCAACAGGCTAAAACTTGGTGAATCTGAGTGAGGAGCATACAGGACACTCACATGAAAATAAATACGTATTTTTTAATTTAGAGCAAACAAATAAAAGGGGGGCTGAGTAACAAGTTAAAGAGTTTGCTCTAATGGATAAATACAGAATGCAGTGCCCAACAGAGCTCACAGTCCTCTCAAGCTCACATAGAATCAGGACATTTAAATAGGAGTCAAGCAGAAGAAAGGCGTCGTACCCCTATGGTAGTGGTGGTTTAGTTGCTAAGTCGTGTCCAACTCTTGTGACCCCGTGGACTGTAGCCGGCCAGGCTCCTCGGTCCATGGGATTCTCCAGGCAAGAATACCAGAGTGGATTGCCATTTCCTTCTCCAGGGGATCTTTCTGACCCAGGAATCGAACATTGCAGGCAGATTCTTTACCACTGAGCTACCAGGGAGGCCCACCTATAAAGAAAATTAAATCAGCAAAGTTAAAATAGAGGGAAAAGTCTCAGACTGAGATTCATGTCCAGGATCACACACACCCAGTAGAAATATTTTGTCCCACCAGGATCCTCTGTTTTACTACCCTCTACAGAACACGAGGTTCTCTGCCCCCAGTCAATACCCATAACCAGCTGTCCTTGACACCCCCTTCTGGGGTGATTAGCCATATTTCCCAGAGAGAAAGCCAGTGACCACCTGAAAGAGAGAGAACTAGACAAGGGAGCGCGCTGGGGTGGTTTGCATGAGCCAGCGAGCCTATCCTGAGGGTGGCCTTGGTTCTGTGGGCTACAAACTCAGAGAGATGGACTCCCTGTCTTAGTGAGGGAAGGATGCCTTGGTTTGGTATCATTTCAACATCTTTGTTTTGAAAAGCCAAGGGCAGTACTAACCCACCTGCAATTATGTGTAAGGAACAACAGGATTTGAAACACCTGACAATAGGAAACAACTCTTTGGTTGGAAAGTATAAAGGCAAAGCAATGAGCCTCTTGAATTAAACAGGTAAACTGTCACCGGCTCATTCATCAGGGACCCTGGGTCCTTCAAGGCAGACACTGGTGGTATTCACAGACTGGACCTATGGTCCCGGTGACCTCAGAGAGCATGTCATAATTGCACCCTCTCTCAGGACAGCTGTGAAACCAGGCACAGTGGTCAGGAAGGATATTAAATGATGGCACATGGGACGTGACCAACCCAGAGGGGGCTCTATTTTCAAATCGGTCCCAGATCAGGACCTCAGGACTTGGTGACCACAAGTCTGACCCTCCTTCTATGACGGCTCTGGAGACAGGCAGCCTCATAATGGGGTGGAAGCTAAACGGCTGCAGTAAAGCCATCCCAGGGACAATCTTCTGGAAATCTACAAAGCTCAGCGCAGGATCAGGACTTTGCTAGTTTCAACAGCAAGAATAGCAACTCAAGAAGGTGGAAATGTCCATTTCACACAGAGCCTCAGTAGCTACAGGAGGCAAGAAAGACCTTAGGGGTACAATCTGTGCACTTTCTCAAAAATCCACTCCAGAGGCAAAATTCTCAAATTTCTGGCTGTAATGCTGATGTTGGTTGTTCAATTGCTCAGTCATGTCCCACTGTTTGTGACCCCATGGACTGCAGCACACCAGGCTTCTCTGTCCTTTATCATCTCCCTCCCAGAGCTTCCTAAAACTCATGTCCACTGAGTCCATAATGCCACTACCCCACCATAGGTTGACCTCAGGCCAAACTACAGGGAGGGAAGGAACACAGCCCCACCCATCAGCAGAAAATTGGATTAAAGATTTATTGAGCATGGCCTTACCCACCAGAGCAAGACCCCTTCACCCCACAGCCAGTCCCTTCCATTGGGAAGCTCTGATGCTTATCCATCAGAGGGGAGACATAATGACCCACTGGAGAAGGGAATGGCAAACCACTTCAGCATTCTTGCCTTGAGAACCCCAGAAGAGCATGAAAAGGGCTTTTATTAAGTGAGTTAAATGCTGAGTCATCTGGCCGACATCTGCCATGGAGAATTTGCTCTAAAAGTGCCCACAGCTGGTAGAGTTAACCTTTCCTCAGGCAGCGCCCTGCACATCTCCTGCCCACGGCCAGCTCCTCTCCCAAGAGGTGCTCGTGGCATCACTCACCTGTCTGCTTGCTGGGAACGTGCTCGACTTCCAGAGGGCGGCAACGTGCCACGCGTGCTCTCTCAGTCCCGGCAGAGTGTGTCTGCAAGCACCAGAAACACACCTGTGTTGGGATGCTGTCCGGGGTTACTCTGCTGCTGCTGCTGCTGAGTCGCTTCAGTCGTGTCCGACTCTGTGCGACCCCACAGACGGCAGCCCACCAGGCTCCCCCATCCCTGGGATTCTCCAGGCAATAGTACTGGAGTGGGGTGCCATTTCCTTCTCCAATGCATGAAAGTGAAGAGTGAAAGGGAAGTCGCTCAGTCATGTCCGACTCTTAGCAACCCCTTGGATTGCAGCCTACCAGGCTTCTCCGTCCATGGGATTTTTCCAGGCAAGAGTAGTGGAGTGGGGTGCCATCGCTTTCTCTGGGGGGTCACTCTGAGCCTGGGCTTAATCTGTGAATCTAGTAGAGCGCTTCCTGCAGGGTGAGGCCTGAGCTGTGTGTGGGAAAGAAAGTAGGGCTTTGAAAGAGGAGCTGGACATCAAAGCCCCCAAAATGGAGGCAACTAGGATGCCTGGTTAGTCCGGGTGATCACTGGCTGAGAGGTAGCCCTCAGCCTTTCACCCGGACGGACTCTGGAACCTGGAACCTGCCAAGCTAAGCCTCGGGGAGATCTGTAGCTATCTAGACCCCCCCATTTCATGACGAGTGCAGTGAGTGTGAGCTGTGATCCCTGCCTCCAAGAGCCTCACCGCCCAGTTCCGGATAACACACGAGCTCCCCTGTGGTCATCTGTCCACACATCTGCCTTTTTAACAGGTCCCGTGATTGTGAGTTTCTGAGTTACGATGACTCCTTTGATTTACGATCAAGTGGAGAAGGACCAGGTGGGAAAGTGCAAGAGAGGAGGGGGAGATGCTTGCTGTTGAGGGGCCCCTGGGCTAAGCTGGCTGAGCCTGGACCATGCAGCAGGGAGGGTGGGTTAAAGAAAAGAAGGCTACAGATATGGATTTGTTTTCAGAGTGAGAACTTGGGAGGAAGAAATCTCAGTCTACTCTGAGCTCTGAGGGTCTGGCCCAGTCAGTTGGTGCCGGCCATCCTGAGCGTCTTTGCTTGTCAGGAATAGAAGCTGAGAGAATGAACACGTGGAAAGAACTGTTAAAGTTGAATTATTTGGAAAGCTTGCTCCCGAGGTTCAGGGACTGCAGTGCTTTCTTGTTTTGAAGTGAGTCTTCTCACATGGATCGTCTGTCCCAAAGTGAGTGGAAGCAGAGAGAAGGCTTATTTGTCCGCATCTCCCTCCCAGGACGCCCGGGTCCTGTCCTGCCCAGCAGCTTGTCTTCACCATCTACACCGAGCATCTGCACCCATCCTTGGTCTCTGCGTTTCCACACCATCCTGAGTATGGCTAAGAAAAAACTATCTGTTGCCCCAACATCAGGGAAACTCCGGGTTCAAAGTGTGAAGGGCTGGGTAGGTTACAAGATCAACACCACATAGCTGTGACATAATGGGAGGCGACCTTCCAAACAGGTTCTTCCAGACTCTCCTGTTTGCATTAGTTTGCAAAAAAAAAAAAAAAAAAAAATGGACGTGTGGGTTAGCTCAGGTCACTGAGAGCTCATATGGCTGAAATAGTTCAGCACTCCAACATTTACCCTCAGAAAGGGTCAGGGGCTTTAGCTGGAGTGAAAACACAGAGCCATCAGCTGACCTCTCTAATTAAAACCAGTAAAACAAGAGGGAAACAGCAGAGATGAGCTCTGCAGCCCTTCAGGCCCCCGGGGCCCTAGCGCTGCCTCTTAATCCCTAAGCCTGGTTAAAAAAAAAAAAGTTGCATAGTTAAAGAAGGCTTAAGAAATGTGTCAAACACAGTTTGGTGATGTTTCGGTGGTAAAAGACAGTTATCAGGCTACCACTCTCAGAACCAAGTTAAATCCCAAATTATCTGGACAATTGCCTTTCTGGAGAAGTTCCTGTAAAAACTCCAGATTCTGCTGAATCTCTTCCCCCAAATATGATAACTTAACACAACCCAGACATCAGTTCATCCCATGAGCCTTGGTCAACGTGGCCCCTGCTCCCTCCAAACACATCACGTGCCTCTGCCGGTCATAACCAGAGTTCACAGCTGTCAGAGCCTGAGCACTCGGTATGCACCAAGCAGTACCGGCCTGCTGTGGACTCAGTCTGTGTAATAGCCTGCAGCGGATTTGCCCAGCCTGGGCACAGCTGACGACTTGGGCCAGAGCGTCCTTTGTTGTGTGTGTAGGAATGGAAGGGGGCACCTATACATGCTGTAGGACGCTGACCGTGCCCATGGCCTCCACCCCCTGGATGCCAACAGCCCCCCCACCACTCCAGTCATGACAGCCGAGAGTGTCCCCCAGCTTTGTAAACGTTCCTGGGGGCCAGTTGAGAATTGCTGATCTGTTAAACACGTGTGCTCTGATTTTCAGTTGTGGAAACTGAGGGCTCAGGAGATCAGTTCATTTCGCATGTTCACGATCGTGGTCACTGAGAGTGATTCTATCCCAGGCCCCTGTGGCTCCAAGGCCCGGACTTCCTGCTTCACCCTGCACCCAGCACCCAAAGACCAGCACTGAGCACCTAGGACCTAGCACGCAGTGCCCAGCACCCAAAGTCCAGCACCAAGCACCTGGCACTCAACACCCAGTGCCCAGCACCTAGAGACCAGCACCCAGTGCCCAGCACCTAGAGACCAGCTCCCAGTGCCCAGCACCTAGAGACCAGCTCCCAGTGCCCAGCACCTAG
>NW_024070188.1:88546419-88576305 GCF_014754425.2 Oryx dammah | reverse complement strand
CCCAGTGCCCAGCACCTAGAGACCAGCTCCCAGTGCCCAGCACCTAGAGACCAGCACCCAGTGCCTAGCACCTAGAGACCAGCTCCCAGTGCCTAGCACCTAGAGACCAGCACCCAGTGCCCAGCACCTGGCACCCAGCTATGGGGAGACCGGCTCCTTCTCCTACCAGACAGTGCAAAAGCCATTCAGCTGAAGAAAAGAGAAACCATCTCCTTCCCTTTGACCTCCAGCTTATACTAGGACTGAGTCCCTGGCTCTCTGCCTAAGTCTGCTGTAGGACTAATGCTAAATCTATAATTGAGGCACTTCTGTTAGGTGTTTACTACTGAGAAGGAGCACAGGCCATGCCCTGTGTCACTCGCTCTCATCACCATCCATCCAGTGAAGCTCATGGATGAGGCTTAGAGGGCTGACCAGTCCCTGAATGACCGAGTGAGAACTCACGGCCGGGACGGGGCCGGCGGCTACTCCCTCTCTGGTGTGGAATCCCGAGTTTCCCACTGACTTGAGCATCTCACCGGCCCAAGAGCGCCCAGTAGGCAGAAGAGCCCCCCCAATGAAAACCTGGCACCTGCCCACTTTCTAGCTTCATCCTTGAGCCCCTGAGGAAGAGAGTGACGATGAACAGACACTTTCCTAATAACCGGGTGGGGTTTGATTTTTTTAAGACCAACGTGTAGCTGTATACACCAGTCTGGTGTCTGGTGGGCTCTCCGTCACGTCCCAGTTAGAACATCGTGGGGTGGTGTCTGGGGCTGCAGCTGTGGCCATACTGTTCCACCTGCTTCCTGAGAGCCCTGCCCCCCAACAACACCCACCCCCGCCCTCTCCGTGGACGTGATCTTCAGGAACTGAGACTCTTTGCAAGGGTTGAAACGTGGAGCAAGGAGACACTCCAGGCAATATGAGACAAATTACGTGTAAACCTGTTTTGCTCTGGGAGGTGCATGGCTTTGTTTACTGGAAGCAGACTGTCAGCACGGCAGCTGGGTCTGGGAAGATGGACGGCACCACCACAACGTACCTCGTCCTTGGGGTGCTGGACCTCCCCCTCCTCCTCCTGTCTTATCTTGGTGTCCTCATGCTGGGACGCATTTGGGGGCAAGTCTGGTTCTACAGGAAGACCCTGTGGAAAGAGCGTCACATTGTCTGAGGAGACCGCAGTTAGGACGCCTGCCACTGCCCCTCACTGGGCCAGCCCCGTGGGCCCATCCAGGGCCATGTTCTGGGCTTCTCTGAGGGCGCACGTCCCCAGCGTCCCTGTCCATCTGATCTGGGCCAGGATGGCCGAGGGGCAGCACAGCAGGTAATGGAAACCTCCTGATGGAGACGTCGCCCCCACGCAGAGCTGGCGGGGTTCCTTCTGAGGCATTGAGGTGAGCCCGTGAGTGAGGGTCCAAAGTCAAGTAAAAGCCAGAGAAAAATGTCAACTCTTAGCGCCTTACTTATGACGTCAGAAAGGGCAGAACAGAATGTGGGCTGCTCTTGAGAGAAGGGAAGGGAAGTTATCTCTCACAGCTCCCTACTTCTACACCATATTGCTGTTGCCGCGCTCCCCAGGTGGCTCAGATGGTAAAGAATCTGCCTGCAATACAGGAGGCGTGGGTTTGATCCCTGGATCGGGAAGATCCCCTGGAGGAGGAAATGGCAACCCACTCCAGTATTCTTGCCTGGAGAATTCCATGGAGAGGAGCCTGGGGGGCTAGAGTCCAGAGGGTCACAAAGAGTCAGACACAACATAGAGACTAAACAACAACAACTTTTACACCATAAATACGTTCAAGCCCAAATTTCCTCCCATGAAGAAAATTATAAATTCTTAAAGAGATGGGATTACCAGACCACCTGACCTGCCTCCTGAGAAATCTGTATGCAAGTCAAGAAGCAACAGTTAGAACTGGACATGGAACGACAGACTGGTTCCAAATCGGGAAAGGAGCGTGTCAAGGCTGTACATTGTCACCCTGCTTATTTAACTCATATGCAGAATACATCATGAGAAATGCCTGGCTGGATAAAGCACAAGCTGGAATCAAGATTGCTGGGAGAAATATCAATAACCTCAGATATGGAGATGACACCATCCTTATGACAGACAGTGAAGAGGAACTGAGAGCCTCTTGATGAAAGTGAAAGAGGAGAGTGAAAAAGTTGGCTTAGAGCTCCATATTCAAAAAACTAAGATCGTGGCATCTGGTCTCATCACTTCATGGCAAATAGGTGGGGAAACAGTGGCTGACTTTATTTTGGGGGGCTCCAAAATCACTGCAGATGGTGGCTGCAGCCATGAAATTAAAAGACGCCTGATCCTTGGAAGAAAAGTTATGACCAACCTAGATAGCATATTAAAAAGCGGATATATTACTTTACCAACAAAAGTCCATCTAGTCAAAGATACGGTTTTTCCAGTAGTCATATATGGATGTAGAATTGGACTATAAAGAAAGCTGAGTGCCAAATAATTGATGGTTTTGAACCATGGTGTTGGAGAAGACTCTCAAGAGTCCCTTGGACTGCAAGGAGATCCAACCAATCCATCCTAAAGAAAATCAATCCTGAATATTAATTGGAAGGACTGATGCTGAAGCTGAAACTCCAATACTTTGGCCACCTGATGTGAAGAGCTGACTCACTGGAAAAAACCCTGATCTGGGAAAGATTGAAGGCGGGAGGAGAAGGGGACAGAGGATGAGATGGTTGGATGGCATCACCGACTCAATGGACATGAGTTTGAGTAAACTCCGGGAGTTGGTGATAGACAGGGAAGCCTGGCGTGCTGCAGTCCATGGGGTCACAAAGAGTTGAACACTACTGAGTGACTGAACTGAACTGAATAATACTACTGATTCTTGTTTTAAATACAGTGTATAATAAGCAGATTGCCAGCTAGCAGTTGGAGGTAATTATGCTACATTTGCCTTTGATTTTACTATTAATAGTTTTAGTTAAAAATTATAAGTAAAACTGTTATAATATAAAACTTCAATTTGAGAACTCAAGTGATGGAAAAGTATCGCTCTTATTTTGACAACATGCTAAATGCCTCCAAGCAAAAGCTAGGAAAAATGTTTGGACATATAGGCAAGGCTGCAGCCCCTCAGCAGGATAGGGGGGCGGTATTTGGAATCACCATGGTTTTCTGTTCTCCCCATGAAGACAGAGGGGGCATCCCTCTCAGTGCTGGGGGGCTGCACCCCCTCAACACACCCACCTGAGGTTCCTTGGAGATGCTCAGGGAGGAACACGCAGGCTCATCCGTTGGTACCTGGGTGGGGAGCCTGCCTGCATCACTTCTGGAGGGCAAGGAGCGTGTGTCTGCAGAGCAAGCACGTGAGGCTGAGAGAACAGTGAACACACGTCTCGAAACCACATTATCTAGTTTCCAAGTACCACGTAAACTGACATGAACACATTCTGTTTCCTTCACGAGATCAATATGCAAACAGAGGGTCAGTTATACAGACACAGGGTCTGTTGATGACGTGGGAAACGTGAACTATTTAAAGAATACGCCAGCTAAGTCGCTTTAGTCACGTCCGGCTCTGCGACCTCATGGACTGCTGCCCACCAGGCTCCTCTGTCCATGGGATCCTCCAGGCAAGAACACTGGAGTGGGTTATCATTTCCTCCTCCAGGGGATCTTCTCGACCCAGGGATCGAACCCCTGTCTCTTGCCTCTCCTGCACTGCCAGGCAGATTCTTTATCACGAGCGCCACCTGGGAAACCCATTTAAAGAATATATTCACCCTTTTTCACGTATTAAGATGGTTCGGGTGATGGAATTCAAAGGCCTGTTCTCTGCCTTGGAGCTGCGAATGAGCCAGCAAGCAGATGACTGTGAGGAGAGGAAAACCTGACCCCACGGTGGCAGATCTGCTGAGCAGAAGGGGTCTGGGGGTGAGCGCCACCTCAGTCCCAGGAGTCAGGGAGCATGTCTCCAAGGAGGCACTGCTCATCAGGGGAGACAGGGCTGGAGGTTGAGGCTTGGGAGGGTGGGGGCTGTCCCACTTGGCATATCAGGAGCAGGAAGCTCCAGCAGGTAAACTGAGGTTGGGGGAGCAGGGTCGGGCCTGGCCCACAGGGTCCTCTGGGAGGTGAGGGGCCGCCGGCATCGACCCTCGAAGGGATGAAGAGCCAGCCCGGGCTGTGGGGAGACCCCGGGGTGGACCCAGAGGACCGGCGGCGGGGAGGGGCAGGGGCCCGCCGGGCAGGCAGACAAGTCCGAGTCCACCCAGGCCGAGGGTGGGCTCTCAGATGGCAAGGCCAGGAGTCCTGCCAGGAGGACTGGCATGGGGGACAGGCAGCTAAGAGCGAGGGCCAGATCTCTGGAAGCCACACGATCCTGATCGTCCTGCTGAGTTCATGGGGGCCTCGGGCATCCGCAGCTCATGCTCGGCACAAAGGTGCCAACCTGCAGGGCCCCGGCTGGCGTGAGGCAGGGTTTAGGGTGGCAGGTCCGCACATGGGTCTGAAGACTAGGGAAGGGCTCCCTCCCTGACACGTCCGGAGCTCGGGGCTCTCTGGTCCTGCTGCTAGGACCCCGGAGGGGATGGTCCCATCGGGGTGGTGGACCGCCTGTCCCCAGGACCAGCTCTGGGTGTGCGGGGAGAAGGGGGATGTGTGGGGCAGACTGGCAGAAGGAGACCCAAAGGAACTGGAGAAAGAGGGTCAGAGCAGGGTGGACGACCTGCTGAGAACCACAGGCGCTCGCCAAGGGAAGACCTTCAGGATAATAAACACTAACGGGATAATAAAAGCCAATGTCTG
Organism: Oryx dammah; assembly: GCF_014754425.2. Taxonomy (NCBI): domain Eukaryota; kingdom Metazoa; phylum Chordata; class Mammalia; order Artiodactyla; family Bovidae; genus Oryx; species Oryx dammah. Next base: position 88,571,537 of record NW_024070188.1, on the reverse strand, counting down.
GGAGCAAACAGCAAACACGGAAGAAAAGCCGGCTCGAGGAGGCTCACCCGGGTTGTCCTGGGCTCGGTGGTCCTGGGGGGCGACCGCAAGAGCAGCTGGCGCTGGGGACCTCCTGCCGCTCCATTTCTGCAGACTTTGGGGTGATTGTTGGAGCACCTAGGGGCAAGGACGGGCACAGAGCCCGCAGGCCCGCTCAGCTGCGCACCTCGGGGCCAGAAACAACGTCACAGAAAATCTCTTCCGCTGTCAGTGTTTTCAAACCATTGAGCCCAGTGCTGCAAGGACCTTTTTCGTGTTTCGGGTCGTATTTTTGTTGTTGCTGCTGTTGTTCTTGAAGTAGAGTTGATTTGCAGTGTTGTGTTAATTTCAGACACACAGCAAAGTGACGCAGTTAAATATGTATACTCTTTTCCAGCCTCTTTTCGCTTACAGGTTATTACAAAATATTGAGCAGAGCTCCCTAGGCTGCATGGCAGGTCCTTGTATCCATTTTATCTGCAGCAGTGTGTATGTGTTAATCCTAGTTTATCCCTCTGTGCCCTGTTTCCTCTTCGGTAAACCTAGGTTTGTTTTCTGTGTCTATTTCTATTTTGAGTGTGAGCTCATTTATATCATATTTTAGATTCTACATATGAGTGATGTCGCATGTACTTGTCTTTCTGCATCTGATTTTGCTTAGTATAATCTCTGGTTACATCCATGTTGCTGCACATGGCCTTACCTCACTTGTTCCCTGGCTGAGCAACGCTCCATTGTATATCTGTGCCACGGCTTTATCCTTCCTCTGTTGACGGACCCTTAGCTGGCTTCTGTGTCCTGCCTGTTGTAAACAGTGTTGCTATGAACGCTGGGGTGTGAGCACCCTTTCAAATTATGACTTTCTGTGGCTGTGTGCCCAGGAGTGGGAGTGCTGAGTCACGTGATGGCTCTATTTCTAGGGGCTGTTTTTTTAAATGTATTCTATCAAGGTGTAGTTGATTTGTAATGTTTCTCAAGGTCTGCTATACAGTCAGTTCAGCTCAGTCGTGTCCGACTCTTTGCAACCCCAAGGACTGCAGCACGCCAGGCCTCCCTGTCCATCACCAACTCCCGGAGTTTACTCAAACGCATGCCCGTTGAGTCAGTTATTCAGGGGGCTGTTTTTAGGTGCAGGAATATACAGAGCACAACAGAGAAAATGATAATCAACTCCATTCATTTACTTTTTTAGCATTAAAGTCAAATAATATTCATTAATACATGAAAATATAATTATTCTTAATAAATTTAAACTATTTAGAATGATAAATTGAGTATCCTTTTTGGACACAGTGGAATTTCATCTAAATCTAGGTTTTCAGTGCTCTCCAGTGTTACCTTTCCTCAGACAGGGCTGGCTTTTCTTCAGAGGCTTGTTCCCTCCCAGGAGGCTTTGCATGTCTGTCTTGAAGACTTCTGGAAAGAGCTTTATCTCCGTCTTCACATGGTATCAGTTTCCCCAAGTCAGTTTTCTCTGTCTCTCTGCTTATTGGCTGAAAACAAACGTGGGAGTCCTTTTGCATTAATGACAATCATTATCCAAAAATATCAGCAAATACCTCATCTTGGCCATCACAGAAGCTAGGTTGTTACAGCCGCGTTTTCACGTGCTGCAAAGCAGAATTCTTGGTGTATCTCATCTCCCATGCAATAGCCCACGTCCACATGGAATCGAGGAAAGTTAGCATTGATTGTCTAAAAGAGGTTTGCTATCACGGCAAAACAAATTGCTCAAAACTGAATTTTAAAATATACAACAGAAATTTTTCCTACCCTTTGCATTATTCAAAAATTGATAACTTTCAGGTGTGAGCACACCAATTCACTTGCACGTGCATTGATTAAGGAATTATGTTGCACCCTCCTAATTAATTCAGTTCAACACAGAACATAAGAGAAAGCTTCATCCCAAAGCAAACCAGTGACTCCACACAGCGCTGGAGCTTCGGACACTCCCCACCCCAACAACCCGAAAAAGATAGCTTTCCTACTTTTAATAAACACCTGGATTAGGAGATCCCAGACCCTCTTTCAAGGAATAAAATATTTTCTGCTCAGTAGAGGTATTGGGGCAGGAGGGCAGGACACGAGGTCATCCCCAGGAGTCCGGGGGCTTTTCAGCCCAAGTCATCCATTACCAGACGCTGGCCTCCAGGTGTGAAGACGCCTCAGAGCTGAAGTAGCAAATATGCTGCTAGTAAGACAGACTAAAGAGGGGCTGCCCTTAGCCAGGAAAGTGCCGCTGGGATCAAATAACACCCCGCAGGAGGTCCCCAGACAGCAGCGTGGACTGTGCATGGAGAGAGGCCGGGGCACGAGCCGCAAGGAGATGCGATGGCTGCAGGTACACACGAGGACGGGCCAGACAGCGTCGCGGCTGTGGGTACCTGGGCCCGGCCCGAGGCTGGATTAACAGAAGTAAAGCACAGACCCAGGTGTACGGCCCTCCCGCCCGTGCCCAGCTCCCAGCCAGGCCCTCTGCTCTCGGGGCCCCAGGGAGCCTGCAGCAAGGGAGGGGAACCCCTGCCTTTACCAAGACGGATTTCCTCCAGGGAGGCAGGGTCCCCCTGGGACGCGGCGAGGACACAGGGGCCTGGGTCCCCAGCCTTCGCATCCTTTCACAGACGACACGCCTGAGAGTCAGCTGGTGGAAGTTACCTTTCCTGATGGCAGCCCCAGGAGCGCTGCCCTGTGACTTCGGCCAGCGTGCTTCGGCATTATCCCTGTATCAGCTGGCAGAGGGGACATTTTCCCAAAAGTAGACTCTGACACCTAAGACAATTTATCACACAGAAAATTCAGGAAGTGAGGTCACATCTCCTGAGGTACAGTAACTGAGAGAAATGCACATTTAATCCATTCATCAGTAACTACAGTGTCCTAGGGGAAAAACAGGGATGCCAGGTGGGGGACCGGGCTGGGATCCTCCCCTCAGGGTGTTGCAGGCTCTCCAGGAACACATGCCGCGCCCCAGACAAGGCGCCCCGTGTGCTTTGTGGTGCTGTGTGTCGTGGCTCACTGTTTGAAAATATCCCGAGGTCCCCAAGGCAACGAAAGCAACACGCTGTGTGTCTTCAGCTGAGAAAGGATTCAAGAAGGAAGAAAACGCGCCCCCGTTTCTAGCATCACTCACAGTTTATCTAAGATCTGAATTGGGAGACCCGTAGCCTCCCAGCTCTGAAGCAAGTGGCCCGATCCCTCAGGTGGGAGGAAGTATTCGAAGTTACAACTCAGCCCAGAGGGCAGGGAAGAGGCGGGGGTGCGGGGGGGGGGGTGCGGGGGGAGGAGGCTTGTCCAGTGTGCTCATGGGTGGCCACTGACCTTGAGGTCGTCGGCCTTCTGATCTTCTGCCCCTGAGTCGTGTCTGCACAAACACACCTGTGTGCACCTGAGTGTGCAATTCACATGTGTCTCTGTTCCCTTCAGATCCGGTGTGTGCTCTGCAGGGCAGGCCCGGTCCCTCTAAGCAGCCCCATGACCCTGTGACGGGGACTGTGCACAGAGCTAAGGGATGTTTGGAGCCCGCCAAGCACAGGAGCTCAAAATGAGCGAGAGAGAGGAAGAGGGAGGGCCATCCGTCACATCACAGACACCCTGAGTCCTTGGCTTCCCTGGGGGCCCAGCTGGTAAAGAATCCGCCTGCAATGCGGGAGACCTGGGTTCGACTCCTGGGTTGGGAAGATCCCCTGGAGAAGGGAAAGGCTCCCCACTCCACTGTTCTGGCCTGGAGAGTCCATGGGATTCTCCATGGACCCCTATACAGTTCATGGGGTCACGCAGAGTCGGACACGACTGAGTGGCTTTCATTTCTCAGTTTCAAGTCCTTGAACTACAGACTCAGAAGCTCACACAGTGAATGTAGACAACAAGTGTTAGCACTTCCCTTAATCTGCTGGAGGAAACCCCCAGTTACATTTCGAGGGTGTTTACGTGGTTTCTCGCTGACTCCTGCACACACAGCTCAAATGGCCCAGTTCTTTAGATGCATATCAGGAAACATGCCAACCCAGCAACAGAGTCCCAGCCACCCCACCATCTCTGCGGCCTACACTCAGGATGGTCACCCACGCGCGGAAGCCGGGCGCTGTGTGCAGGGAAGCAGGGTGAGCTCTTTCTCATCTCTCCATTAAGTGGCCCCAGTGCGTGGACAGAGCCCTGGGGCCTGTAGGCTGCTTCTGGGGTCAGCGAGCTGGTCCGAGTCTGGACTCTGGCTCCCCAGCCACATGACTAACCCTGGGGTTAGACGGACCCACCTCAGGGGTCGTGACATTGGACAATAGGGGCAGAAAGCACAGATCGCCCCCCGTAAACCCGGGCAGCATCCAAGTGCTTTTGCTTGGTGTTAGCAGATGTCTTTGGAGACAGACGCACAGGGCCCCCATGAACGCCCTGGCCCACTCCCGACTGTAACTGGTTGCTCATGGGGCGTGGAGCTGACCAGAGGAGGCAAGCCCTCCTGCCTCCTTCACGGGAAGTGCCACGGTCACCCAACGCCAGGCATGCAGCTCTGTGGGTGATCCTCTGGGCTAGCATCTAGTACTAGAGGCCCTGGTACCCGAGCATCTGAGCATCTTCTCACGTGCACCGAGCCCGCCGAGCTCTGCTTGGCCTCCAGGCGGCGCCGCTCCGAGGCCCTTAGCCCGGCCCGCAGCTCCAGGTTCTGCTTCACCAGCGCGTCCATCTGGGCCCGGAGCTCACGGTGGGTGGCTGCCCAGCGGGCCTCCTGCCTCCTGAACTCCTCTCGGAGCCCCGAGACCTCCTGCTGCAGCTGCTGCACCAGGAGAGAACAAGGACCGCCGTCAGGAGCCCACGGCCGCCGGGCCAGACGCAGCCCGGAGACCTCCGTCCGTCTCCACCAAGTCACGTCCACGTGACACAACCAGCTCAGGAGGCTTATCCTTCCTGCTAAACACTACTGGGGCCCCTCATCTTATCCTAAAGGGTCAGGACAGCCTGGGCTGGAGAGTGTGAGCGCTGAAGGGACTCAGACCCAGACTGTGGCCTTGGCTGCCCCCTTTCCTTGCTGTGTGACCTCAGGTAAGCCACTCAAAATCTCTGGGCCTCAGCTGCTGCTCCTCTAAAATGATGATACAAAGCGACCTCAGGCCATTGCTTTGAGAGGGGAAACCTATGCGTAGAACACTCAGTGCGGAGAATAAAAAACGGGGAATAGATGTTACTTGTTGCTTTGCACTTCACTCGTTATGTCCAGCTCTCCACGTTAAAGTACAAAACAGACTTCAAAATTAGAAATACGAGGGGCTTCCCTGGCGGTCTGGTGGTCACGAACCCACCTTGCAGTGCAGCGGATGCTGGATCAATCCCTGGTCCAGGATCAATCCCTGGTCCTACCTGCCAGAGGGCAACTAAGGCCGCGCACCACAACTACTAACCCAGGGCCCTGGAGCCCAAGAGTCACAGCTGCTGAGCCCACGCGCCACAGGCACTGAAGGCTGAGCACCCTAGGGCCTGTGCTCTGCAGCAAGGGAAGCCGCTGCGGTGAGGAGGGCTGCAGCTAGGAGTAGACCCTGCTCCTCACAGCTAGAGAAAGCCATGCGCAGTAAGGAAGACCCAGCACAGCCAAAAATAAGAAGAGATAAGTAAAGAAGTAAATATGCTTTTTAAAAAGTGGGTGGAAATCATCTTTTTACGAAAGAAATATAAGCTGTTGGGCATAACAAAGGAAATGTTCTTTGTATATCAGAATAAAAGCTGTTTTCAGAAAAAAAGGTATTAATTTGCCTGCCTTAGAAACAGTTTAGTAGAGAGACTTAGAGGAGGGAAAAATAAGTTTAAAAAACTCTAGAACTTGAGGAAGATATTTTCCTTTTATAGAGATTACCTCCAAAAAGTAATTAATATCACATTTGCAAATTAACTATTAAAAGGAAAAAAACACAATTTGAGAGAAAATTAGTAATTATATTATTCTCTCATTTTCTTCTAGAAACACTGGGAAAGTCATTGCATTTCCATAGTGAAGTAAATTCATACTCTTCTCCTCATCTGTAGGAATTATTCTAAAAATAAACAAGTTCGTGAAGGCTGATGCCGCAGAGCTTCTGAGCAGAGGGGTGGGCTGACGAGACCCCAGAAGCCTGGGCATGGTTCCCCATCCTCCAGACCCCGGTTTGCTTTCCCACATAGAACCTGCAGGTCATGAAGAGAGGGTGGGGAGCAGGGGCATTCCAGAGCTGGGTGCCCAGGACACAGTCGGGCAAGGATTGGCAAGAGTGGGTCAACACCAGGAACTGAGAAACCCAGGCCTGTGCCGCTCAGGACTGCATCCCCCAGGCCTGAACCCCCTGGACCTTAACCCCCAGGGCTGCACTGCCCCTAAGCCTGCATTCTCCAGCCCTGCACTCCCCCAGGCCTGTACCCCCAGGCCTGCATCCTCTGGGCCCACACCCCCGAGGACTGCACCCCCAGGCCTGCATCCTCCAGACCTGCAACCCCTGGACCTTCACCCCCAGGCCTGCACCCCCAAGGACTGCACCCCTTGGACCTTCACCCCCAGGCCTGCACCCCCCAGGCCTGCATCCTCCAGGCCTGCAACCCCTGGACCTCCACCCCCTGGACCTTCACCCCAAGGCCTGCACCCCCCAGACCTTCATCCTCAGGCCTGCATCCTCCAGGCCTGCACCCCCCAGGCCTGCAACCCCCAGGCCTACAACCCCAGGCCTGCATCCTACAGGCCTGCACCCCCCAGGCCTGCACCCGCAGGCCTGCATCCTCTAGGCCTGCAACCCCTGGACCTTTACCCCCTGGGCTTTCACCCCCAGGCCTGCACCCCCAGGCCTGCATCCTCTAGGCCTGCACCCCTCAGGCCTGCACCCTGCTCACCAACATGGCCTCAGCCCCGCCATCCTCTGGGGAGCGCCCAGCCGCTGTCTCAGGCTGGGGCCCGGCCCCGCCATCTTCTGGGCAGCCGGGCTCCGTCTCCGCTGGCTCCTCAGCCCCCAGGTGAGCCCTCAGCATTCTGAGGAGGGAGCAGAAGGTCGGTGGGCTGGGAGGGGGTACAGGCCGCCCCCCACTGCCGCGTGGGACCCCCCCTCACGACAGCCCAGCTCGGCCAGCATGGTGTTTACAAAGCTGACCCACGGACCGGCCATGGCGGTGTCTGCCAAGCTCCCATGGAGGACCGAGCAGCCACAGGCAGGCGCTCCTTGGCGGTGGAGCGCAGACACTGTAACTCAGAGATCATCGGGCCGTGTAGACAGGACCCCGGCTGGCCCCGCAACCGCGGCTCTGCTCAGGGGGGTCTCCGTGGGAGGCTGAGGCCCCCGCTCTGCGCGCAGCACGAGGGGCACTCCCCAGACTGCTGGAAGGGACCCTCCGCCCACCAAGCTGAAGGGGCGGCTTCTCTAGCACCAGCGGTCCGAGTCTGGGCCACCGGGGACCAGGGATGCCACCCAGGAGAGGGGATGCTGGCCCTGCCCCCAGGCGCCTCAGGCAGGGGACGGGTGGGCAGGTTTCCAGCCTTCAGGCTGCGGGCTTCCAGCCATGGAGACTCCTGCGGCTCCCGGCCAGGCTGCGTGCAGACACGAGGAGGAACCGGGCTGGAGGGGAGGCGCGTCCACCGCCGCACCTCACAGCCGCAGAAAATAGAGCCAGACCCCAGAAAGCAAGTTCCCGCAAACACGGCCTCCTCTGAAACCACTCTCACCTGACGGTCCTTCCTTTCTGCTCTAAGGAAACCTGGGCCTTGATCAAAATGAGGATTAAGGCTGACTCAGAGTAACGGGCAAGTGTGGCCTTGAGTACAGAATGAAGGCAAAGGCTAACAGAGTTTCGTCAAGCGAGCACGCCGGTCATAGCAAACGTGTCCTTCCAACAACGCAAGAGATGACTCGACTCACACTACCAGGCAGTCAAAACCCAAATCAGACTGATTATATTCTTGTAGCTGAAGATGGAGAAGCTCTATACAGTCAGAGAAAACAAGACCAGGGGCTGACTGTGGCTCAGATCATGAGCTCCTTATGACAAAATTCAGACTTAAGTTGAAGAAAGTAGCGAAAACCACTCAGGTATGACCTAAATCAAATCCCTTTTGATTATACACTGGAGGTGACAAATAGATTCAAGGGATTAGATCTGATAGAGTGTCTGAAGAACTATGGAAAGAGATTTGTAACATTGTACGGGAGGAGGTGACCAAAACCATCCCAAAGAAAAAGAAATGCAAGAAGGCAAAGTGGTTGTCTGAGGAGGCCTTACAAATAGCTGAGAAAAAAAAAAAAGAGAGAGAGAAGTGAAAGGCAAATGAGGAAGGGAAAGATAAACCCAACTGAATGCAGAGTTCCAGAGAACAACAAGGAAAGATAAGAAAGCCTTCTTAAGTGAATAATGTGAAGAAATAGAGGGAAACAACAGAATGGGAAAGATTAGGGATCTCGTCAAGAAAATTGGAGATTTCAAGGGTACATTTCAGGCAAAGATGGGCACAATAAAGGACAGAAACCACAAGGACCTAAGAGAAGCAGAAGATATTAAGAAGAGACGGCAAGAATACACAGAAGAACTTTACATAAAAGGTCAGAATGACCTGGATAATCATGATGACCACGATGGTGTGGTCACTCACCTAAAGTTAAACCTCCTGGAAAGTGAAGTCAAGTGGCCTCAGGAAGCATCACTACAAACAAAGCTAGTGGAGGTGATAGAACTCCAGCTGAGCTATTTCCAAACCTAAAATACGATGCTGTTCAAGTGCTGCACTCAATGTGCCAGCAAATTTGGAAAACTCAGCAGTAGCCACAGGACTGGAAAAGGTCAGTATTCATTCCAATCCTAAAGAAGAGCAATGCCAAAGAATGCTCAAACTACTGCACAATTGTGCTCATTTAACATGCTAGCAAGGAAATGTTCAAAATCCTTCAAGCCAGGCTTCAACAGTACATGAACTGAGAACTTCCAGACATTCAAGCTGGTTTTGGAAAAGGCAGAGGAACCAGAGATCAAATTGCCAACATCCGTTGGGTCATGGAAAGCAAGAGAGTTCCAGAAAAACATCTACTTCTGCTTCATTAACCATTCTAAAGCCTTTGACTGTGTGGATATCAACAAACTGGAAAATTCTTAAAGGGACACAAAAATCAGACTACGTTACCTATCTCCTGAGAAATCTGTGTGCAGGTCAAGAAGCAACAGAACCAGACATGGAACAACTTACATGATTCAAAATTGGGAAAGAAGTATACATCAAGGCTGTATATTGTCACTCTGCTTATTTAACTTTTATGCAGAGTATATCATGTGAAATGCCAGGCTGGATGAAGAACAAAGCTGGAATCAAGGTTGCCAGGAGAAATATCAATAACCTCAGATATGCAGATGACACCACCCTTGAGGCAGAAAGTGAAGAGGAGCTAAAGAGCCTCTTGGTGAGGATGAAAGAGGAGAATGAAAAGCTGGCTTAAAGCTCAACATTCAAAAAACTAGGATCACGGCATCTGGTCCCATCACTTCATGGCAAATAGAAGGTGAAACAATGGAAACAGTGTCAGACTTTATTTTCTTGGGCTCCAAAATCACTGCAGATGGTGACTGCAGCCATGAAATTAGAAGACGCTTGCTCCTTGAAAGAAAAGCTATGACCAACCTAGACAGTATACTAAAAAGCAGAGACATTACTTTGCCAACAAAGCTATGGTTTTTCCAGTAGTCATGTATGGATGTGAGAATTAGACCATAAAGAAAGCTGAGCACCGAAGAAATGATGCTTTTGAACTGTGGTATTGGAGAAGACTCTTGGACTGCAAGGAGATCAAACCAGACTACCCTAAAGGAAATCAACCCTGAATATTAATTGGAAGGACTGATGATGAAGCTGAAACTCCAATATTTTGGCCACCTGATTCGAAGAGCCAACTTATAGGAAAAGACCCTGATGCTGGGAAAGATTGAGGGCAGGGGGAAATGGGGGCAACAGGGGATGAGATGGTTGGATGGCATCACTGACTCCATGGACATCAGTTTGAGCAAGCTCCAGGAGATATTGAAGGACAGGGAAGCCTAGTGTGCTGCAATCCATGAGGTCACAAAGAGCGTACATGACTTAGGGACTCCGACAGCAACAGAGGACATCAGTGACTGTCCCAGGGCCAAGGACGTGGGGGAGGGGGCGTGCTTACAAGGACAACTGAAACTATGACACCTACAGCTGTGTGCAAACAGAAACGCGTTTATTCATAAACGTCAAGCTATACTAAACATGGAATGAACAATTTAACCACAGTGACAGATATGTAAGAAGTTAAAAGCACCTGTTTTGTGAAGAAAGATAATCAAAAGTACCAGCAGCAAAGACTATGAACAGACTAATAATTCCATCGTCCCATCCCCAGTCGGGTTTTACTAAAGTTTCACTCAGAAGTTGGCTTGAGTGTGTCATTTTTGTGACTCTGAAAAGGTACTTCTTTCCTATTTCTCTAACAGGATGAATATCAGCTCCAAAGGCAGTCTTGGGGTCACCCCCAGCCTCAGCCAACCCAACAAGAGCTGCCGCCTCACCTAGTCCAGGGCAGTCATCGGGCAGGGTCCTGGAGCCCCAGATCCCTCCACTCCTTCTCAGAGAACAGCGATCAATTCTAAACCGCCTCCCCACCTTAAAGGGGCACACGCACACCACACTTCCCAACCCTCTGGCTAGCTTTATGATTTCATAAAGTTAGAAGACAATTAAATGTTTACAAACATGTGGTTTGGGTATAGTCAGTTCAAAGTCAGTGCAATATATTACCCACGCAGGGAACTGAAGGTGGTGGGACTCCACCTCCCAACTGACCGTCCACGATGTGTTTAATAGCGGGCTTTCCACATGTAGCACAGAGCAAGGCCTCATTTCTCTCAGCCCGTGTCCTCGAGGACGCAAAGCTGCCCTTTGACCCGTTATTTGCTAGAAGGACAGCAGGGTCCCCGCAGACACGGAGGGAGCATGGCCGTGTGAGTCCACAGCTGGGGAAGTAAATCAGATGATGCCCCTGGAGGCGGGGGAGGGCCCGACTCCAGGCCTGTAGACCATGGACGGGAGGAGAGCAGGGCTTCCTGGTGAAGCCGCAGGATCAGAGGACCCGGACGCAGGCCCTGGGGCACCACGTGTCAGGGAAAGCATGCTCTCAACCGTGCTGGCTGTTGCTGGGAGTTCTAGGAAAGTGCTGGAAGAAAAAGGCATTTCTAGTCTCTTAGCTCTATGAAGGCATGATCCTGTGATTCATTAGAACGACTATTTGTGACTAATGCTGCCAGCTGAGAAAACAGTTTGAAAGCACATTCCTAATGGTGTCTAGTTAGAGAATCCTCTTAACAAGAACAGTTTGACCAGATCGTAATATTCTTCAAATACACCGGGGAGAATGTCTAGTTAACTGTGGCCAAGGTGTTTAAATTTGGAGTATGACTTTAAATGTGCTCCTGGCTCTGGGATCTCACTGAACGTGCCAGGTTGAAGAGCCCAGTTGGTGCTGAGTGGGGTCCTCTGTGAACACCAGCTCCTCTTCTCTCATCACAAGATTTCAGCACACGGGGCAGACTCCATCTCTCCACGCCCCCTGTCTGCCTTCTGAGCGTCAGGTCAGAGGGTCGTTTTTTCCCGAGGCCCCCAGCCTGCAAAATTCAGACGTGAATGTGGTTTCAGGTTTTGTTCAGTGTCGATAAATGAAGAAGACTGCTTGGTAAACTGTGATTCTTTCAACGCTTCCCGCACCCAGGAGCCCTGTGGGAAGCTGCCACCCACGGGGGCTGCCCAAGCAGGGTCACAGCTGGGGGAGCAGCCAGCTCGTAGCAACCACAAGCCTGAGAAACAGGAAAGGGCGGGCCTGTCCCTGAAACTCATGCTCTGGTGGCCTGAGTGCAGGTTCCCGGAGCTGCGTGGAGCCAGCCTGCAAGGTTCGTCCCGGGTCACTGATGGAGCAGTGGGGCGGCACTTCCGCCGGGTCATGGCTCGGTCCCGGGGCTGCGTGTAGGGCCGGGGGTCCTGCAGGGTCCCACGGTAGGAGAATCCACTCCCAGTGCCTCCTCGGTGAGTCCCCCAAAGTGTGTTTCTTCCCCCAATTCCTGGCCTAAAAGATCCATAAAGAAAAGCAAAGAAATACACAATCTTCTGTGTCAACTCTACATCTATTTACTAAGAACAACGAAAATTGAGATCAAACCCATGCAAAGCCCTCCTATACCCTGGACACAAGTTCTGACTCCTAGAACCTTGTGTAAAGTCATAGCTAGTGGCATAGATAAAGGCTCAGCTATAGGGTATCCCCCACCTCGTCTGTGCCGCTGATTTCCAAACATTTCGAAGCATAATGACATGAGAAGCTATTTACGATTACAGATTAAATGGAGAAAAAAATCCACTTTGTAAACATCTGCTTCTGCTTCACTGACTGCACTAAGTCCTTTGACTGTGTGGATCACAACAAACTATGGGAAATTCTTAAAGAGATGAGAATACCAGACCACCTTGCCTGCCTCCTAAGCAACGTGTATGCAGGTCAAGAAGCAACAGTTAGAACCACACGTGGAACAACAGACTGGTTCCAAGTAGGGAAAGGAGTACGTCAAGGCTGTATACTGTCACCCTGCTTATTTAACTTATATGCAGAGTACATCATGCAAAATGCTGGGCTGCATGAAGCTCAAGCTGCCAAGATTGCAGGGAGAAATATCAATAACCTCAGATATGCAGATGACACCACCCTTATGACAGAAAGCAAAGAGGAAAACAAAAAGCCTCTTGATGAAGGTGAAAGAGGAGAGTGAAAAAGCTGACCTAAAACTCAACATTCAGAAAACTAAGTTCATGGCATCCGGTCCCATCGCTTCATGGCAAATAGATAGGAAAACAATAGAAACGGTAACAGACTATTTGGGGGGTCCAAAATCACTGCAGCCATGAAATTAAAGACGCTTGCTCCTTGGAAGAAAAGCTATGACAAACTCAGCATATTGAAAAGCAGAGACATTACTTTGCCAACAAAGCTCCGTCTAGTCAAGGCTATGGTTTTTCCTGTGGTCATGTATGGATGTGAGAGTTGGACTGTGAAGAAGGCTGAGTGCTGAAGAACTGATGCTTTTGAACTGTGGTGTTGGAGAAGACTCTTGAGAGTCCCTTGGACTGCAAGGAGATCCAACCAGTCTATTCTAAAGGAAATCAATCCTGAATATTCATTGGAAGGACTGATGATGAAGCTCAAACTCCAATTTCCGGCCGCCTAATTCGAAGAGTCAGCTCATTGGAAAAGACCCTGATGCTGGGAAAGATTAAAGGCAGGAGAAGAAGGGGTTGACGGAGATGGTTAGATGGCATCACCGACTGAACGGACATGAGTTCGAGCGAGCTCCTGGAGACAGTGAGGGGCAGGGAGGCCTGGTGTGCTGCAGCCCACGGGGTCGCAGAGGGCCTGACACGACTGAGCGACTGAGCCAACAGCAGCAGAAAACTGAGAGAAGCAGCACCTGATGACAAGCACTGGACGGAAATTTACCAAACTTTTAGCAAACAGTGTCTCTAAGCAGTGGGATTAGAAAAAAACGGAAAATGTTTTTCATTTTACTTTACAGCTTCCTATATGTTCTATGACAGAATAGATCACTTTACTAATGAGGAAGTAGCAGTAAATTCTAAAGGTTTTAACCTTTAGAGGGATATGTTGAGAGGGACACGTTTTCTTTGGAAGAATCAGTCCGAGACTGAGGACCGCAGTGATTGCTCGTGTGACGAGCAGCCTCGCAGCGTGGTCAGTTATGTGGACACGGGCATCACACCCTCTTGAGAGACAGACAGAGGCAAAGACGTCGGGAAGGGCGAGAACATGTGTGATTAGAGAGTCATGATTGATCTCCTGAGGACGAGAATTTAAAGCCCACTAGACCACTTTCCAATCGATCTCATAAGCGTAGAAATTACGTTGGCCATTTTCACGTCTAGGGGAAGAAGAGCAGAGAGGAGGCGAGAGATCGCAGACGGTACTGGCCGGAGAGCATGGAGGGGGGCAGTCACACCGTCTGGCAGGGAGCCCACCCTACACGTAGTCACGCCTGCTGATCCGAGAGAGGGCCCTGGTGGGAAGACAGGCTACACAGGGCAGCTACTGGGCAACCGGGTCTGTATGTGAAGGCCCACGTGTGACGGGCGGTTATGTAACAGCGACTTCCCTTTTTACTGTGCTTTCCTGTGTTTCCCGTTTGCTATGCACTGAGATGACCTCAGACTGCAATGAGACAAAACCTGAGACTCCTCTGTAAAAAAGCACACCTGGGAAAGTGCCTAGGAAAATGAGCGTCGATTTCTCCTAACCCTTCGAGCTGTGCGTTATCAGAGTGGCGGTGCGAGTGTCGGGGTGGGGGGTTGTGGCCGCAGAGGGCGGGGGAGGTGGGGATGAGGCAGCTGCACTGACCGCTCCCCCCTGTCCCCCAGGCTCTGCCGGGAGGGCGAGGAGAGGACACAAACTCAGGACCACAGCATCACCGCCCTCGTCCGGGCGTGGGGAGGAGCGCAAGCCAGGGGCCTCGGCGTCCTAACAACAGTTATCCAAGTTGCCCTCGAGGCAAATTTGAAAGATCTGATGTAACAGTCATCTCCCCTGAAAACTAGCTGAGCTCCTCTCAGCTCAGTGTAGAGACTGTGATGCCCACACAGACACACATGTGCACACACTGTCCATATCTACTAGCTCATCATCTCCTGAGGGCTTTTAAAAAAAATTGTTTTATTGAAATACAGTTGATTTACAATGCTGTGCTAAAATCTCCCGTACAGCAAAGTGACCCAGTTATACAGACATGAATGCTTTTTCATATTCTTTCCGTTAGGGTTTATTATAGAATGTTGGAGACAGTTCCCTGTGCTCTGCAGTAGGACCTGGTTGTTTATCCGCCCTGTATGTAATAGCTGGCGTCTGCTACCCCCAAACTCCCAGGCCATCCGTCCCCCAGCCCCCCCAGCCCCTTGGCAACCAAACCTGTTCTGCCCGGCTCACCGGTGCCACCCTTTGGACCCCACACGCGACTGAGAGCATGTGGCGCTCGTCTCTGTCCGCCGGTTTCCACTCAGTGTGGTCATCTCTGGGTCCGTCTGTCGAGCTGCATGAACAGTATGGTGCAGCCCAGGGGGTCGCAAAGACTCGGACACGACCCGGGGACTGACCTGAAGATTACGCTGCGGCCCAAGCGTGGTTCAGGCAGAAGACTTGCCACCTTACAAAACGTTGGTAGCTGCCGCCCTGCTCGCACATCGTCCAGACTCCGAGCTCCCGTGCGGATCCTCAGTCTGGAAGGAGAAAGGGGGCCCTGGCTGAATGTTGCTCACGCCCAACCCTCGGTGAAGCCCCTTCTGGTAAGTTTCCCCAGGTATGAGGGCTCTTCCAGCAAGCGCAGGCCCCCAGAGGCGACGCCCCTTCTCCCTGCCTTTCCTCCATGTGGCACGGCTTCCAGGGACCTTCGTTCACTCATAGCATGGAAATTTTGACAGCGGCACGGTGTCCCTGCCAAAACCTGGGTCCTGCAGGGACCCTCGCCAGAGCCGCCCTCTGGGAGCCTGTCCCCCGTGGACCAAATCTACTCACTGGCACAGGCACCACAGAAGGGTTTCTGGGATTTCACGTACTGAGACAGAAGGAAATGTCTCAAGAAAAGCACAAAGTCCTGTAAAGCAAATTTATCACATTCTGTATATTTGACTGTTTCTTTACTAAAGGCAAAGGAGAAAAGGAAACATATACCCACCTGAAGGCAGAGTTCCCAAGAATAGCAAGGAGAGATAAGAAAGCCTTCCTCAGTGATCGATGCAAAGAAATAGAGGCAAACAATAGAATGGGAAAGACTAGAGAGCTCTTCAAGAAAATTAGAGATACCAAGGGAACATTTCATGCAAGGATGGGCTCGATAAAGGACAGAAATGGTATGGACCTAACAGGAGCAGAAGATAATAAGAAGAGGGGGCAGGAATATACAAAAAAACTAGACAAAAAAGATCTGCTGCTGAGTCGCTTCAGTCGTGTCCAACTCTGTGCGACCCCAAAGACCGCAGCCCACCAGGCTCCCCCGTCCCTGGGATTCTCCAGGCAAGAACACTGGAGTGGGTTGCCATTTCCTTCTCCAATGCATGAAAGTGAAAAGTGAAAGTGAAGTCACTGAGTCGTGTCCAACTCTCAGTGACCCCATGGACTGCAGCCCACCAGGCTCCTCCGTCCATGGGATTTTCCAGGCAAGAGTACTGGAGTGGGGTGCCACTGCCTTCTCCTATACAAAAAAAGATCTTCAAGACCCAGATAATCATGAAGGTGTGATCACTCACACTCACCTAGAGCCAGACATCCTGAAATATGAAGTCAAGTGGGCCTTAAGAAGCATGACTACAAACAAAGCTAGTGGAGGTGATGGAATTCCAGTTGAGCTATTTCAAATCCTGAAAGATGATGCTGTGAAAGTGCTGCACTCAATATGCCAGCAAATTTGGAAAACTCAGCAGTGGCCACAGGACTGGAAAAGTTCGGTTTTTATTTCAATCCCAAAGAAAGGCAATGCCAAAGAATGCTCAAACTACCGCACAATTGCTCTCATCTCACACGCTAGCAAAGTAATGCTCAAAATTCTCCAAGCCAGGCTTCAACAGTATGTAAACCATGAACTTCCAGACATTCAAGCTGGTTTTAGAAAAGGTAGAAGAACCAGGGATCAAATTGCCAACATCTGTTGGATCATAGGTAAAACAAGAGAGTTCCAGAAAAACATCTATTTCTGCTTTATTGCCTACACCAAAGCCTTTAACTGTGCGGATCACAGCAAACTTCTTAAAGGACAGTACCATCTTCCAGAAGTAAGGAGAACAGACCAGTATGCTGAGAAAAAGAAGCAGAATTTTTTTTACTCTATGACTTTTTTATATTTAAAAGGAAACATATAATTATTTATATATTATATAAATAATTATATATTAAAATATATAATTATTTTCCTTTTATATTTAAAAAATACATAATCATTAATGTTTAGGTTACTTTTTGAGCTAGAATATTAGTAATTTAGAAAGGTTTTGGTATCCTGTGAATCTGCAGTTAAGGGGTAGTAGCTTTTAAGTTCTCTCCAAGTTTTCAATGCATTGAAATGACTTAATCCGTTTCTTTCCTGAGTTTGTGTAACTTCTGTCCCTGAGCAGCTAAGTAAGTGCCAGCTTTCCTGGGCGTCACCATGAACCACAGCATCCCTGGTGACGAGCTGGTGGTCTCCAGCCAGCCCTCAGCTGGAACGAACACATCCTCTCGTGTCCCTGGAGGCGTCGCCAGAGGCACCAGCTGGGACGTTTCTGCAATTGCAAAAGTTTAGACGACTCTCCGAACGCACCTTCTTGGGAAATAAGAGGCAGGCGGGCCTGCATGATACAGAGACGGATGGATGTGTGGGCTGGCGGTCCAGCTGGAAAGGAAAACCCGATAGAAGTAAAGCAAGAAGGAATACAAGTCAAAGTGCCAGAAAAGTCACGCAGACCAAAGGCCGCGGCGGGCTTGCTGCGGCCTGGACTTCCCACGCACACAGGAGTGAGGCTGCTGCAGGCGTGGAAGCCGTGGGCTCTGGGGCAGGCTGGGCTGGGAGCACCTGGCCCCTGCTACTCGTCGCCCTGTGACCTGGAGCCAGTGGCCTCGCCTCCCTGAGCCGCCGCGCCTCCATCCACGATGCAGGGCTTAGACCTGTACCTTCTGCACCTCCCGCCACTCAGTTCAAAGCAGTAACACAGGTGCGCGCACGACGGCGCCTGGAACACGGAGGACACACTGCAGCTAGCAGTCCTCACTGTTGGAAAACCCCCTGCAGCTTCCAGCTTAGGCCTCAGCAACGAAGGTGTCGTAGCACATGAAACTGAAGTCAGCTGTGGAATTCTATCACTGCGCTGGGAGAAAAAGGAGTTTTGTTCAAAGTGTAAGCACTGGATAGAGGTAATGACGACTGCGGCACCCGTGTCCGGCACCCGTGATGTCCCAGATAACGGTGCCCAGCGCCGTGCGTGTAAGAGTCTCAGACACAGGGACCCTGCTCGCAGATGTCCTCACAGGCACCCCGCAGAGAGGCTAAGCGGGGAAGCCGGATGGAACTAAACTCTATTTGACTCCAAAGCTCAAACCAGGCTGAACAGGGAATTCCCTAGTGATAGAGAGGTAAGAACTTCACACTGCCATTGCAGGGCGCACAGGTTCAATCTCTGGTCAGGGACCTAAGATCCTGCCTGTCATGAAGTCAAAAAAGAAAAAAAAAAACTCAGGCTGAACAGAAACAGGGAGAATCAGGGTGAACAGCGGGCCAAGACCCGAGTGAATTGGGATCAGGATGGGTCGGAAGGACGGGTTCGCCAGTGTTTAGCTTTGGCTCTGCTTGTGCGTCAGGCACACGGAGCATCACCAGCATACGGAGCGCGTCCCTGGGCTCGTGGGCCGGACGTGCTGGTGGAGTCCGTGCCTCCAGACCCATCACTGATTTTACTCTGCTCTCCAAGCCCGTGGAGACCCGGGGGTGCAGGTCCCCGCGCGGGGAGCGCGGGAGGGGAGGGGAGAATCTTCTCCACAGAAGATCAGCTCTGATGAAATGAAAGGGCAAGTGAAAGCCGGCAACTGTCAAGCGAGCGGGGCGTCCAGGGCCTCTTCTCGGGATCGCTGCACCGGGTCTGTCGGAAGACAGTGCAAACTCGAGAACAGTCTGTTCCCACCATCATGTTAACTTCATAAAGTCTTCCTGAACTTCCCCAGCCTCTCAGGGGCCACACACAGACCCTCAGGATAAAGTGCTGGATTTAACACAGGACGACAGGAAGTGAAACACAGTTTCCCCTTTTTCAGGGCAGAACAAAACTGCAAGGGTTTTTTTCCCTCTGCTCCTGATCCTCTTTCCCCAAACAAATTTTACTTTATCCGGATGCTGTCAGTGTGCCGTCTGTCCCGGTGGGAACCAGCACAGCCTTGGGCTCCGTCCCTGCCTTCCGCTCCGGAAGCCTCGGCCCCCCAGACGGACGGACTTACGGACAGACGGTGAGGACTCGAGACATGCTGCAGCCCAACTGCTCGGAGCACAGCCGTGCGGCGGAGGTGGCCGCGGCCTCGCTGCTGCTGCTGGAGTGTGGGCTGGGCACGCTGGGCAATGCCGTGGCACTCTGGACCTTCTTCTTCCGTCTGAAGGTGTGGAAGCCCTACGCCGTCTACCTGCTCAACCTGGTCCTGGCGGACCTCCTGCTGGCCTCCTGCCTGCCCTTCCACGCCGCCTTCTACCTGAGACGCAAGAGCTGGGGCCTGGGGCACGCGTCCTGCCAGGCGCTGCTCTTCCTGCGCGCCCTGTGCCGCGGGGCGGGCGTGGCCTTCCTCACGGCTGTCACCCTGGACCGCTACCTGCGGGTGGTCCACTCCAGGCTCAGGGTCAACGCGCTGTCCCTGCGGGCAGCCTGGGGCATCTCGGCCCTGGTCTGGCTGCTCATGGCCGCGCTCACCCACCAGAGCGCGCTCCTCTCGGAGGCGGACTGCCCCAGCTCCGAGCCCCGGGAAGAGTCCTCCTTCCGTCCCCTCTGGCAGGAGGCACTCTTCTTCGTCCAGTTCATCCTGCCCTTCGGCCTCATCCTGTTCTGCAGCGCGGGCATCCTCAGGACCCTGCGGAAGCGGCTGCGGGAGCCGGACAGGCAGCCCAAGCTGCGGCGGGCGCAGGCGCTGGTGGGTGCGGTGGGCGTGCTGTTCGCGCTGTGCTTTCTGCCCTGCTTCGTGGCCCGCGTCCTGCTGGCCGCCTCCCGGGGGGCGCGCGCCTGCGGGCTCCGGAGCGCCGCGGTCCACGCGGCCGACGTGACCGGCAGCCTCACCTACCTGCAGGGCGTGCTGAATCCCGTGGTGTACTGCTTCTCCAGCCCCGCCTTCCGGCACTCCTACCGCAAGCTCTTCTACACCCTCACCCTGCGCGCCCGCCGGCCGCACGCAGAGGCCCCGGGCTGGGACCTCCGAGACTCGGACTCCTGAGGACAGCCCGCCCTTCCCGTCTCCAGGACCACTCCCCCAGGGGCGAGCAGGCAGGATGGGAAGTCAGCATTAGGCTCTACACACTCCCCGCCGTGTTCACCAGGATTTCCTCCAGCGATGGAGCCTCACGGAGCCGCTACGCAAAACAGCCGGCAGAGCCTCCGTGACACAATTCTGAGGCAGGCTGAACTGCTCAGTTATGGCCCCACGCTCAGAGCTGAGGAAAGATGCTCTGGTGTCCGGTGAAGGAGGGGGAGGAGAAGGAAGGCGGCATGGCTGGTGTGGTTCTGACGGTCCGGTGTTGGCAAATTGCTTTAACTTCCTATGCTGGTCTGTAAATGCAGACTGCCCTTTTGCACCTACGTGCAGACTGTGGTAACTGACGTGGGGAAGTGGGGCCTCGGGGCTGAAACCAGGTGCCGCAGGGTGTAAGCGTCCCATGCTCAGCTCTGCTTAGCTCACCATGGTTTGATAAACTCGAGCTTCACTTGCATAAATTATAGGTCACACCCAAGACAGCACGGTCAGTGCCTACCTTTGTTATTAGGAGTGCTTTCTTACTAAACCTCTCAAAAGTAGAACTCTCTAAGGTTTGAATGGCTAGGTGCTTCTGAGAATCCGTCTGCTTCCCCTGCTCTGTTTGAGCCTCCTGGAAGGAGCACTCGGAGTGAGACACTGCTTTGCGTGTGAGAGAGTGCTTTCCACCCAATGCCCGCGACGCGGAAGTCCTGAGCAAGGTGGCTGGGGCCCCGCCGGGAGCAAGGCCGCTGCAGAGAAGGTGGGCAGAGCCCCTGGACACTGGTAACAGGGGCCTCCTCCTCTCTCTCTTAAATGATGTCCCAGATTTGCAGCCCACGCTGCTGACAGAGGGCTTAGAACGTCACCTTCATATCTGCCTCATCGCCTGTTCCCTGTTCAAGGCGGTGATGCCGCCCCAGAGAGACTCTAAGATGCTTAGATGAGGCCTGGGCTCAGGATGTGCCTGGAGCGCTGGGCTCAGGATCTGCCTGGAGCACTGGGTCCAGGGCTCTGCCTGGAGCGCTGGGCTCAGGATGTGCCTGGGGCTCTGGGCCCCGGGCTCTGCCTGGAGTGCTGGGCTCAGGATCTGCCTGGAGCGCTGGGCTCAGGATCTGCCTGGAGCGCTGGGCCCCGGGCTCTGCCTGGAGCGCTGGGCCCCATGCAGCCCACACTGGGGCCTCACATGACCTTTACCTGCACCGCCCCCAGGGAGAGACTTCTGCTTTTCCCAGAAGGTGGCTCCATGATTGTTGCGGTATTTAAGGTTGGAACTGCTGGAATTAGGCAACAGAAAATGGCAAAGCTACCTCCTCTCCAGGACCTGTGTGCCTCCCACTTATGCTCCTTGCCAGAACCAGGCATGAGGTGTGGGCATGGCCTTTCTACTGTGCCCCTGAAGGATGCAGGCCACCGTACTAGGCACACTGTGTCCAGGGGTCCAGGGACACTGCGCTTTCTCCTCGGAGTTCAGCTCCTCCCGAGTGAACAGAGTTTCAAAGGCCTTAGGAGGGAAACAGGACCAGATGAGGTGTGATGCCGCTGAGTAGACTCTCTGATGTGGATTCTAAACTGTGTTTCTTCTGTCTCAGAGAAAAGAATTGTCTCCATTTTTCTTCCTTTGATCTTACTGCATATACAATTTTAAACGCTGCTTTAAAGAAACAGGGAAGCCTGGCGTGCTGCAGGCCATGGGGTTGCAGAGTCAGACACAAATGCACAACAGAACTGAACTTAAAGAAACTAACGTTCAATGCAAGCATTTCCCATATTATGATAAGTTCCCCATAAGCCTTATTGATAACCCAGTCAGGGTTATGGTTAAGAATCTAACCGTCCTCGTGCTGATGACATTTACGTCTCTATGCAGGTAAATCCACACCCTGAAAACATGTAGCCGTCTAGACATCAGGTACCCTTGGGTGGGTGTGGGGAGAGCCAGCCCACGTGACCGTCTGGACAGGCTTGCTGGCGCACATTGGGCACTGCCTGCTTCCGACACCCATCCTTCCGGGGTCCCTCCACAACGCTGGGGCCAGTGGCTCTGCCCGCACCCAGGGGGGCCAAATGGGGAGGTCTTGTCACAGGACTTCTGCCTCTCAGGGTCCTGATGACCGTCTCCTGGACTCACTGTGGTATCAGTCTGGGAACTTTTGAAATCTGGATGCCTCAGCTCACCCGGGGGGTTCTGACTCAGTTGGTCTGGGAGGCACGGGAAGGTTTGAAGCCCCCTCTTGAATTTCACTGGGTTTCCCAGGTGGCTCCAGGGTAAAGAATCCGCCTGCCAGTGCAGAAGATGCAAGAGACCCGGGTTTGATCCCTGGGTCAGGAATATCCCCTGGACAAGGCAATGGTGACCCACTCCAGCCTTCTTTCTGCAGAAGCCCATGGACAGAGGAGCCTGGTGGGCTGCAGTCCACGGGCTCGCAGAGTCAGACGCGACTGAGCAACAGCGTCTGCCGCCGTGCAGCCAGGCTGAGCGTCCCGGGGTCAGCGGTCATGCCCAGGGCCCCGGGTCAGCCTGCTTCTCCATGACGTCCTTGCCTTGTGACCTGGGACAGCTCATCCAACTGCTCTGAACTTTCCTCTCCTGTCAAATGGGGACAGTAGAGAGGACCACACGGGGTGGTCGCGTGGCTGAAACAAGACGCGAAATCGTGGGCACAGAGCTGGGCCCAGGACACAGCGCACCGCAGGGGCTGCCTGGCCATCTCCACGTGGCCTGCTCAGTCAGCCTGTGGCCCCTCTGGGGACTCAGCTGTTCACCCTCAACACAGCCTCCTGAGCCGGGCGTCCAGCACCTCTGCTAAATCAAAGCTTTATTGCTATTCTTTCCTTCCAGTAATTCCTTTCTGCATATTTCCTAAAGATCCTGTGAAACGGGACAAACTTTTGTGTGTGGAAGGTTCAGGATCCTCCAGGCGTCTCTGAGGATGTTTTGGCTGCCTGGTCCTGCCTCTCCCATCGGACGCCGACTCTGCACTCGGATGGGCCTTTTCTTTAAAGACACGGAGCACGGAGGCTGTCTTCTCCAGATTATCTTCTGTGAGTAAGGAAATGACTCAGAATGAAAGTGTGAGTAGACAGTACGCCGCGGTGTCGGAACCACAGCCATCCTGCTGCCGGCGGAGGTTTTGGTTTCTCTTCTCCCGTGACTCGCTGCTTGTAACTCAGTGGGTCCCCAGCCTTGCTGTGCGTCTTGCAAATCTCAGCCCTGCCTCAGCTCTGACCCGGATTTCCCTACGAGAGATGTATTTCTTTCTCTGCTCAGGTCACGCCGTCATGCTTTGAAAATCCTGGCCACCTTCTCCTTCCCCTTTCCAGACTCTAGCAGCCACTGTGCCCACCTGGGTCACACGGCCCGCAGGTGCAGATTCCAGCCTGGGACGCTCCCGACTCTGTCCCGGAAGCCCCTCCCCGCCGCCCCCTGCCCGCCCCTGCCCTCGGCCTGCCTCACCCTGGCCCGCAGCCCCCTCCCCCCGCCCCGCCCCCTCGCTGCCGGCCCTGCCCTCAGCCTGCCTCACCCTGGCCCACAGGCCTCCGTGGGCCTCCTGTCTGGGCTCCCCACCCTGGAGGCTCCTGGCACCAGGCCTGGCGCACAGTAGATGCTTAATAAATCTGCAGAATAAATACATACACAAATCAACCTGATTTTAAAGTTTAAAAATTCACTTTATTCACCGTTTAATAGGGATCTTTTTAAAATGGGAGAGGCCGTGCCTGCAGAGGGGCGCTAGGCCCGTGGCTCTGGGTCCAGCTGTCTGAGGATCCCCCACCCTGTACCCACAGTGCTGGCGCCGTTTTACATTCCTGCGAGCAGTGCAAGGGTGCCAATTTCTCCACCTCCTTGCCAGCCCTTATCATTTCTGGTTCTGCTCGTTCGCGTTTGTAGTAGCCCTCCCAAGGGATGTGAAGGGGAGAAACGTTTCTTTGATGACTTCAGAGATGGAGAAGAAGGCGAGAACCGGGCCCTCAGCGGGTTTGTTCTGCAGCCACCCTGCTCTGTAATCCACCGAGATCTCAGACAGCTTCTGGGTCTAAGTCTCTTTTTCACTGGAACCGTAGGTCGGGAGACATATGTCCTGAGGGTGGTCGGAGAAGCCACTCCCTGGACGCAGAGCTGAGGGCCCCCCCTGCCCAGCCTCAGGCATGGGATCCCCGGGAGCCTGGAGTCAGGACGGGACGGGCTACCTTCCCCGGGAGTGCTCCGGCCTCAGCTGGAGGTTCAGCCCCACTGCCCTTCGGCCGGTGAAACTCGAACCCATCACCAGGTGGGGCCCATGTCTCCATCCGGAAAGGGAGATGACCATTCACTGGAAGGACGGCTGGGAGGACGGCCAGCCCCCCGGGACCACGTCCTGACCCGTGCACACCAGACGCCTGGGATCTTCAGTGCACGGCACCCTGCAGAGCAGCCGTCTGCCGACTACAGTCAGACAACGGGAGACCAGGAGCTGTGAGGCGCAGGCCCTTTTCACACCCTCCCCCGCCGCCCCCTGGTACCCAGGCTGACACCCCAAGTTCACCAGGCCTGCCGCCTCCCCGGGCATTCCCTGCCCCAGGCTGGGCCCTCGGGAACTTGATGGGAGCTTCTCTCCATCAGTCCAGGCCCTGGACAAGCGGCACAGATGGTTTCCACCTTCTCATTCAATGGGGCAGTTTGCTTAATGGGCCAGTCTTTGTCCTGTGACTTCACTTTACCTCCCTGTAGGGGACAGCAGAGTGGAGAACGTGCCCCAGGGCGTTCCTGGTCCCGCGTGAGGCTCAGAGGGTGGAGGACAGAGATGTGAGTGTGCTGCACAGGGCATGGGAGATGGAGCAGGAGAGAGGGTCCTGGCCCGACCTCCGAGGCCCTGCACGGCCCTGCATGGCCACCTAGCATGTACCGGCCCCTGGGCATGCACCTCGCCACCTGGCGTGTAGTGGCCCCTGGACCCGGCCCCCTGGCCTGCACCCGGCCACCTGGCGTGCACCCGGCCCCCTGGCGTGCACCCGGCCCCCTGGCGTGCACCCGGCCCCCTGGCGTGCACCGGCCCCCTGGCGTGCACCCCACCTGGCTGTGCACCCGGCCACCTGGCGTATAGCGGCCCCCTGGCGTGCACCCGG
>NW_024070188.1:88526478-88546019 GCF_014754425.2 Oryx dammah | reverse complement strand
CCCCCCTGGCCTGCACCCCCCCTGGCGTGCACCCCCCTGGCGTGCACCCCCCTGGCCTGCACCCCCCCTGGCGTGCACCCCCCTGGCGTGCACTGCACCATCACAGCGCCCGCCCCACCACCCAGGGGTGCAGGAGGGGCCTCCCCAGGCTGCCGCTGTCCCTGGATTGTTAAGTCCTTGTCCATCTCAGAATTCTAACAGCTGCCCGAAGACTGCGTTCCGCCCACAGAAGGCTTCTGGTTGACTCACAAGTAATTTTTGATTTGCCTCATACTATCTCTAGTTTAGAAGACCCAAGACTCTGCATTTTTAAAAGTCTAAATTTTCACGTCTTCTCTGAAAACTGGCAGACCTGCCAGCCCTGGGCACAGACCGCCCCATCCCAGGCCTTGGTGGGGTGGAGCCGCGCCCTGGAGTGACCTCCCTGCCAGTCCGTCCTGGCCCCTGCGAGCAGCTACGCCTTCGTGAGCTCCGGCCCGCACGTCCCTGCCGCTGCCTGTGTTCTCAGCCATGTCCGACCCCCTGGGCGGCAGCCCGCCAGGCTCCTCAGTCCCTGGGACTCTCCAGGCGAGAACACTGGAGTGGGTTGCCCTGCCCTCCTCCAGGGGATCTTCCTGACCCAGGGACTGAGCCTGCATCTCCATGACACCTGCATTGGCGGGCAGATACTTTTTACCCCTGAGCCACCTGGGAAGTGCATGTGATCAAGGCACGTCGCTACCAGGAAAGCCCACATCATCCCAGTAAATGAGCACTGAAGGGGCTTCACTGACCTGTGGTGGTGGTGATCTAGTCACTGAGTCATGTCTGACTCTTGCGATGCCATGGACTGCAGCCTGCCAGGCTCCTCTGTCCCTGGGATTCTCCAGGCAAGAATACTGGAGTAGGTTGCCACCTCTTTCTCCAGGGGATCTTCCTGACCCAGGGACTGAACCCAGGTCTGCTGCATTGCAGGCAGATTCTTTGCCAACCGGGCTCTGAGCAGCAGGCTCACTGACGGACCCTCACGCTAAAGCACTGGCCACCTGGGAAGCCTGCCCCCTGCCCCCGAGTTTCAGATGCATTTTTCAGTTTCGCGTCTCCGGTCAGCATGATGGTTACCTGTCCGTGTCCACACGGCCCAACCTGGGTGCCCAGTGACTCACCAGACCCTAATCCAGGCGATGGGTAGAGGTGTCTGTGGACGGGTCAGCATCTGCCTGTGAGGAGAGGAGCTCACCCTTCCTGACGGGGTGGGCCTCGTCCAATCAGGAGGGGGCCTTAGAGGCAGAACCCTGGGTTTCCCCGAGAAGGAGGCATTCTGCGCTCAGACCCAAAGGCAGAAACCCTCCACAGCCTGCAGCCCGCAGGTGTGGGAGGCCCTTTAAATGAATCCCTGCACCTGTGCACACACCTGCCTGCTCCTCAGGGAGGAGCGCTCTCCTCCACCCTCGCTCTCCGCTTCCCGTTGCCGCAGCAGTGATTTCAGCTCGGCTGCCAGGGCAGGTCGTCCGGAGGTCTGCTCTTGGTGCTTCATTTCCGTTTCCGCCGCCCCCGCCCCCAGCGTCCGCTTCACCTGGGCCTCCGTTCCCTGCCATCTGCAGTGCCCTCCTGTCCTCGGGTCCCCGACACACGTCACCCCCACCCCTGGCTTTGCTCTGCCATCTTCCTGTTCCCGCATTAGGGACAGTCTGGAGTCCCCAGAGCGCGCGCATTTGGTTTCCGTTCGACGTAAAACTGAACAGTTCTCGGTTAGATTCAGCCCCTATCAGATCAGGCTGTGTGTGTTCGCACAGCCCTGTTAGACACACGGGAGTTCAGCGCAGAGGACAGGCTTGTTTCTCAGTTCAGCTCAGTTTAGTCGCTCAGGCGTGTCCGACTCTCTGCGACCCCACGGACCGCGGCACGCCCTGTCCATCCCCAACTCAAGGAGTCCACTCAAACTCATGTCCATTAAGTCGTGATGCCATCCAGCCATCTCATCCTCTGTCGTCCCCTTCTCCTCCCACCTTCAATCTTTCTCAGCTTGAGGGTGTTTTCAAATGAGTCAGTTCTTCACATCAGGTGGCCAAAGTATTGGAGTTTCAGCTTCAACATCAGTCCTTCCAGTGAATATTCAGGACTGAGTTCCTTCAGGATGGACTGGTTGGATCTCCTTGCTGTCCAAGGGACTCAAACCCAAGGGACTTTTGTCCCACCTCTGCACAAAAGCACAAACCATATGACACAATTTTTCACTTAGTGAGAAAAGAGTAGCCAGTTCTCACCACAACCCTACCTGCATGAAATACAGTCCCCAGGTCTAAGCTACAGGCCTTGCTTAGTTTCATTGTTGTCTTTGAGTCACAGTTGAGTTAGACTCTTTCTGACCCCATGGACTGCAGCACGCCAGGCTCCTCTGTCTTCCACTACCCCCCAGAGTTTGCTCAGATTCGTGTCCATTGAGTCAATGATGCCATCTAACCACTTCATCCTTCGCTGCCCCCTTCTCCTCTTGCCTTCAGTCTTTCCCAGTATCAGGGTCTTTTCAAATGAGCCAGCTCTTTCAAATGGGCCAATATATTAGAGCTTCAGCTTCAGCATCAGTCCTCCCAATGAATATTCAGGGTTGATTTCCTTTAGGACTGAGTGAGTTGATCTCCTTTCAGTCCAAGTTATTAAAACTCAAGAAATATATTTAATTATAGCAATTATTTCCAAATTTAAAATACAGGCAAAAGAAACTTTTTAAGGCTGATCAGGAATGTTGCATGTGAACACGCTCACCATACCAGAGAAAATAAAGGTATTTTGCGGAAATAATTCCTCCAAGCTGCTGTGAGCTCAGCTCAGGGGGAGTTGCAGGCACACCCTTTTGATTTCTAACTTGAATTTCTGTGTCGAGTGGGAGAAACTCTAGGACTGTCTCATGACTCAGTTTTCTCATTTTTACTAGAATTCTGATGCTATCGTGCTTTTATTTACTGAGAACCGCCCCCTTCCCCCAATCCTGCTGCACCATAACAAGCCTGTAAGCAGTTAGAGCTTTAATTTACTCTAAAACGTTCATTCAGTGTGATTCCAAACACCAGCATCATAAAATCGGAAGAGCTGGCTGCCTAGAAAAATGCACTGGCTATGCCTTTTGCCAACACAAAGGCGAACACTGTTAAGATAAAGGAAGAAAACAGCAAAAACAAGGTAGCAAAATTCCCTGGAAACTATGGTAACTCAGCAATTGCATTACTTGAAAATTAAATTCCCAACCTGACATTTAAGGTGTGTGTGTGGAGAGCTGATAAAGAGAGCCAGTTCATCAACAGAGAGACAGACGAAGGGACCCTGCTGTCCTCCGTGGCCGAGAGACGGGAGGGGGCGTCCAGCAGATTCTGATGGCAGGTGGGGTCTCCCAGCTTCCTTGCCCACTCACATCAGACCGCAAGAGGGAAGGGCTTTCCTGGGCACTGGCAACGGGGGCTGCTCCCCTCCTGCTCCTGCCCACCTGTCCAGTAACCGTGGTAACCGCCACTGGCCCATGGAAACCCTGGTACCCGAGTTCCTGGCAA
Source organism: Oryx dammah (assembly GCF_014754425.2). Taxonomy (NCBI): domain Eukaryota; kingdom Metazoa; phylum Chordata; class Mammalia; order Artiodactyla; family Bovidae; genus Oryx; species Oryx dammah. The sequence continues at coordinate 88,542,495 of NW_024070188.1, read as the reverse complement.
GCATCTGGCAGTGTCCCTCCTTCAGCTGTAAACCATCAACAGATTCCTTCCCCGCCCCAGGTTGGGGGTGCAGGGTATGAACGCCACCCGGGGAGAGCACAGAAAGCCCAGCTCCAACTTAACAGGAGACTCATCATAATTCCCACACAGAGGGCTCTGCGTCTGCTCCCCTGGGCCCCTGAGACCCCTGCCACACTCAGCTTGGGTCCCTCAGGGCCTACGAGTAGCTCCTCTCCACCAAGACAAATGGGAACAGCAACACTGGAATTTTCAGTTCAGTTCAGTCGCTCAGTCATATCCAACTCTTTGAGACCCCATGAACCGCAGCACGCCAGGCCTCCCTGTCCATCACCAACTCCCGGACTTCACCCAAACCCATGTCCATTGAGTCGGTGATGCCATCCAGCCATCTCATCCTCTGTCGTCCGCTTCTCCTCCTGCCCCAATCCCTCCCAGCATCAGGGGCTTTTCCAATGAGTCAGTTCTTCGTATCAGGTGGCCAAAGTATTGGAGCTTCAGCTTCAGCATCAGTCCTTCCAAAGAAATCCCAGGGCTGATCTCCTTTAGGATGGACTGGTTGGACTCCTTGCAGTCCAAGGGACTCTCAAGAGTCTTCTCCAACACCACAGTTCAAAAGCATCAATTCTTCGGTGCTCAGCTTTCTTTATGGTCCAACTCTCACATCCATAGATGACCACAGGAAAAACCACAGCCTTGACAAGAAGGACCTTTGTTGGCAAAGGTGGGACCAAAGTGCTCATGGAGAGAAGTATGAGGCCTGAGTGCTGGCCACACACCAGGCTTTCTGGGTTGGGGGTGCAGACCTGGAAAGATGGCTAAGGACAGCTCCTTGGGAAGGCCGGGCTGCTGGCCGCCTCCGACGGCATCTCCAGGGCAGTGGCCCGTCCCCCACCGACCTCGCGTCTGACCTCGCGTGAAGCCGAAACGCACTGAGACGCAGGAGGACACCCCGGCCGCGTTTGCCCTCTGAGATGCTGGGGCCTCGGTCGCCTGGACGTCCTGTAAGCACAGACTGTGCCCAGCAGGTGGCGGCAGCGTCCCGTCCGGGAGGTCCGCCCCCGCAGGTCTCCTGCGAAGTCAGGAGTGTGTGAGCTCAGTGTCCAACTGAGACTCAGTTCCTGGGCAGCTTGATAAGCAGCCCGGGGTCCCCAAGGAGGAGACAGGGGTCTGGGGCTCTCAAGAAGACAGGGAGGCGTCTGGAATTCTCAAGGAGAAGGAAAGGAGAATTTTTTTTTCTACATTCAGTCTTCGTCACATAAAACATTCTTTTCTTTATGCCCGGAGCTGATTACACAGCAAAACAACTCAGCTTAAACTCTGTGCTGTGGCCACCTGATGCAAAGAGCTGACTCGCTGGGAAAGACCCTGATGCTGGGAAAGATTGAGGGCAGGAGGAGAAGGGGACGACAGAGGATGAGATGGCTGGATGGCATCACCAACTTGATGGACATGGGTTTGGGTGGACTCGGGAGATGGTGATGGACAGGGAGGCCTGGCGTGCTGCGGTTCATGGGGTCACAAAGAGTCGGGCATGACTGAGCGACTGAACTGAATAACAAGAATGTGAGAAAGCAATCTGGCAGTTTTCAATGAGTTGCGGAATCATAGCAGGAGAATATAAGCCCCAGCTGCTCACTCTGAGTGCTGGTTCTGCAGCCTCCCCGCATGTGCAGTCCCTGAGCTCGAGGACAGCGAGTGTGTCCCTCCGGCTCCCTCGGGGCAGCAGGCACCGCGTGGGAGGAGGTGCTGCGATCCCACTAATCGACCATATGTGTGAAGCCCTTACTCTCCCCGCGGTTGTGAGGGAGGCTACGGGCTGCTGATCAGACAGCAGGGGCCTCTGCAGCCTCGAGCCAGGAATCCCCTGTCTGTGCAAACAGGTGGGCACACAGCACCTCCCCTCCACCAGCACCATCAGAGCTGCTTCTGCGGCCACAGCCGCTGCCCACCATCCGGAGGTCCCCGAGAGAAGAGGGTGCCCTCTTGCATCGAGCACAGAAGTGGCCCGGGTTTGGGGGAATGCCCCCTACGGAGCTGAGGGCGGGGCTGGGGAAGCAGGACCACCCCCTCCCCCAGGGTGGGATGGAGGGGGCAGGTGGCCAGTGGAGACTCCCAGAGGAGGCCCGTCTGCAGCGGGAGCATCAGGGCAGGCCAGCGGGCAGGGCTGTCCGCCCAGGGCCACGGCATCGTCATTGTCCGCATCCAGCGGGGAGCACATCTGAATTCTGAAGCCTGCAGTGGGAACGACTGCGCGGACGCCCCTTACCAGGGAGGAGGGGACCTCCTGGAAATGAGTCCTCAGGCTTAAAATCAACTCGGATACGAAGAGCCTCTCTGCCTCCAGAAACCTAGTTGTTCTGGGCTAGCTGGACTTGTGACCCCCAGATTAACACACCGGGGTCCCGACCCCTCTTCCTCAGAACGCGACTGTGTCTGGAGTGCCTGTGTGCCAAGTCGCTTCAGTCGTGTCTGACTCTTCATGACCCTATGAACTGTAGCCCGCCAGGTTCCACTGTCCATGGGATTCTCCAGGTAAGAATACTGGAGTGGGTTGCCATGCCCGTCTCCAGGGGATCTTCCTGACCCAGGGATTGAACCTGCGTCTCTTATGTCTCGTTCATTGGCAGGCAGGTTCTTTACCACTAAAGCCACCTGGGAAGCCCAGATTTGGAGAGAGGAGCTTTATGAGCTGATTAAGTTAAAAACAATACCGTTAGGGTGGCCCTAATGTGACTTATGAGGCCTTATGTGACTGGTGTCTCTATAAGAGATTAGAACACACACACTACCGCCTAGAAGCACAGCCATGAGGACCCAGGAGTGAGATGGCCGTCTGCAAGCCAGCGAGAGGCCTCAGGAGAACCAGCTCTGCCGCACCAGGGCCTCAGACACTGAGAAGCCAGCTTCCGCTGGTCAAGCGGCCTGGTCTGTGATCCTTTGCTTCAGCGGGCCTCCCCACGAGACACACCAGTAGACTGTGCGTGCACACACACTGTATTCATTTAGACCAAACTCTGTCCTGATGCCTCCTGGAATGCCCAGGACTGGCACACTGGCGGAAATCTTACAAAGATTCTAAAATACTGGACTTTCCTGGCCTCATTTAAGAGCTAGCCTCTCATCATCAGAAGAAAACCAGTGTACAGTTTGGAAGATAACACTTCAGCCCTGAATTTTCACCTTTGCTAATATATCATATATACATATACATATATATATATATGTGTGTGCACAGATCTCAATTATCCAGAAGCAATTGATCAAGACCATCTCATTTACTTTGTAACAGAAACCAAGAAAAATTATCTTCTGGTCAGTATATATTAAAAACACACACACACGCATTTGCAAGGAATCATGCACGAGCATGTGATTAATTTATTACTAACAGCTTGGCAGGCACGAGCCCGCTCTCCCTCCAAGTACAGGCAGCTGATCCCCAAACACGGTGGAACAGTGTTTGCAAAGATTCAGAGGAGGGTCAGAAACCACACACGGAAGGTCCAGTCAGAGCTGACCGTGAGAGAAGACGCGAGAGAGAGGAGAAAAGACCCGGGCGCCATTAAAGACCAGTCTGGGGTCATTTAATGTAGAGCAGAGATGTGGTAGTCCGGGGTCAACCAGGGGTGTCCGCCTCTGGGTGCCAAGTGGCTGTTGATACACCTGTTCTGACGCCCAAGGCAGCAAGAAAAAAGATCCCATTTAATGAAACAAAGTACATAGCATGTTTGCAAAACGTCTTTATTCACTATGGCTGAAATCTGAGAAGGCTTATTGCATAGAGGCAAGCTTCACCCCTCTGGGGCCAGGTGCAGAGGAGCTGTGCAAGCTTCTGTGTGGGTTTAGAAACACACTTCCCCAGATCGCATCAGGGCTCTGGTCAAACCGAAAGAAGCATCTGAGGGATGCCCCCTCTGCTTTGATTTCTAGAGTCACATGAAAACAGGTTTGCAAGACATGGGGCCACTAAACACCTGGGTCTCCAGTCAGAACCCTGAGACTGGAAGACGATTCCTACTTCACCCACAGAGCAGTTTTATTTTGCAAAGCCAAAACCGTGTTTTAAAAATACAGACTTTGGATCTTAAGAAATCCCATTGAAATGCATATAGAGACACAGCTGAGGCTTGTAAGAATAGAAACTTTCAAATAACATGCTGGTCAGCATTAACCATGTCAGTATCTTTGCAGTTCATGTCAGGACCTTTCTAATACACATTTTTCGGAGGAGGGGGGCAGGGAGGTTGTTTATTGTTTGGCCATGCAGCGTGGGGAATCTTGGTTCCTCTATCAGGGATCAAACAAAGGTCCTCAGCAGTGAAAACAGAGTCCTAAGTGCTGGACCGCCGCAGGATTCCCACATCTGTGCTTCCACAAGATGGGCTGACACTTCTCCACTTTGTTGGCGGTGGTGGCGTTCAGTCACTGTCGTGTCCGACTCTTTGCGACCCCATGGACTGCAGCACGCCAGGCCCCCCTGTCCATCACCAACTCCCAGAGCTTGCTCAGACTTAAGCCCATCGAGTCGGTGATGCCATCCAACCATCTCATCCTCTGTCGTCCCCTTCTCCTCCTGCCTTCAGTCTTTCCCAGCATCAGGGTCTTTTCCGATGAGTCAGCTTTTTGCATCAGGTGGCCAAAATATTAAAACACTTTCAAAATTTGAGTTCTATGAACTTTCTATGAAGTCAAAGAGAGTTGTTATTCTGTAGATAACCTCAGACTTCAGGTAAAACCGCTTTACAGCAGCAGCAACCACGACCCTTGCTCTCTGCCGGCTGATTGGAAGCTCGGCCGACCAGACTCCACACATCTTCCTTTAACACCACAATGGAGAGGAACAAAAGCACTTTCGTTACTGTCTCAGTAGTTTCCTGGTTCTTTCTTTAAAAGTATTCTAAACAATGAAATTTTAAAAAACTAATTAAAAAAAATTTAAACCACCAACTCAAACTGGCATTTCCCTGGTGGCTCAGTTGGTAAAGAATCCACCTGCAATGCAGGAAACCCCAGTTCGATTCCTGGGTTGGGAAGATGCCCTGGGGAAGGGAAAGGCTACCCACTCCTGTATCCTGGCCTGGAGAATACAGTCCATGGGGTCACAAAGAGTCGGACACGACTGAGCAACTTTCATTCTTAACCTGTACTAGAAGCCCCAGTTTTATCATGTTTTGTTAAACAAGTGTTTAGTGAGCACCTCCGTCTGATTTTTAGAGGCTCGCCATCGTGGAGAGAAACGCAGCGCGCTGTGCCCCTGACGTCCTGTGACGACCGCAGCTGCCTGACCCCCGGGGCTGGCACCGCCAGCACTTGTGCGGCCACCTCCTTGGTCTCTGAGCTTGATTTTCCTTCTGCCCTTTCACAGTCTCGTGCAAGCTGAGCGCATCACAGGAAAGGAGATGAAGCCCATTTTGCTGCTGTGATGACCAACAGTAACCATGGGAACGGAAGCATGGCTAACCTTTCGTCTAAATGAGTTACGTGAGGGCCTTTGATTGTTGTTCCTGTTCCGTTTTGTTTTTAAGCCATGGGGTGTTTCGCAATGACCAGGAGAAACTGTGCTTAAAGGCTGCTTTGCAAATATTCCTGAAAGTGTTCACGCTTGTAAGCAGTTCGTTTTCATCCAGCGCTTCCCAAAGCCTGCTTTGTGGAATGCCAGCCATCGGGGACAGGGGCACAGGGCACCCCCGGTCAGATGAGCTGGGGGTGCTGCCTGTGGAAGCCCCCGTCACCCTGAGCCCCCCCGGCCCTGATCCTGCAGGAACCACCCCACTCGCTTTTGCTTCATGTCCACGCCCCCCCCCATGCATTTCCGTCCTGTCTGCGCCGAGCCTGGGGGGCGTCACATGGTGAAGGAGGACGGGTTGTCGTTGTCGGCGGTCTCGCTGTTCTGCCGGGAGGTGAAGGTGTCTGAGTGCAGCCGGGAGCAGGAGAAGCCCGGAGCCTTCTGCTTCCTCCTCACGCACCACAGGTCCTTCATGATCTTCAGAAAGTAGCTCCGAAACTTCTGGCCAATGAAGGCGTAGAGCGCGGGGTTGAGGCAGCAATGCAGGAAGGCCAGCACCTCGGTGACGTTCTTGGCGTAGCCCAGCAGCCTCTCGCCGCTGCATGAGCGGCCCGTCCTGCCCAGGTTGACGGCGGTCACGAGGAGCACCATGTTGTGTGGGATCTGGCAGGCCAGGAACACGAGGACCACCGCGATGATGACGCGGATGGCCCTGTGCCGTTTCGAGTTCTGCGCCTGCACCAAGGTCTTGACGATGAACGCGTAGCAGAAGATCATGAACACCAGCGGGATGAAGAAGCCGAAGAGCAGCTGCAGCCCCAGCATCAGCAGCTTCCAGCGGATGGGCTCGGACACGGTCTGGTACCGGGGCTCGCAGACGTCGCTGCCCTGCAGCTTGTATTTCTGGTTGAACGTGAAGGTCGAGCTGGAGATGAGGATGGACATCACCCACACCACCAGGCAGATCAGCTTGTGGTGAGCCAGGGTCCTGGAGCGGAGCCGGAAGGACTTGGTGGCCTGCACGATGGCAATGTAGCGGTCCAGGCTGATGCAGGTCAGCAGCAGCATGCCGCAGTTGAAGTTGACGGCGTAGATGCCTCGGGTCAGCTTGCACATGGTGTTGCTGAAAATCCACTCGCCGGTGGCGTGGCTGACCGCCCAGAACGGCAGGGTGAGGACGAACAGGATGTCCGCCACGGCCATGTTCAAGAGATAAACGTCCGTCATGGACTTGGCTTTCTTATAGAAGGCAAAGGTGACCACCACCAGAATATTGCCCAGGAGGCCGCAGATACATATCAAGGAGTAAGCGACCGGCACAAAGAGCCCGGAGAAACTTCTGACCTCCTGCAAGGAACACAGGAGGCTGTCATCATCCAGTAGGTAATCCGAACTATTAGCCAATCCAAAGTAGTCCTCGTTTGAATCATAGATGTTGGTGGAATTCATCGGTTCCTGGAAAGTGAACAAAGATAGAGTCAGCTGCAGCGTAAGTTTCTAGGAGTCAAATTGACTGACATTATCCTCCCAGGCAAAGTAAAAAGGATGCTCACCACTCTCATCCTGGTGCTTGATCTGGGCAGAAAGGCCGGGCCTGGACTGGAAGGGAGTGGACTTTTCACCTCCTCTGGCTCACAGTGGAGAGAACGGGAGAGACGTGAGCCTAAGGAGGAAGGAAAGCAGAGCACACTGCAGTTGAGTATTCTCAGAGAGCCAGAGAGTTCAGGAAACGGGATTCTTCCCACTCCAACACAAGGGTGCACAGCATGCTATTTTACACAGAAATACTCATTTAGAACCAATGTCAGTAACCTCTTTCCACGGAAGGCCAGACGGTAAGTATTCGAGAATCCGTGGGCCGTGTAGTCTCTGACGCCACTACTCAGGTCTGCTGGCAGAGCCTGAAAGCAGCTTCAGACGGCTGCGTGGACGAAAGGGCACGCCAGCCACCGGCCCCCATCTGGAGTGTAATAACGGGTGATACCAGCAAAACCACAGGCTCACTCCGCAGAAAAACACTCTTGAAGATTCGGTTTAATCACGTTCAACAAGATGCCACCGGACCAAACCTGTAGAAGTGTAGATGTTGCTAGGATACTTACGGTTTATAGTCCTCGCTTGAAAATATTATCTATATACTATTAAAGACTGCGTGGCTTCACAGCTGGTGCTGGTGGTAAAGAACCTGCCTGCCAGTGCAGGAGACACAAGAGACCTGGGTTTGATCCCTGGGTCAGGAAGACCCCCGGAGGAGGGCATGGCAGCCCACTCCAGTGTTCTTGCCTGGAGAGTCCTATGGACAGGCTACGGTCCCTGGGGTCACAAAGAGTCAGACGCGACTGAAGGGACTCAGGAGCTACAGACGTGTCCAAAATACACTCTCGCTAGCAACCGCTGATCTGCTGGGGCAAACGCACCCTCATCTTCAGAAACCAGGCTTCAGGGAGGAACGCTCAGGCTGGCGTGGTTAGGGAAGGCGCTGTGGGCAGCACAACTCTGGGTCCCTGCAGAACCAATCCCTGGCAGGTGGCCACTCGGGCTGAAGAGGAATGCTGAGCACCGGGTGTCTGTGAAAGCCCAGCCTGGCCGGGTCGGCTTGACCGCTGCTAAACAACCCCAATGGCGCCGAGGATGTGCTAGGAATGCCAACAGGGGGGCCGCAGGTCCAGGCTCAAGGAGCACACCGGGAGGCGGGTGCAGGCTGGAGCTGGGCCTTGCAGGAAGGCCTGTGAAATCCATCACTTTGAAACAAACAGGCAGAGGGGAAAGGAGGCTCGGTGCTCTTCCCACACTCCCTCGTCCCTCTTTGCCTGTTGTGGCGCAGCGCTCTGCTTCATCATCCAGCCACGGACAAAACCCCTGGCCTGGAAGCCTGAGGCTCACGTGGAACGCGCATTCCCTCTTCTGCAGCTCCCCGGCGCCCTTGGCCCAGGAGGCCAGGAAGAACCGAAATGCCAGCCTCGGGTGCTCAGACGGAGAAGGAGGCCCCTGCCCTGAGCCCATGGGCTGTGCCAGGCCCGTCCTCAGCTGTGGAGGCCACGCTGATGCTGGGGGAGGGATCCCGGGTACGCAGAGGTCACCCTGGAGGACTTCCTGCACACGCTTCTTGGGTCATGTGACTCTCCCACTGCGGCTTCCTGACCACACACCAGATGGCCTAAACCCACTCCCTCTCTGCTGCCCGGGGCCTGAGCCTCCGCTCTGCCTGGTCCCTGCTCTGGACACAAGACTGCAGGGACGCTTGGCTCACCTCTGCACTTTTACAACCGCCTGCGGAAGACGCGCAATCAGAGCTTCTGTGTTGCAGAAGCATATGAGGAGATAAGCATCCATCAGATCACCAGATTAAATGTATCAGTCGAAATACGACCTCAAGATTTGTGCTTCCGGCCACGAGGGATTAGCAGAGACCGAGCGCACTGTACTGCATCAGGCAACCAAACTCGCCTCCAAAGTGCATCAGATCACAGTTTTCAGACACTGGGGACGGACGCGGACTGTGGTCTGAGCTCTGCGAAGTCCCCGGGTTCTCACTGGGGGCTGTTCCCTTGTGCAGAGCAGGGCCCAGAGAACAGCCTCCTCACGGCGCTGAGGAGACAGGGGCCAGAATCCAGGGAGATGGGCAGAGGAGAGAGGGCCCCACACACAGAGAGACAGGGGCCCGCAGAGCTGTCCTGAGAAGAAGGGGAGCACAGCCAAGGAAGAGCCCCCAGCACAGGCGCAGGGCCGCCCGCAAAAGCCTCGCAGGCTGGAGACCGGCCTCCTGAGGGCAGGGCGGGCCCCATCACTCTCTCTCACAGACTTTTTTTTCTTGTCCTTGTTGAACTGCGCTTCGAAAGTGATTATTTTCTGGTTAGAACTGTACTCTGCCCCTGCTGCTTACTTCTTAAGAAAACACGCCCTCGCGGCCCTTTCCTTCAGAGCAGCCTTCGTTCCAGAAAGAAGGGCAGAGAGCGATGGCCTCTAGGACCACCGGAGCCTCTGACAGCTGACGGCTGGACATCAGCTGGGATGATTCTGAAACTTTGCTGAGGTGAAGATTACACACCAGCACCCTAGTCTCTAGCCCGATTTACCTGGACTGTGAGACCCTTTTCTCCTGTCTCAAGGGAGGGCACCGGCTTGAGGTCCCAAGCCCCGGTGGCCCCCTTTGCCTGGCAAAACAATCAAAGCTGCTCTTTTCTGCTTCACCCAAAGCTCTGTCTCTGCACTTTTATTCTTCTCCAGCGAATGGAGGCTGGGTTTCGGCCTTAGCAGCGACCACGACCTTCCAAGTCCCAGGACCCTGGGCGCGTCCTCAGAAGGGAACGGTCTCAGGAGTAACAGGGTCACGATAAGCCGAGTTATAATAAATGCCTCTCTGGAGCTGCCAGGACAGAGCCTGAAAGTCTCAGATGAGCCATCTGATTGCAATCATATAGCCACCTTCAGAATGAATGAATCCCCAAATTAAAGATATATGACCAAGTTGAGGCTTCAACATGTAAAATTCATGATGTCAGGCACCCAACAAGCTGTCTAGATTTCTGTAGACTGAATGCTCGCAGCTCCCCAAGCTTCACACGCTGAAGCCGAATCCCAGGGCGACGGCGCGCGGACGTGCAAGGCCCCTGCCTGCGCCCCCGGGGCGGTCAGCAGCCTCACAAGGAGAGACGTGTCTGAGAGCCCACTTCCTCTCTGCTCACCCTCCGGTGCGGACGCCGTGAGAAGATGCAAACCAGGAAGCAGGCTTTCGTCAGACCTGGATCCGCTGGGGCCCTGACCTTGGGCTTCCCAACCCCCAGAACTGTGAGAAGTAAGACGTTTGTTGTTGAAGCCAGTCGGTCTGCAGTAATTTGCTATTGCAGCTGAAACTGATCTAAGGCACAGACATCCAGACTGACTGGGAAGTGACCTGCGAGCTACACAAGGAGAAAGGAAAATGGCAGGGATGATGGAATTAGCAAAACAGAAGCTCCAGCAGCTGCTATAAATACACGATGTGTGAGTCTGCCAGTCACTCAGTCGTGTCTGACTCTTTGCGGCCCGGTGGTCTGATGCTAGGATAAATATAGCGAGGTTCCGGAAGTGGCACTAATTGCAAAGAACCCGCCTGTCAAAGGAGGAGGCATCAGAGACACAAACTCGATCCCTGGGCCAGGAAGATCCCCTGGAGGAGGGCACAGCATCCCGCTCCCGTGTTCTTGCCTGGAGAATCCTGTGGACAGAGGAGCCTGGCGGGCTACAGTTCACAGGGTCGCAAAGAGTCGGACACAACCGAAGCCTCTCAGCACGCATGCAGTATAAACACTGCACGTGAGCAGGAAGGCGGAGGAAAGCACAGACATGGTGAGGAGTGCCATGGGAGACAGAAAAGGGCCAAAGAAAGATCCTGAAGACGAAATACGCAACGCGTAAGATGAGATTACACAGACTGGGTGACTTCCCTGCTGGTCCAGGGGTTACGACTCCATGCTCCCACTGCAGGGGGCTCAGGTTCGACCCCTGGTCAGGGAACTAAGATCCACAATACCTCTCAGGTGCAGCAAAAAAAAGAAAATACACCGATGGGGATTAACATCAGACTGAACTCTGTTGACACGCACAAAACAATTGTGATTCTATATTGCAGCAACATTTAGAAATTCAAATTGAAAAACAAATTATAATAGCATCAGAAAACATCAAATCAAATATTTATGGCCACATCCTCCCTTATCCATACCCTGAAAACTATAAAACAACACGGAGAGAAATTAAATAATCTAAATTAACGGAGATGTATATACATATTTATGATCAAACAATTCAATATTGTTAAAAGGTCAGTTCACTCCAAATTGATCTACAGAGACAAACAAACCCAAGTGAAAACGGTGGCAGGGGTGTTTGTAGAAATCGACAAGGTAAATTTAAAATGATAAAGAAACTCAAGGGATTTAAAATAGCCTAAGCAGCGACCGAGGATGAGATGGCTGGATGGCATCATTGACTCGATGGACGTGAGTCTGAGTGAACTCTGGGAGTTGGTGATGGACAGGGAGGCCTGGCGTGCTGCCATTCATGGGGTTGCAAAGAGTCGGACACGACTGAGCGACTGAACTGAACTGAAGCAACTTTGAAAGAGAGACAAACATGCAGGACTCACAATACCTGATCTCCAAACTTGCTACGAAGTTGCAGTAGTTACGACAGTGGGGTGTTATAAGGGAACAGGTCCGTGAAGCAGCAGAACAGAAAAAAGACTAAGTTTTCACTAAAGGACCAAAGGTAATTCAGTAGGAACAACAGTCTGTTCAGTAAATAGAGCCAGCACAGCTGGATATTCTTGTATGAAAGTTGATCTGTACCCCTTATCTCACACCATAGGCAAAAAAAAAAAAAAAAAAAAAAAATCAGCATAGGTTATAGCTCTATATGTGTGAGAGCTAAAAGCACAAAACACCCAGAAGAAAACAACAGAAAATTGTCATGCCCCGGGGAATGAAGGAGATCTCTTATATAGATTGCTCAAAGCATGAGCTGTTAGAAAACTGATAAATTGTAACTCATCAGAATCTAAGACTTCTGTGCTTTGAAAGACTTCAGAAAATGAAAAAGACCATTGAATGGGGGGAAAAAATGTAAACTGATGTCTCATCACTGTAGCCAAGATCTTCAAACACTCACAACTCAACGACAACTCAAGAAGAACCAGGCGAAAGATTTTAAGTCAATTCACTGAAGAAAACACATGGATGGCAAAAAGCATAAGCAAGGGCACACACCATGTCCTTAGTTATCAGGAAAACGCAAGTTAAAACTGCAGTGAGAGGCCATGCGACGCTCACCAGACTGGCTGAAATCAAAAGGGCAAGTGACAATGTGGAAGAGACAGCCAAGGGCATCCCGGCCAAGCAGTGGGGCTGTGACGCGGAGACCGGCTCTGAGAAAAGAGGGCCAGGCCTCTCGGGTCACACACACACGCCCTCACCACCCAAACCGCAACTGGCCCCTGCGCTCACCCGAGAGAATGAAAATGAAAGACGCGCAGTCACAGGTTTGTTTCTAGCAGCCCAGGCTGGAAAGGAGCCCAGTGCCCATCGGCTGGCAAGCAGACATGTAAATGGCGCCCCAGACCACACTGGGCCCCAGTCCACGGGCAGCCAGGGGCTGCTGAGCGCCCGGACGCCAGGGCATTGTTCTGGGAAGAACTTAAACATGTATGCCCGGGTTCTGTGTTGTTCCAATTATACAGAATTCTAGAAAAGGCGGAATGACGGTGAAAGCTGAGTCGGTGACAGCTGTGGGTGAGGAACGGGGAGAAGAGGCAGGCCGAATGGCCCGGAGTGGGGGGGCCTGCCTGAGGTGCCCGAGACGCACCCCGTCAGGATGACGGCCGCTGGCAAAGCCCACTGAAGGCTGGCTTTCAGTCTTGGGGGCGTTTGCTGCTATCATTTGTGCCTCAAGCGGCTAATAAAAACAACTGCACGGGGCTCCACATAAACGCACTGATGCCGGTGACAGGTCCCCACTGAGGACCGAGCGGGTCTCAGGTCTGAGGATGGGCACTGGGCCCCGCCAGACCCCCGTTCAGGGGAACTACTTTTCAGGGACAGTGTTACACACCCGTTGGGAACAAACATTCTTCAAGTGTGGGTGATGATGGATGCATCGGTCTTGTGGTGAAGCTCAGTGTTCTTGAAGGCACGGCTTTTGAGTCCTCATGTGTGCCAGGCATGAGCAGTGTCTGGAAATGGCTAAGCCTGTCCCAGACCACCACCCTCCTCACAATATCACATCGGCTCTGTGAAGGAATCGTGCTGGTGACAGACTGGCATCAGAGTCACCACAACAGGCAAAGCACCTTTCTTCCCCGCAGGTAAGTGACCTCAGATCTTGAGCAGCAACAGTCAGCTTTTTGGAGGACTCTGTTCTAACAGAAGGACTCTCTGTTGTTTTTATGAAAATTGGTAAAAAAAACCATTAAGACTTTTAAACGGAGACATATCTGTACCTTCTTTGATGAACAGAGAATAAAATAGACATGAGGAAATTTGTTGTGACCACAACAGGAAAGTTAAATAATGCTCAATAAATGGTAAAAGTAACTGACGCTCCATTCTTAGGCCAAATCGTTGTAAGGTTTAAAACGAGGTGCGGGATAGTGTCGTCGAGTCTACCGCAGTCAGACTTACAGAGGAGTTTAGAGTTGCGCTGTGGGAAACGCGGCTGGCCAGAAGCAAGGGAAGCCAAGCGGCCGTGATGGTGCAGAGAGACCCCGTGCATCAGAGCGGGGTGCTCCTCCGCAAAGACGGGGGCCAGGGAGGGGTGAGGTCACTGACCAGCTGCAAGGAGGCTATTTGAGAGGGCCTAGGCGTCCACCACCCTGCAAAGAGTAAGAAGGCAGCCAGTGAGTAGAGACGGCATCCAAAGAACTGACCGGGCATCAGGAAGATTATTTGAACGGTTTGGCAAGCTGGGCACGAGCTGCCTTGGGGGCCAGCAAAGCCCAGGTCAGGCACAGTGGTCACTGCTTACAGAGCACGAGGCGCATGTGAGCTAGGTCAGGCCCGCCGCACTGGAGTCTCTGGTGGAGTGCTCTTTGGAGAGGAAAGGGTTAGAGCGGGTGCCCCTCTCCTCTCCAGCTGGGGGCCTTGGGGGCAGGATGGGCTGGAACCTTGTGAGGTGCCTTGGCGAGCAGAGGGTCTGGCTGAGGAGCTCTGAGGCAGACAGCCCCGTGTGCCCCAGACGTTTCGCCACCAGTAAGCTTGGAGCTTGGGCTGCAGGGCCCCGTCCACGCTAGGGTGTAGGGCGGGGGAAAGGCAGCTTCCAGCCCGGCAGTGAGCGGGAAAGATGCTGTTAGGGCGGGGCTGTCACGTGTCCTGCTCACGGCAGGAGCACTGCTCACCTTTCTTTTGAGCCATCAGTGCAGTTGGGCGTCAGATGAGCTTGAGAGCCCGCGCAGGGCGGCGGTGGCCACTCACCACCCTTCACAGCACCCCTGGTGACTCTAAAGCACGTTTCTGTGAGCGCCGTGGCTTCGTTGGGGAGTCCAGCCTCTAACAGCTATAGCGCTGGAGCTTAGATCAGCGTGTGAGTCAGTGAGCTTAGAACAGTGAGTCCCTAGGAGATGCTCTCGCTTCAGAGAAGCGGGGGCGAGAACGGGCCAGAGAGAGATGCTCCAGGGTCAGCTTTGGGAGCTGCCGCCTCCTGCCTCCTCCTTCTGGAACGTCCGCATCATCGTTTATCCCCAAGGGCTCCTCATAACCTGTGTCACCCTTTGGAAAAAGCTGACGGAGAGGAGTCCTTCCTTCCCTGCTTCCGCCCTCCCTCCCTTCCTTCCGAGACAAGCATAAACGTCAGGGCTGTAAGCTGCCCAGCCAGCGGCTCGGAGCTCTGACCAGGCCTGGGAGGACGTCCCCAAGGCAAGGGAGGCCTCCCCTTCGGTACCAGCTGGTCTCCGCACCAGGCTGCGGCCAGGAGTAGACGCACCCTCAGAGACTGCAGGGAGGGGACGGCGAGCAGGGCCTGCAGCAACCCTGGTGGAGTCGCTTCTCATTGCGGACACACAGAACTCATATTTCTAAAACTCAGGCCATCGAATGGCTTCTCTTCCTTTGGCAGAGGCACACAGTGACAAGCTGAACCTTTGCACGACTTTGCACTGAAGGTTTGAGGCCATAAATGACGAGTAGGCGTGCCAGAACCCAAGACTGAATGGAGCCTCTGGGAGCGAGCCCCTGCCCTCAGCTGTCACACCCGAAGACTCAAGGAAACCCTAGCGCTACTTAATTAGAGCAACATCTTTAACACGGTGTTCACAATGCTAATTTACATTTCATCACAATTAAGCAACGTGGCTGCCTTGGACCACTGTCGTTAGGTACCGTGGGCTAAAGAAGGCACCTCCGAAACTATCAGCTAACTGACCACCTCGCTCAAGAATGCAAAGAACAGCTCACGGCACGTGTCCTCAGATCAGAACGGCCGTTCAGCTGCTCTCAAGCCCACCAGAGGCCACCCCCGCCACCCCCCCGGGGCCTCCACTGCACAGAGGCCTCTTCTCAGGACCCTGAGGGCTTCGGAAGCCTGCTCACAGGCAGAGGACAAGGACAGAGAACGGCTCAGGGCCTCAGCAGGCAGCGTCTTCACTGGGACCGAGTGACGGAGGACAGGCTCGCAGGGAGACGGATTACTGTCTGCTCTCCGCTGGGGCCCGAAGCGGGTGGGGCAAAGGGGGGCAGGATACTGGAGGGGAGGGGGGGAGGAGGGGAGAGGGGGAGATGTGTCCATAAATATTTGATTTCATGTTTTCTGATGCTATTATAATTTGTTTTTCAATTTCAATTTCTAAATGTAGAAATCAGAGTCGTAACCCCTGGACCAGCAGGGAAGTCACCCAGTCTGTGTAATCTCATCTTACGCGTTGCGTATTTCGTCTTCAGGATCTTTGGCCCTTTTCTGTCTCCCATGGCACTCCTCACCGTGTCTGTGCTCTCCTCCGCCTTCCTGCTCACGTGCAGTGTTTA
>NW_024070188.1:88438679-88526078 GCF_014754425.2 Oryx dammah | reverse complement strand
GGTGGAGGAGAGGGGAGGGAGGGGGTGGAGGAGAGGGGAGGGAGGGGGTGGAGGGGAGGGGAGGAGTAGAGTATAGTAGAGGGGAGGAGGGGAGGGACGGGGAGGTGGGGCGGAGGGGAGGTGGGGGAGGAGGGGGAGGAGGGGATGAGAGTAGAGTGTAGTAAAGGGGAGGGGGGAGGGGGGAGGAGGCGGCTGGAAAAGCAGGAGGGGTGGGCAATAGGCCACCCTCAGCCTTTGGTCCCTTTGACCAAGGGCAGACTCTACCCATGAAAATTAAATATGCAGAAACATTAACATTTATCAAAGTATTATCAGCAAGGAAAACTTAAAGTTTTCATTTAAACAAATTAAACAAGTTTAACGGTTTGCTAAAATTAAAGCAGGTTTTCAATCTGCGCTTATTCTCACAAATAGTGATGGCCCCCAAGACAAGGAAAAGAACAAAAGGTCTATGTGTGTGTACATGTGTGTGCACGGTGAGTACGCACATGCACGTGTGCGCATGTGTGGATGTTTCCCTGTGTGTATAGGCATGTGTGTGTTATGTGTTACGTGTATGTGTGTGTGGCGTGTGTATGATGTGTGTGTGTGTGCTGTGTGCACACATGGAGGCATGTGTGTGTGTAGGCCTGTGTATATGCGTGTGCATGTTTGTTGAGGCTGGAGGGTGGGTGTGCATGCTTTATGTTCTAATTACACAGTGGGCTTTGGGATCACAGCTTTATGTCTATTACCTTGCTAAGTCTCTCAAGATCCCTTTCAGATGACTTACACCCACTTTACAGGCTTTCCTCGTGGCTCAGTGGTAAAGAATCCACCTGCCAAAGTGCAAGCCACAGGTTCACTCTCTGGACGGGGAATATGCCCTGGAGAAGGGAATGGTAACGCATTCCAGTATGCTTGCCTGGAGAATTCCATGGACAGAGGAGCCTGGGAGGCTATAGTTCGTGGGGTCACAAAGAGTCAGATGTGACTTAGCGCCTAAACAGCATACCCGCTTTACAAATGGGAAGACTGCAGTTCATTCTAATTCACCTGGTCTCCAGCAGGTCTCACTGAAGGACTATGCAATTCCCACAAGATCTTAAATAACGTCTTTATTTTAAAACATTATAGATATCAGAGCCTTACATACCACAGAGGTAGGCATTCAATACCATGCCAACTGCTGTCTTAATTCATTTGACTCACAGGCACACAGTGTTTTATCCTTTTTTAGATGAATGTCAGTGGAGCTGAAACTCTAGGCTGGCTTCCTTCTGCTTTTGCATAAACGTGGTTAAGAAAGAAGCCAGAAGGTTTTTTCCAGTGACTTGAATATAGGTTTGTATTTTTTTTTTCCTTCTGGTTCCTTTTGCTTCTTCAAAAGCTTTTTTACCTTTTCTTTTTCATTTACAGTAATTAATGTTATACCTCTAATCATTCCAAGAGCTAGTGACAAATTCAGACTTTGCACTGGTTTCTTTCCAGTGCTGATCACTACAATATCAGCTTTCTGCAACTACTTGGGCTTTGGGGGAGTCTGTGGAGACTGTCTAAAGACCCCCGTGCATCCTTTTATAGTCATGAGACGCTAACTCCCTAGTCACTGTGGCGTTTGCAGCCATTATCAGAGCTTTTCCTGTGTTGTGCTGAGTCTCATAAAAATTTCCACCCCATCAATTTCTCTTAAATGACTGCCTGACAAGCTCCTTCCCAATCAACCTCCAACTATTCAAGACCCTCACTCGAACTTTGTCGTAAATCACCTTTCTCATCACCTCCAAAACATTTTTAGCTCAGGTTTGGCTTTCCAAACTCTTTGTGGCCTTATTTAAGTAAAGAACTGCATTTCTCCCCAGACTGATGCCCCACGGATATCACGTTTTGAGGCAATGATCAAACTGCCCAAGCTCTAGTGCGAGACAGTTAGAATGCAATCACTTACTGTATGTTTAGGAGGAAAGCGAGCTTCCTGAAAATGCAGCACCATTCCTCAAAGTGCAAGGACACTGTGCGTGCGAAAGTGAGCGTGCTTTACGAAGTGTAAACACAGACTGCACGCCAGCATCCTAGAATCCTCAAGAGGCAAGCAGGTCCATGTCTAATATTCCTCAGATGCAGGATCAAAGAAGAAAAGACTTTTTGAAAGGGGCTCAGCAGGCTCACCTCCAAAAGGCTGTGGTCCAGAGAGCACGGTTCTGCTACACGGCCCTGCTACACGGCCCTCACACAGGCGCGGGCATCCCCACTGTGACCTCTCGCCAGACGCACTTTCTAATGGTCATTAAGAAAAAAACAGTGAGGGGCCAGGATTAACCAGAAGCAAATTGCTGAGTTACCACTTCCTATGCAAAAGGAACGCCTATTTGCCCAAATACAGATGGTTAACCATCTATATCCTGTAGGTTATAAAACGATCATATGACTCCCTGGAGCAGCAGTAGAGCTGATGAGAAGGGAGGGGCCTGGGTGGGGTTATTCCCACAAGAACGGCTCTGAGCTGCCTTTCAAGGTGTGGCAATGACGTCGTGCTCAAACACGGCTTCTCTGGGCCAGCGACTCCTGGGAGCAGGGCAGCATCGTGCGCTGCCTGGAAAGACGCACACGGGTTTAGAAAGGCCATTGAGCACGGTGGATGGGGCCTCTGGAGCCCCCTCCCTGGGTTTGCCTGAAAGCTGAGCGCCACAGACAGGTTCCGGCCCTCCGCAGCCCCAGGCCCTGCTCTGTGCAGTGAAGGCCGCGGTGCTCAGCCCCAGAGGGCCACGGGGCAGCAGGCCCAGCTCACGAGACTGGCAGGGAGGACGGAGCCTGGAGCGGGGCATTCGGTGAGTGGGCTGCTCAGGCGTCTTTGACTCTTTCGGACCCCATGGACTGCAGCCCACCAGGCTCCTCTGTCCACGGGATTCTCCAGGCAAGAGTACTCGAGTGGGTTGCCATTTCCTCCTCCAGGGGATTTTCCCAACCCAGGGATCACACCCAGGCCTCCCGCATTGCAGGCAGATGCTTTACCCTCTGAGCCACCAGGGAAGCCCAGGAGTGGAGAAAGTGCTCAGTAAACTTGAGTTTGGGAGGATAAAAACCCGGGTGGCTCAGTGGTAAAGAAGCCACCTACAACGCAGGAGATGGGGGTTCAGTCCCTGGGTAGAGACGGTCCCCCGGAGAAGGAAATGGCAACCCACTCCAGTCCATGGGGTTGCGAAGAATCGGACCCGACTGAGCAGCTGACGCATACGCACACAGTATTGTATCCTCCGGGATCAAAAACATCCTGTGTGGTGATGGATGCTGGCTAGACTTATCGTTCATTTCACAATATACGTAAAGATCAGATCACGGTGTCACGTACCCGAAACTAACACAGTGGTAGATGTCAATCATCTCTCAACTGAAAGAAACACAAGACCCTAGACAGCAGGACACGTGATCATTAGGAGGCGGCGGGTGACAAGCCCCCCGAGTGCCCTGTCGCTGGATGCAGGGGTGGATGTGAGGAAGAGCATTTCGATGAGCCTCTAGGGGAGCTCATTTTTCGGTATAAGTGGCTTTAAGAAATCAGCGAAAAAGTTAAAGAAAAGATATTCTAGAATCATAGAAGTGTTCACCATCTCGTAGTGTGTTATGATCCAAGTCTCAGGAAATCGTTTCATGAAAAGACTGATAGCAAAGTGCTACTGCTGTTGTTCGGTAGCTAAGTCATGTCCAACCCTTGGCGACCCCGGGGACTGCAGCATACCCAGCTTCCCCGGTCTTTGCGAGGGTTTACAGCAAAGACCAACAGAGGGCAAGGCCGGGTGGAGTGATGCGTTCCCTCCTTCTGAGCCTGTGCCTTCCCACCTCATGCTGAGCCGACCACGCTGCCCATGCACAGCCCCCGCCCCTCGGCTGGGTGCTGACCAAGCATCGGTCAGGGTCTCTCCGTGCTGTGGACCCCAGAGCCCGGCTTGCCCCAGGCCTCGGCCGCCCTGCAGTGTGGCCCCGGCCCCCTTTCCACTATTCCCAGGAATTATCTGAGCAGAGCGGGACCCTCTCCCTGGCCCTCACCGGCTACTTCTCTGCCCAGTTTCTGCTCATCCCTGCTCCCCACCCCCGACCTGCAGAAGAAGAGCCTTTCTCCATCTGACTGAGAGGCTAGACGACCTCACAGCTCCTGGACCCTGCCGTCCCCAAAATGCTCTTCCTCTGTCACAACAATCCTTGGGAAGGACAGTCTCTCCAGGTCCCAACTCGTCTTGCTCTGCTGGGTCTTAAGGTTCTCCACTGACGTGGGTGTCCTGTCTGCTCCCCTGAAAAGAACCCTCCCCGTGACATCCGGTGCGGTCCCTGATCCGGACGACCAATGCCCGAGGGAGAGGAGGGGACTGTGTCCTTCCCGCCCCTCCGTCGCACCCCTGCTCCTCACCTTACCACCGCCACCGCTCCTCTGAGACCCTGCTCCTACAGGCAGAAGCTGCTGGAAGGGCTGCCAGCCATGCCAGCTCCTGGCTGAGGTCAAGCGTCAGGTCACTGCTGGGTCAAGGAACACGGGTGTCACATACCCTCTAACCCACCAGTTCCCCCTGACGTCCCCTTCGACAATCCTACTTGGCGAGAGGGTGGAAAGGTATGTCAGTGGCTCAGTATCACCCCGGGCCCAGCCTGCCTAAAACAGGAAAAATAGACTTGACTTTGCTGAGGACCCCAAAGGGCAGCGAGTGGGGTTAAGCACACCAACAAGAGCAATGCCAGGAGGCAGCACCCGGAGGCGAGGGGTCTGGAGCGCCTTCCCTTCCTGGACACAGGTGCTGGGCCACCCGTTGGGGGAGCCCAGGGCTGGAGGGGGCACCCCCCAAGGGACCGCTGCCCTTGCACACCTCTGTGCCAGAGGGGAGCCAGTCTGCAGCGGGTCTGGCCCTGGTCTCTGACAGGCTCCAGCCCGAACGGTGGCCTTCCCACCCACCCCCGAGGCTGCTCCTGGGTGGGACTCAGGGGGCCTGTGTGGTCCTCCAGTGTCCTCTGCCCCCAAATTCCTTCTGCTTCAGAGTAAATTCCAACCTATACACCATCCTTGAGAAGCTCAGACCCATCTGTTTTCTCTCTCTAGAAGCGTCCCCATGTTGGGACTGTCCTGGTGGTCCAGTGGTTAAGAATCCACCTTGCGGTGCAGGGGGACGCTGGTTCCATCCCTGATCTGGGAGCACGTGCTAAGGGCCGCCCCACAGCTAGAGTCTGTGAGCCGCAATGCAAGGCCCCACACAGGCAACAAAGCCACGGCGCAGCCATTAAATAAATACTTTCTTTAGAAAAGCAAAAACTTCCCATGTCAAAAATCTGTGAGCTCTCAACCCTACTTCAATAAGATGCTGCTGCTCATTTGCATGACATGGTGATGGACATAAAGAGCAAGAGGTCCATCCGAGATCGCGCGATTTATATAAACGGTTTCCAGTCTGAAAGCCTACCAGGAAATGTGAACAGTTCATCCAGGACAAAGTCCAGGGGCCCTTTGGTAAATTACCATCACAGCCAAGTGGGGAGTGCTTTACCCTTTGAGGTGAGACTATGGTGAGTCCCGGGGACCCTCCTACTAACTGGCGGGCTCACCCCTGGGCCGTGGAGAGGCAGCTCCTCCAGGGCAGGGTCTGTGGAACCAGAAAGAAGGGAGTCCCAGCCCCGCAGAGAAGACAAGCTTATCCCCCCAGGAGGAAGAAGAATTTAAAAGGGAAAAGAGAAACCTGGGAAATGAACAAACTCGCGTGCACACAGCTATATTTAACATAGATAACCAACAAAGACCCACTGTGCAGAACAGGGAACTCTGCTCAGCATTATGTGACTACCTAAACGGGAAACGAATTTGAAAAATAAGACACAGGTACCTACATAAACTGAGCGTCTCTGCTGTGCTGGATGCAGCGCTCAGGCGCTCAGTCATGTCTGACTCTGGGACCCCGGGGACTGTATCCCGCCAGGCTCCTCTGTCCATGGGACTCTCCAGGCAAGGATCCTGGCGTTGGCTGCCATTCCCTTTTCCAGGGGATCTTCTTGACTGAGGGATTGAACCCAAGTCGCCCACACCAGGGACAGAAGTTTTACCACCCCCCCGACCAGAGCAACTGTTCTCCAGTAGAAAATAAAACTCTTAGAAAAGGAAAAATAGGAACTTGGGGAAACTTGCATGGACTATGAACAAACACATTTTTCATTATAAAAGTTAAAATAATTCTGGGCAACAAGTTTGTAAAGAAAGTTCTTCAGTCACGTAGGCTTCCTCACCACGGATAACTGTGTGTCCCTCTAAGGGATGACAAGGGTTTCATATATTTTCAACTTTGTGGCTGATTTCCAAAGATGTGTGACACATAGGTGACCGGTGTCTGCTGACGGGCAGGTGGCCCCTCAGGCGGATGACTTCGGTGTCTCCGGGGACCCTGGGCCTCCCTGATGAATGATCAATTCCGAATCTGGCGTTCACTGGCAGCTGTGTGGGCCCAGCAGGGGGTGGTCTGCAGCGTCATATTACTCAGCTAATAAAAAGAATGCATTTGAATCAGTTCTAATGAGGTGGATGAAACTGGAGCCTATTATACAGAGTGAAGTAAATCAGAAAGAAAAACACCAATCCAGTATACTAACGAATATATATGGACTTTAGAAAGACGGTAACAATGACCCTGTATGCGAGACAGCAAAAGAGACACAGATGTATAGAACAGTCTTTTGGACTCTTTGGGAGAAGGCGAGGGCGGGATGATTTGAGAGAATAGCATTGAAACATGTATAATATCATATGTGAAATGAATTGCCAGTCCAGGTTTGATGCATGAGACAGGGCGCTCAGGGCTGGTGCACTGGGATGACCCTGAGGGGTGGGATGGGGACGGAGGTGGGAGGGGGGCTCAGGATGGGGAACACATGTACACCCATGGCTGATTCATGTCAATGTACGGCAAAAACCACCACAATATTGTAAAGTATTCAGTTCAGTTCAGTTGCTAAGTCGTGCCCAACTGCAATTCCATGGTCGCAGAGATCATAGCAAAACCGAACTTTGTTCAAAAAGCCTCCTTCCCAAGATCGCCGACAGGAAGGCCAGGCAACCTGGGCTCTCAGCCAGTTCCAGCTGACTGAGCTGCTCTTTGTCCCGACCAGGAAGTTTGCTGGCAGGATGCTAGAGGTGGGGGAAGTAAGACGTCTGAACAGCAATGTTGTTGGGGAGGTGAAGCGGGAAAGGTTGGTAGCAGAGGGTCTCAGTGGGGCAGCTTGGGCTGGGCCCTGGGGTGTGTCATTCCCTCTGCAGAGAAATAAGGAAACCCTCCTCACCGAATCTTGCCAGCAAATCTCCCACTAGGGACAAAGAGCATCTCATGAAGAAGTGAAGTCACTCAGTCGTGTCCGACTCTTTGCGACCCCATGGACTGTAGCCCTCCGTCCATGGGATTCTCCAGGCAAGAATGCTGGAGTGGGTTGCCATGCCCTCCTCCAGGGGATCTTCCTGACCCGGGGATCGAACCCGGGGCTCCCACATTTCAGGCATCTCATTGAGCATCTCGTTGAGGGGATTAATTGCCAGCCGTGCTGACACCGTGTGTCTTGGAATTGGCCGAGACTCCTGGTTGCCCAGCCTCCCTGTTCAGGGCACGTGCTGCGGAGTCGATGTTCTGTCTGTCTCCGCCCTGAGCATTGTCCTCCGGGGCAGTGAGGGGCTCGCCCATCTCCTTCGCCCGCTGTCAGTCTCTAGCTCAGAAAACCCCGTGTGCTCTCCTGCGGGCTCCCCACTCTCTGGCTCCCAAAGGCTGCTGATCTGAGGTGCCCCTGAAGTAACAACGATAGAAGCTGAAGTCAACCCGAAATCCCCCCCACTTCCTCTCTGTGGAATGACAGGGGCTAAGTTCCCAGAACTGACCCTGGCAGGGAGCCGTGCAGGAGGGAGGTGGCCCAGAGCCCAGAGCCGCTGGCAGGCTTGAGGGCAGAGCCAGCCGGCCTGGTGTTCCCCTCATCCTGCTCTCTTCATCCTAACGGGAAGCCGGAGGGCACCGATGCCGTCAGACTGAAACTCAGAGACGCGGCAGCTTCCTCAAGAGCACGCACCTCAGAACTTCCAGCCACGCCCGCACACTGCGCGTCTCTGGGATAAATGTGGGGAGAAAGGACGCTCTGAAACACCAGGAAGAAGCCAGAGGAACAAGGAATGAAAGTGATAACTGCTTTTCCATCTCAACAGTCGTGGGGGGATCAGACCTGGATGCTTACTTCTGGGTTTCTAACACATTTCTACACAGAAGGACAGAAACTGCTCAAAGAGGAAGGAAATGAGACTCATCCAAGGTGCGGAGACTGAGGTCTCGTGTCACGGGGGAGTCTTGACTTTAGATCTGGGTCAGCCACGTGACGGGCATTCCTCAAAGCGGTCTCTGGGGGTCTGTCTCCTCCTTGATAAAGGGAAGAGGAGGCTCGTGGAGGATGACCGTGTGGGCTAGACACATGCCTGCGGGTCTTCTGTGCGTTCGGCTCCACAGCCGGCGTCTGGCCCTTCCCCCTGCTCGTCTTTCCCCGCTCCTTCCCTGCCGTCCCAAAGAAGAGCTCCAGAACGCAAAGCAGGGGCAGTTCTGGGCAGGAGGTCACGGCTGAACTCAGAGGTGCTGATGAAAGCTCTGGGGCTTGCACTAAAGCCCAGGAAAGTGTTGGTCACTCAGTCGTGTCTGACTCTTTGCGACCCCATGGACTGTAGCCCACCAGGTTCCTCTACCCGTGAGATTCTCCAGGTCCCAACCCAGGGATGGAACCCGGGTCTGCCGCATTGCAGGCAGACTCTTTACCTTCTGGGCCACAAGGGAAGCCAGGAAGCAGAAGGACAAATTGAAATGAGGAGGAAAGCAGTGGCTGGAAACAGCAGCCACTCAGAAATCAGCTCAGTGTCACTGCAGCAGGCCCAGAGGAAAGTGCTTGGAGAAAGCCCTGCAGAGCCGAGTCTAAGGGCTGAAAACTGGCCTTTGCTGTAATCACTGGAGTTTACAGTACTCTTGGAAGATAAGCTTTCAGTATGAATGTCTGAGTGAAAGCGTTATTACAAGGGTCTAAGAAGAGAGTGTGGTCTCAGGGAACAGAGACCACAGATGTAGGAAAAAAAATTTTTTTTAATTGGCAGTGATAAACAACAAGGTCCTGCTGCATAGCACAGGGAACTACATTCAATCCTCTGTGATGAAGCATAGTGGAAAAGAAAATAAAAAAGAATATATGTATGTATAAATGAGTCACTTTGCTGTACAGCAGAAATGAACACATTAGAAGTCAACTATACTTCAATTTAAAAATGAATAAATAGAAAATAAAACTAAAAAATTGGCACTAAGACCCAAAGAGACAGATGGTGCTGCAGAGGGCAACAGGCACGAGTGAAACTGGGTTGAACCCCAGGAGTCAGCAGACCCCTCGCCCCTCATGGCCCCCCACCCACCCCTGGCCCACATCTGATTCCAGCTGCAGCTGTGGGGCCAGAGGCTGCCCACCCAGACGGTCCCCATCTCAACACCCAGAGCCCTGGTTTCCTGACTCCAGGCTTTTCTGCTCAGCCCTCGGGTACAGCCCAGGAGGGCAGAGGGTTGGGGCCCTGGTGGACCAACGGGGTATGGGAGCCAGCCCTCAGCCCTCAGAGATGGGGTCCAGGGTTCCTGCCAGCATCGTCCTCCTGTCTTCTCCTTGTGGGCTGCCAGGATTAGGGTGGCCAACCAGCCTGGCTTCCCAGAACCTGGAAATGGCAAGGCAGTCCCGATCTATCGGAAGTAATCGCAGAGTCCTGTCCCAAGGCCACGGACATGGAGCCCGGAACCAAGGTCCCCTCCGGAACTGACCGAGGCCCTTCGTAACGGTTGCCAAAGTCTCCCCTGATCTTCCCAGGCAGCTCT
Organism: Oryx dammah; assembly: GCF_014754425.2. Classification (NCBI taxonomy): domain Eukaryota; kingdom Metazoa; phylum Chordata; class Mammalia; order Artiodactyla; family Bovidae; genus Oryx; species Oryx dammah. Next base: position 88,516,212 of record NW_024070188.1, on the reverse strand, counting down.
CTGATCCCAAATTATGCAGAAACACCCACTCTGGTACTCAGCCTAGCTCACCCTCACCAGTCACTGAATGCCACCCTTCCGGCAGGAATTTTCCTTGTCTTGAGGCTCTACAAGTTGACTACTGACCCACAAGGAGCATCAGCTCACCCTTGAGCTGGCCCGACCCGGGGTCCTGGCGACTCTTCCCTGCCTGTCAGGAGGTCGGCCGGGCCGCTCCCAGCGCCCTCATCACCTCTGCTCTTCGCTCCCTTCTGAAATGCTCTGGGTCTGGACGACCACGCAGTAACGGCCCCCAGGCAGGGTGCAGGAGCCTCCGCTCGCGGGCCTGCTTAGCGCAGAGCGCGGTCAGGGAGCAGAAGGGGCCTGGAACCAGGACTCACCGGGAAGGAGGGGGCAGCTGGCTACCCCAGGGCCGGAGAGGGGACCACGGGGATGATGCTGGAGTGGAAAAGGAACAGCCTATTCTCAGTCGCGCCAAAAGGGAGGCCATGGGCCAAAGGACCTGAGGGTGGGAAGAGGCAGTCTCTGCAGGCGAGGGAGGGGCTGAGACGCCCCGGCCACATGGCCATGGGGTAAGGGCTTCCCTCCCTCTGACCTCCCTGCACGTGCTGTGGACAGGAAGCCTCTGCTCCCTCCCGGGCCCAGGGAGAAGGAGCTACCCGGTCTAAAAAGCAGAGTACTGGGAGGTGATGGAGGGAGAGGGGAGCTGGGAGGAAAGAGTGATGGGGTGGCAGAGGGGTGTGCAGAGGGGGACAGGGAGGGCGCATGGGGTTCCGGTTAGGGTGGCGGGGGCAGGTTCCACGAGGCTCCAGGGAAGCCGGTGGGTCTGGGGGGAGCAGGGAGGTGAGGCAGGCTCCTCAGGGACCCCGGAGCGTCTGGAATCCTCTCCTCCTGGTTGCTGACTTCGGAGCTCCTCAAGAAGGAAGAGACCCCATCACCCAGACACACACACTGGTCCCCTGCGAGGGTCCCAGACGCCGGTCACAGCCACTGTTTTAAAAACGACTTCGCTAGCACCAACATTCACTCTCTTTCTAATGCCTGGTGTCTCTAAAGTGGGGGAGGAGAGGGAGGTTTTCGAGGCTGTGGGTTGACCTGGAGAGAAGAGAGACTTCTTTGCAAAAATTTTATATGCGGCCCCAACTTTAAAGTTCTAACCCTGAGCACAGTATTCTAGATGCAGCCTTATTCTTTCCAAAGCTTCTAAGCAAAAATAGAACGTGACAAAACTATAAAGCTACAACGTTACAATCCTCCCTGAACACAGCGGCCAGGGCAGAAACGCTTCGAATGGTTAACAGAGGTGGCTCAGGAGGTAGAAACATAAGAAGAGTAATTTTGTTTCTGCCTCTTTGCTTTCCTTGTGCTTAGGAATGAGATAGGTGGTTGTACAATGAAACAGTCTCAGAACAGGAAAAGGGCTCGTTGTAGTAACTGCTGCAGATATCATTCAGGTGACCCACTGGAAAAATTACACCTGCTAGATAGCTCCTGATAACCTCCTCGCCCTGAGTGCCCCTGTAGTCACAGCTTTTCACGTCGGTTTCCTGAGCAGTCAACATGCTGTTTTCCTTCAAATCAGATCCAGGAAATGGTGAAAGGAGTTGTTGCACACGACCCCCAGTTCAGAACAGGGAAACCCGGGCAAGATTATCATGACCAAGGAAAGAGCTCCAAGTAACATTGAAGCTACCTTCCAGTGGGACTGGCTTTGCTCAGATTTGCTTTGACATCCTTCATCGAGGGCGTGACTAATTTTATCAGAATGGATAGAATTAGGTCACAGAGTGGGGAAGACAGAAAGACCCCCGTTTCACATCGAGAGGGCAAAGGGGGCTTCCCTGGTGGTCCAGTGGTAAAGAGTCCAGTGCAGGGGACACGGGTTCCACCCCTGATCTAGGAAGATCCCACGTGACTCAGTCCAAGAGCCACAACTCCCGAGGCTGGGCGCTGCGCGATGAAGCCTGAGTGCCCCCGAGCCCAAGTCCCACGGCGAGAGAAGGCATCGCAAGGAGATGTTCAAGCACAGCTCGAGAGAGCCTGAGCGGCAGTGAAGACCAGGATGGCCAAGGAGATAAAAGAAAAGAAAAGAAAAGATGGCTGACATTCGCACGCCATTCTTAAAGAAAAAAGAAAAACAGAGCGGGAAGCCTCTGTGCTGGCCTCGGTGCTGGCCCCTGCAGACCCCCATCCGAGGCCAGGGAGCCCCCCACCTCACGGCTGGGGAGCAGAGGCCACCGCCGGCCAGACCGGCGGAGGAGGGGTGCGAACGGTGCAGCCTGTGTTACAGAGTCCGGAAAGTGACAGAAAGGCCAAAGGAGGCCAAGCCACTTTATGGCATTTCATTTAATCACACACACAAGACCATGACTTTCCGTTTCCTAAACCTCTGTTTATCTGCCAGAAACAAGCCTGAAAGCCACACATCCTTTTGTGCGGGGGACCTCCACGCGAGTAATTCTGGTGTCAGATAAACCCACAAGTAAAATCGACAGCCTCCTTCCTTGAGCCTGTAAAGAGCTCACAGCCTTAGTTCCCGACGGTGCCTGCTGGGGCGCGGCGGGGGCCCAGGCAAAGAGTCTGGAGCCGCCACTGATTCATCATGCTCCTCGGTGACCCAGATTCAAGCCTCCTTTCTCAGTCTGTCTAAAGGGAACCGCCAGGCTGACGTATAAAGCTGCTACAGAAATGAGAAAGGCCCAGGTTGTGACATGCAACAGCAAGCCGGCTGTCACAGCAGCAGCCACTGAGACGGCCAGCGGCTGCCGTGGCCTCCTCTGCCGTGACCAGCCTTCGGGCCCAGGACTCCTCTGCCGGTGAGAGGGGTTCCAAGCACGTGGGCTGAGTCTGGATGACCTCTCCAGACCCTGACCGGACAAACCCAGGGCGGTCCCGCAGCCCCTGACAGCCCCGGCGCAGCTGGGCAGGAAAAACCAGAGGGCGCACACAGTCTGCAGCCGGTGATCCCTTCACCCCGAGGATTTCCGACGCTTGGTGTGATGAAGGGGAGATGGAGCACAGGGAGGAAGCGCCTGTGATTCCGTCCAGGAGGATGACACTGCGGAGGGTTGTGCAGAGGCCTGGCTCTACCCAGAGGACCCCCGGTGGTGGCAGGCAACCCTGCCCCGCGCCTGCCCGCCCAGCACCCGCCCTGGTCCCGTGTGCCTGCGCCCCCCGGGCCTACAGCCACTGCTCCCTGTCTCGGCCCTGCTCCGCTATGTCTCTCCTCACCTTCCACCCAGACCACTCCCTCCTCGACACCCCCCTCTTTTCTTTGTTACCTGGTCTCTTTCTCAGGCCTCCAGCTCCTCACTGGACTCCCAAAGCTAACTATACAAAGAACAAAGGACTGCGCATCCTAGACCTCGGGCTTTTCCGGTAAGGCCTCTTTGGATCCCGGAACCTCGCCTGCCGCCGTGAGCCCTGCAGGCTGAGTGGACCTGACGGAGGCACACATCGGTATCTGACTCACCTTGCGCTTGGGGGAAGCTAATTCTGAATTCTTTCAACTGAGGTCGATCAGTTCCAGGATTAAGTGTTCTAAAATTTCAGATCTGATTTATAAGATTCTTGCTCAAACGCTCCTTCTAGTAAAATCTCCGTCGTCGAGCCCTGCCTCTGAAGTCCTTTGCGGTCACCCCTGTGGATGTGCGTTTTCTCCTCTGCAGGGGTCACGCAGATGCCTGGGGCTGTCTGCTGTGCGCTATATGGCCCCAAAGTTCAGCACACTGAGTTGTCCCCTCTGTGTTCTAGGGTGTTCCCACCCCACCTCATCCTCTCCCCTGCCTCGTTCCTCCCGGGGTCTGACTCAGCAGCGACCTTCCCACTTGGAAATGTTTTGCTTCTCTGAGCTCTGCCCTGGAAAACCAAACAGCATTACTTATCAGAACAGCACCCAAAATAAGAGTCAGTGCATCTCGATGCGCCCCTGAGGGTCTCCCCTGGGAGAAAAGCTGTGGGGGTGGGCCCTGTGGTATCTATTTTAGCTGCAGAGGCTCTTTTTTGTTAATTTCCTCTTTCTCAGTTTGTCTTAGAAGGTTGATGCTATTCGATAAGAGACCTCTAGGTAAGTGAGGGCTCAGGAGGTTTGATGTGTTTAATAAGAGAAGACCGAACCAAAGATTAAGCAAATGCCTCAGTGCTATCGCATGAGCAGAATGACAGTATTTTTTAATGACATGAATGCATGAACCCACAGCAGAGTGAAACTCATCACCACCTATTTGTCACTTTCGCTTGAAGGATGTTTGTGTCATGCGAACGTGTTCCCGTGAAGGGCAGCAGCGTCCACCCCCTTGAAGCACAGCCGCGAACACATCCACCCATGGGTGCACCCCCACCGTGGGCCCTGCCCTCCTGCGGAGCTGGCTCCAGGCCGGCTGGCCTGCCACCCATCTCCCACCCCGTCCCTCAGCGCCCCGTCTGCGTGGGAGCCGCTCTGCCCCGTCCCCTCACCTAGACACCACCCTGCGCTCCGGGGCAGTTCCTACCTCGGGTCACCCAGTCCAGCACCCTCCCCCCCGCCAGGCCGGCTCCCCATCTGCATTTCGATCCACCAGCACCCCGTTCTGTGCATGGTGCAGCCCAGCACAGGTGCAAACAGTAAGTTAAGGAGACCGCGTCTGGTTTGGGTCTGTAGAGTCTGTGCTTCTCCTTCACAGTCAAGGCTCAACCATGAGATCGCTCGTTCAAAGGTGGCGGCGGCTTATTAGGTTCTTTGCCGGTGTTTCCACAGCCTTTGCACAAGGGCTGGTCCCAGAGGCTTGAAGGGACTCCGCTCCCTCCACGCTACCCATGGACGGAGTGGCTTTTTCTAACTCTTTAATCACACCTGCTCCCAGGACTGCAGACAGAATACAACGTAAGATCACACAAGCAGTAGAGGTGGCATCTAGAACGGCAGACAGCACGTCGTGGGCTCAACAACGGTCAGGGTCTCTCCTTCTCTCCCCAGGGCGTGACTAAAAGGGCGAAGTGAGCACCAGGGTCTGTCGGGATGATGCAAAGTTTCTCAACACTGTTTTACCTTCAACACATTAACCAGTTGAGACAACAGGGATACAACGTTTTCTAAAGGCCAAGATGAGATAAAAACTTACCGACAGAGGAGTAGCTTCTTATTCCACAAATGAAGGGCCACAGAGCTGTCCCTCGTGAAGTTCAGGTCTCTTAAACCTTCAGACTTCTCTTCACCAGGGTAAACCCCCGGCCTTTGTACTGACGGAAGCAGCTCGGAGGGCCTGCTCCTCGGGTGTCCTGGTGCTCATTCTGTGCCCACGTGCTGGGCGGTGTGGTGAACACCTCACCACAAACTGTTCCTCCAGTACACACCTCAGGTCATAGAAAGGCAGAAAAGAAGATGGGGGGCGGAAGGCAAGCTTATGCAACTAGGTCACTTAATAATTTCAATTTTAGAGAAAAAAAATTTTCTTTCTTGTTTCAGAATTATTGGTCTGTGGAATATTTTTTTATTCTTCTTGGAAATTACAAATTAATCAGAATAATTATAAAGTTCTCTGAAAAGTTCCACACAATACTTAATGAACTTTATAGACAACTACTCACATTCTGGACTGTAAAGAACAAAAAGCCTTTAAAAAAAACCCACATGACTATGCTTTAAAGGTAAAAATGATAAATACAGAATCAGCACATCGCAAATAATGTAGGTCAGTGATCAGCTCCAAAAGAAGGCATAACCCAGTTGTAAAGGAAGAACACCACCATTTTCTACAGTTTGCAGCCATGATGTTGTAACTTGACCTGTGAGCGTCTGTACCCCCAGAGCAAATATTCAGTCTGGGGACAGGCCTGTAATTTGAGGGGAATCTGGGGTACCTTCTCTGAAAACTAGAATAGAAAGAGTCGAGCCACAAACCCCCCTGTGGAAAGTCCTAAACTGGCCCTTGAGAGAAACACCGGTGACCCTGATGGGCAAGAAATGAGAACCTTCCTCCTTGGTTTGTGCAACCGTCTGCTTTCTTTTCCACATGACTATACGTAGTATTGTTAATGTCAATTAACACTAATAAAATTAGAAGCAACTTTTCATATTTATCATTTCACTTAATCCTGACCAGTGATTTTGGCAAAGCATTTTCCTGAGGGAAAGAAACAAGCATACAAGAATGTTTTCATAGTTTTCTCCAGAGCCTATAAATCAGGAGCAGTGGATCTGAAAATTAAACCGCAATTCATTTATGCTTTCAGCAAATACTTACTGAGCTCCATTATGTGCTGAGAAGCTTTCTAGGCCAAAGTGTTGTAGCTGTGACTGAAACAGATAAAGTCCTTCACTTTATGGGGTTTACATTCCAGTCATGAGACCTGGGCATGAACAAAATAAATAAATAAATAAAGCGGTACACAATACGGTAGATGGTGAGGAGTGCCTTGGGGGAAGTCGGGCAGACAGGTCAGCTGCGATCACCCATCAGGAAAGGTGTCCCTGGGAGAGGGGCGTTTCAGGACACGGTGTCCCTGATGCAGACAGACGTCCGCCCGACACGGTCAGGGGAAACCTGGCAGGCGGTGTGACCGGAGTGAGCCTGGGAAGTGGGGGGAGTGTGGGTCCAAGCGGCCGAGGGGGCCAGGTTCTGGAGCCTTCCAGTCTGCTGCGATGACTTCATCTTCTCCTCAGGGGGAGATGGGAAACTTCCAGAAGGTTTTGAGTGACACTACTTGTTAAGGGCTGTCTGACTTACATTTTAAGAAGATGACTCTGGGGGCAATGCGAAATGTAGATAAAAGGGAACCTAGGTGGAATTAGGAAGAACATCCCAGTAGGATATGATGTGCCTGTATCAGAGATAAAGTCAACAAGATTTGCTGACAGACTGGATGTAGGATTTCAAAGAAGCAGAAGCACAAAAGGTGACTCCAGGGTGTTTGGCCTCAACAGTAGAAGGACTGTTGCTCTTCTAGCACAAAGTCATGTCCACCCCAAGGACTGCAGCGCCCCAGGCCTCCCTGTCCATCACCAACTCCTGGAGCTCGCTCAGACTCACGTCCATCAAGGCAGTGATGCCATCCAACCATCTCATCCTCTGTCGTCCCCTTCTCCTCCTGCCTTCAACCTTTCCCAGCATCAGGGTCTTTTCCAATGAGTCAGTTCTTTGTATCAGGTGGCCAAAGTACTGGAGTTTCTGCTTCAGCATCAGTCCTTCCAATGAATATTCAGGGTTGATTTCCTCTAGGATGGACTGGTTTGATTTCCTCACTGTCCAGGGGACTCTCAAGAATCTTCTCCAGCACCACAATTTGAAAGCATCAATTGTTCGGCACTCAACCTTCTTTATGGATTTGTTGCTCTTCACTCAGTCATGTCCAACTCTTTGCAACCTCATGGACTGCAGCCCACCAGGCCTCCCTGTCCTTCACCATCTCCCAGAGTTTGCTCAAACTCATATCCATTGAGTGGATGATACCGTCCAACTGTCTCATCCTCTATCACCCTCTTCTCTTTCTGTCCTCAAACTTCTCCAGCATCACGGTCTTTTCCAATAAGTTGGCTCTTTGCATCAGGTGGCCAAAGTATTGGAGCTTCCGCTTCAGCCTCAGTCCTTCCAGTGAATATTCAGGGTTGATTTCCTTTAGGGTTGACTGGTTTGATCCGCTTGCTGTCCAAGGAACTCTCAAGAGTCTTCTCCAATACCACAGTTCAAAAGCATCAATGGATGAATTTGATTAAATAAAATTGCAGAAGCAGGTTGAGGATGGAGGAGAATATGAAGAAACTCATTAGGAACTTGAGAAATAAGATACCTATTAGACTATTCTAGTGGAAACATCAATACAACAAATAATTGCTGACCTGAATATAAAGTTCCGAGGACAGCGCTGGCAGGAGAGGTAAATGTAGGAGCCACGAGCTCTCGGGTGGATGAGATCACCAAGGGAGAGGGCACAGATGGATAAGAGAAGAGGTCCTTGGCCTGAGATCTGGAGGCCAAGCACACACGTATTTCAAGAAGGGGAAACGAATCAACTGTGTCAACCCTGCTAGCAGATCAAGCAGCACCAGACTGAGAGGAGTGACCACTAGATTCAGCAGCATGCGATCGCTGCAACCTTCGCAGTGTGTGCTGAGCGGGAGGGGAGCCTAACTGGAAGAGAGCGGGAGGCAGGAGAGAATTTAAACCCTCGCTTCAGGGAGCTCGCCCAAGGGAAATGAGAGAAATGGGCAGGAGCTGGAGATGACGCTGGAATCCAAACATCTGTCGTTAAGATGGGAGCAATGAGTGGTATTTACATAGTGGTGGGCACGATGCATTGAGGAGGGCAACGTCTTCGCTGCAAGGAGGAGAAGCGAGGAGCACTGTCCCTCCACTTCATGTGGACGGAGGAGGCTGGGGACCGGCAAGGGACTTCCTCAGCAGCAGGCAGTGCCCACGGGCACGGTACACAGGAGAGTGCGGTCGTGGGCGCTCTTGCCGGTTCTTTTCTGATCATTCCTTTGTTCGCAGTAAAAAAGGAAACCAGGTCATCGGCTGAGACTGAAGATGGAAAAAGAGGCATCAGAGCTTTGACAAGAGAGGAAGACGAGTGAACAGCCATCAAGGAGCACGGGGGAGCAGACAGGGTAGAGAACGATGTGACCGCCAGACAGCACGTGTGAGCAGGCGTGAATTTCAAGTGCGACCAGCAATGACACGTCCTTTTCTAGACACAGTCATCGTGTAGGCACAAGAGCTGCAGAGAGCTGAACTCAGCCGGAGCTGTGGTTCAGCCAGCTGAGTAAGATAGAGTGCCAGTGGGCTGTGCGATAGAAGCGTCCCATCGCCTTCTAACCCTCCAAGATCACTCCAGCCTGAGATGGCCCCGGGGTGGCCCTAGACAGATTCCTTGAAATGGAGCCCGGTGGTCACCGTCGAGTTTCAGACACAGGTCTGCTGAACACACGGCTGACATGGGTCTCTGTGCTCAGTGTCTCTGACATTGGCGCGAAGGAGACATTTTGGTGGGAAGTTAATTGCCGTCTTTGATGTCAAGTGCAAATTTAACAACGTGGTGAATTAAAACCCTGCATCCTTTAAAAATTGATGGTGGCCTTTAACATCTAAAACCTATTTAGATCATATTTTTCTTTATAGACTAATTTTGCCCCTGCAAGTCTCAGGGCAATAAATTATTGACTTTGGCCACCATCAAGAAAAGCAACACCATCTTTTCTATCATGACTTACTTTCCTCACGTGTCGCTTACGTTCAAAGGGCTCCTGCGTTCTAACAGCTTCCCTGATAGCTCAGGTGGTAACAAATTCTCCTGCAGTGTGGGGGACCTGGGTTCGATCCCTGGGTTGGGGAGATCTGCTGGAGAAGGGAGAGGCTACCCAGTCCAGAATTCTGGCCTGGAGAGTTCCATGGACTGTATAGTCCATGGGGTCACGAAGAATCAGACACAAGAGAGCGACTTTCACTTTCAGTACGCCGTGTGTCACTTCAAACCCCAGAGAGGCCAGACAGACTGGGGCCTTCCTCCCCGGGGTAAGGAACTTCAGTCCAGATGCCTGGGTGCCCGGGAACATCCCCGAGAACACAGCCCTTCTGGCGGCAGGAGGCGTTCCTCCCACCCTCTGCCTCCTGCGTGTCTTTTCAAAGCCAGGCAACCGCCTGCACTCTGAGTGCTCTCGGCCAGGAAAGCACGGATGGAGAGGACCTGGGTGCTCCCTGAAGGGCTGCAGGAGCTCAAGCTGCTACGAGAAATGACTTCCTAACTCCAGAGCTGTCCTCAGGGGACCCTCAGAGACCCTCTGCCTGGCTCCTGGGCGCTCACCTGGCTGCCTCCATACCGGGCAGGTCCCCGGGCCCGCCCATTGGAAGGGAGTCGGTCAGGCTCAGAGCCCATGTCAGGACCCAAGGGGAGGGAGGTGCTTCCCTGTGCCCCTGTGGCCCTGAGCTCTCATTCTGAGCTCTCTTTCTCAGGACAGTTAAGGGCGACAACTTCCACTGCACTCAGGAGCCCTGAGCATCACCACCTCATCCAGGACCCCCGGGAACCTGCCCCAGCCCTTCCCGGGAACGGCCACCTCTCAGCATCAAGCCCAGCTCAAAGAGTGACGCGTCATTTTCAAACAATACACTTCCTGGACGACCTTGCCCATCCAGCCCGGGCCAGCTGCCCCATCCAGGGTCCGGCACAAACTCCTCCAGCTCCAGGTGAGGGTCACACAGCACGTCTGTCTTTCAGCCAGATCTCCTAAACACTCCCCAGAGAACCGGTAACCCTCCCACCAAGCAGGAAGCAGGGAGTCCTACGAGGGCAGACCGCAAGCTCACGCGCTCCTCCCAGGAAGCGTGCAATCCTGCAGAGACACGCCGTGACACACGCCTCTCTGCGTGACGCCCGACACTCGTGACGCTCAGAAGGTCCTGCATTCACATTCCTCACATCCTTCCAGAAGCAGCGGCGTGGGCTCACCGATGACCCGCTGGCAGGGAGACGGTCTCAGTGGCTGCTCGAGTCTCCTTCTCTTTAAAACCGAAATTCACTCAAACTTTGACATTTTTCATCAGGGTAAAACGATGCATGTTAGAACTGGGACAGCCTGCAGAGGTGGTAGCTATTAGGCACTTGCTGTATGCACACAGTTTACACTTCATCTCTAGTGCTCACAGTCTCCTGAGAGGGCCCCATCACTGTGCTCCTTCACTGACAAGCACACACATTCAGCAAAAACAGACCTTTTGCTCTGATTCCCACTCCACCCGCTCCAAGAGGACTGGGAATTGGGCAGCGTAGGAATATCCCTTCCAAGGAGGTCTCAAGGTCATCTTTCACTATCATAAACTTGTAAGTTATCTTTTGACAAGATCTGCCATTGATGGAAAAAAAATTAGTAAGAGCCAAAAAAGACATTCAGCTCGAAAGAAAACAGCACGATTGGTAAGTTTAAGAATCACATTTCATCACCAATAAAACATTCATTCAGCCAGAGGATGAAGAGATGCTGTAGCAAGTGACACGATCTTCCCCACATTCTTGTGTCCAGATCTCTTACTTTACGTCACTGTTTCTACCCACCAGGTTGTAGAATACCTCCACTAGAATCAGGAGTGCTTCTAACAAACCCCAAACCGAGACAGGACTTAGGAGCTACACAAACATTGTCACAGCTTCATTTTGGGACAAATGTGTCCTTCTGCCTTAATAAATATTTTTAATACATTCAAACACACGTTACAATTAAATGTGTTCTTTTTTGTGGAAATATACAATTTCAGGGATGCCGGTGGGATCCTAGCATAGTACACAGAAAAGCCACTTGGAAATAAGGCTTTTTGCATGATTGTGGAAAATCGGTGCTAATCACAAATTCATTTATTCTGAAAGAATAAAGTAGATCTGCTTTCTCCCCACTAGAGCAAAACAGGACAATATTGTAGAATCGGTGATATTTTAATAAGAACCAACAATTATTACAGAAAAAAATTGTGCATTTGAATTGGGAAGGTGAGTATGTGCAGCCAGATGCCAGGAGTTTGGAGATTCAGTGTGAATATGCTAACGAAGATCTATTCATGGCAATTACTTCTGTTAATGTGTATCGACATCTAAGTATTTAGGAATGTTGCCTGCTGGCATCTATATCATGTATTGGACTGCCAGAATTATTAATTAAAAGCAAAGTTTCAATTGTTAGAAAGAAAGGCTTAATCTTTCATCTGCTTGCTTTTTCTCCCACCTTCCTAAGAAAAGGTGCCAGTTTGAGGTCTTGACTCTGAGTAAGCTGACCACTCCCACCCTTAACCTTATTATTTCTTGTAATTAAATTTCTCAGCGTCTGTCATGTTAGGGCATTCAGACAGGAGCTGTGAAGAACAAGGTTTTCAGTGGTCCTGCCTGTTTCTGTATGTTAGAGCTCCATAACCAACATATGGTCAAATATTCATATTTTAATAAACAAAAATAAAAGATTAATCAAGGTAATGTCTGATGTTACACAGACAGTGATGATAAAAATAAAATATTGATTCCACTGGCTGTACCATTCAGCCAACAAACATATGTCTCTCATCTCTTATTCTCATTAAGTAATTTCCTCTCCTTTACGAACATACTATTTTACCATTTTCCTTATCATCATCATGTCTTACCTCTCTAAGTGGGCAGAAAATGTGAAGAAACTTTCTGTGGCCAATTTGCTCTCTTAGGAAGCAGTGGCAGGGGTGGATGGGATGCTAAGGCAGGGAGAGTCAGAACCTGGGCACTTCACCCAGGCCACGCCCGCCTTCCAATCCTCGAGTGTTACACTTGCCTGGAAGGTCACTGAGAGCAAAACGGCTCAGCCCTAGAGTCACAGGCTGCACTCACGTCCCTAGACTCCTTCACCTTCACTTAGCATCTGAGTCTTCCCCTTGACACTCATGACTGCAGACGGAGGACTGTTCCTGGGTCTGGGTTTCTCTGGTGTTCCCCTGGGTCCACACACAGACACTCAGGTGACTGAAGATATTGGACTGTTCCTGGGTTTCTCTGGGGTTCCCTCCTGTCCACACACAGACGCTCAGATGACTGCAGACTGGTGACTGTTCCTAGGTTTGGGTTTCTCTGGTGTTCTCTCGTGTCCACACAGAGATGCTCAGATGACTGCAGGTTGAGGACTGTTCCTGGGTCTGGGTTTCTCTGGTGTTCCCCTGTGTCCACACTGAGACACTCAGATGACTTAGTTCTCAGTTCAGGTTGAGAACCATTTTCAGCTTGGGTTTCTCTGGGTCCCCTCGTGTCCAAACACAGGATGTGCGTTTCTGGCCGAAGCGTCACAGAGATGATGCTTTGCGTTCCCCGAACAGGGGCCCAATCCCTTGGCTTGTACTTACTGTGATCATGTGATATCAGCCAGACTTCCCCGCTGCCAGGCCATTCTTTGCCCTTTTGTAATGAGTGAGAATGTTACAAGGGGACACTTTGAGACTGTAAAGAGTCTACTCTCATCAGACCTTGAGCCGGTTCCCACGTGCATGGGTATTTCCTGGGTTACTTATTACTGTGAGGGCACCCGATGGTCACGCTGCCATCCACCTGCCTGCTGTTCTTCCTCCAGAAGCATTCTCATCTCCCTGCTTATTTATGTCAGAACAGACTCATGGATTCCTATTTTATTCAGTGGGTTTCTGAATAACCCATTATTATTTTCATTAATAGTAACATCATTATGTTGTAAAGCAATCTTCCTCTAATTAAAGAATAAAAGTAGTAACATATTTGTTTTCATGTAAAAGTCTCTTCAGGTTTGACCAGCTTGAACCGTTGCAAGCTGAGCCTACAACTTTTTGACATTGTATCATTGGCTGAGCATTTCCTGTTTTCAGCCCATTCTGCAACTTCCCAACTCCAGCCCTGGGATCTGCCATTTCCCCAAGTTTGGCTCCTCGTGGTGGAGAATGCTACCTGGAAATTAACACATGGGCTCAGGGCACCACTGCGTTTCCTGGTGGCTCAGATGATAAGGAATCTGCCTGCAGTGCAGGAGACCTGGGTTCGATGCCTGGAAAGATCCCCCAGAGAAGGGAATGTCAAGCCACTCCAGCATTCTCGCCTGGGAAATCTCATGGGCAGAGGAGCCTGTCAGGCTACAGTCCATGGGGTCGCAGAGAGTCGGACACGACTTAGCACACACTCAAGCACAATACTCACATCGACGTCTGTCTGCGTATTACGTCTGTCTGCGTGGGTTGAAACCATGACTGCCGCCAATATCTTCCATTTTAAATCAGCACCGAATGGTTCATTCTAGTCGTCTCTCTTTCCACATCCATGAATTCCTTCTTCGACCTGTGAAGCAGGGATTCCAATAATGTCAGGTTATTTGCCAATTTGATCTATCCTCTCTCTGTGACAAGTGTCCCCTCACTACCACTGCTCTCCTGAGTGGCTCCCCTCTCGCTGTGCTTTGGTTCTGATACTCCACTCTGGTTGCCATCCACACCCCATATAGACAGCCTCCTTAACCCATTTGGGTTCTGTACCGGGTGTCCCCAGACACAACTCCCTAGGGCTCTTGAAGACTAACTCAAACACAAGTGCCTCTGCAAGACTGCTGTGCACAGTCGCACGGGATGTGCACTGCACAACACCAGGGATCAGTCTCTGCTTTCAACCTGCCACCTTGGACCATAGTTTCCTTTCCAGGCTTCTTGACTTTCTGCAGATATTTACTAACATAACAGCACGTATGAAGAGATATCTAAAACAGTGAACTCACGAGCTGTGTTTATTCTCAACCATCTGATAAATTTTTTAAATTAATAAAATTGTCCTCAAATCTTTTTCTTTCACTTACTTGGCCAATACTTATCAGGAAGCTGCTTTGCACTAAAATATGGATTTTTAAATTAAGATTTATTAGGATTTTTCCAAGTCCAGACTTCCATGCTTCATTCATTCCCTGAAATCAAAACTTCTTCCAGGGTCAAGACCTTCAGGTTCTGGGGTACTTCCCTGAATGTACAAAAGTGAGAGAAATGGCTTTTGTCCACAACTAGTTACTCTGGTTGTTACCAGGAAAAGTCACTATTTACATACTTTCTCTAAGCACCCAGTAAACAAAGTCTGTTCTTCTTCCTTTTTTTTTTTCACAAAAGCTTTTGTCTCTATTTACTCCCCAAGTCACCCCCACTCACTTCCTGGGGGTCGTGGTTTTAACCAAGCAAACCCCGGCATGCTGGTTGCCACCATTGACAGGAGGGCCCTACACCACAGGCCCTTTCTGGGTCGTCCTGCTCCCAGGCTGGCTTCCTCTGCCCACACTGGTCTTGGTGGCAGACGCAGAACCCATCCCAGCTGCCCGAGTCTCTGCATCACAGCCCCGTTTGCAGGACACGTCTAGGATGGTAACTGTTTCCCCCCGCACCCCACCCTGACCTACTCACAGGTTCATTCTCTGTTTCTGAACTGGCTGCACCTGCAGCCTTTGCAGGAGGGATGGAGACAGCACTCTTACCCAAGGGGGAGGGTGCGGTCACGGCATTTTTAGTTCTAACCATTTTTCTTTCTTTTATTTTGGCAGACTCTTGTAGGTTTTCTCTGTCTAATATCATGTTATCTGCAAGTGGAAACCATTTTCCTTCCTCTTTTCTGACTTGGATGCCTTTTATTTCTTTTTCTTGCCTAATTGCTCTGACTAGGACTTCCAGCACTATGCTGAATAAAAGTGGTGAGAATGGATATCCTTTCTTGCTCCTGATTTTGAGATAAAGCTTTCAGCGTTTCACCGATGAGTATGATGTTAGCTGTAGGCTTCTCATACCTGGCCTTTATTATGTTGAGATACATTACCTCTGTACCTAGTTGGATGAGAATTTTTGTTGTAAAAGTAAAATTTAAATTTTAAATTTTAATGTTAAATTTTGTCAAATGTTTGCTCTGCGTCAGTCGAGGTGACAATAGCATCTTTATCGTTCGTTTTCGCTAATGTGATGAGTCACAAGAATTAACCTGTCAATGTTTAGCCTTTGTTGCATTACTGAAAAAACTCCCACTTGATCATGGTGTGTAAGATACTCAAAGTGTTCTTTAAATGACTTTGCTTGTATTTTACTGAGGATTTTTGCATCTGTATTAAGCTAGGGTATTGGCCTGTGATTTCTTTTCTTGTCATGCCTTTCTCTGGTTTTGGTATCAGGGTAATGTTGGTCTCATAAAATCAATTTGGAAGCATTTCTTCCTGTTTCTATTTTTTGGAAGAGTCTGAGGAGGATTGGTGTTAATTCTTCGCTGAATGTCTGGTAGAATTCATCAGTGAAGCTATCTGATCTTTGTAGTCTCTATTTAATTCGAGTCTGGTCTGATCTTTATTTCCTTCCTTCTACTAAATTTGGGCTTAGTTTATTCTGCTTGAGACATAAAGTTCCTTGAGGTGTAAAGTTCTTTGAGGTATAAATTGAGTTGTTTACTTTAAATATTTCTTTTTCTTTTTTTTAATGTTTTAAGTTATGAAAGTATGGTAACACATTTACTGGAGACTTGGAAAACACAGAATAAAGTTACATATAATTCCACTACATATTATGATTTTTAAATTTTTATTTATTTTTAATTGGGGGATAATTGCCTTATAATGTTGTGTTAGTTTCTGCCATTTATCAACATGAACTGGCCATAGGTATACATATTTTTTCCAGTGGTCATGTATGGATGTGAGAGTTGGACTATACAGAAAGCTGAGCGCCGAAGAATTGATGCTTTTGAACTGTGGTGTTGGAGAAGACTCTTGAGAGTCCCTTGGACTGCAAGGAGATCCAACCAGTCCATTCTGAAGGAGAAGAGCCTGAACGTTTATTGGAGGGACTGATGCTGAAGCTGAAACTCCAGTACTTGGGTCACCTGAAGCAAAGAGCTGACTCATCTGAAAAGCGCCTGATGCTGGGAGGGACTGAGGGCAGGAGGAGAAGGGGCCGACGGAGGATGAGACGGTTGGATGGCATCACCGACTCAATGGACATGGGTTGAGTGGACTCTGGGAGTTGGGGACGGACAGGGAGGCCTGGCGTGCTGCGGTTCATGGGGCTGCAAAGAGTCAGACACGACTGAGCGACTGAGCTGAGCTGATACATTACGTCCCCTCCCTCTGGAACCTCCCTCCCGCCCCCCACTCCATCCCACCCCTCTAGGTTGTCACAGAGCCCGGATTTGAATTCCCTGCATCAGGCAGCAAATTCCCACCGGCTGTCCGTCTTGCGCAAGGTGATGCACGGCTCCCTCCCGCGCTGCTTCCTCACGTGGCCCCGCCCTCTCCTTCCGCCCTCCGTGTCCGCAGGCCTCGTGTCTGTGTTTCCGCCTCCATTGCCGCCCTGCACGTAGGTGCCTCAGCACCGTCCTCCTAGATTCCACATACGTGCGTGTATTAATATGTACCATTTGTCTCTCTTTCTGATTTACTTCACTCGCGTAACAGGCTCCAAGTCCACCCGCCTCATCAGTCAAATGCGGTCCGTTTTATGGTTGAGTCACCTGCCATCGTGTATATGTACCACAGCTTTCTTATCCATTTGTCTGTTGATGGCCATCTGGGTACAATTATTTTTAAAGTAGATAAATTAAGATTTTTAGTTGGAGTTTCAATATCAAGGACTCAAAAATTAATAGGCTAACTGTACAGAGAAGTAGAAGAATATAGCAAACCTGAGAAGCACTATGAACCAATTCAACATAATTAAGATTTACACAATTTTCATGCAGCAGTGGGGTACAAATTCTATTCGAGTTCCCATAAACTGTAAGCTGCTGCTGAGTCGCTTCAGTCGTGTCCGACTCTGTGCGACCCCATAGACGGCAGCCCACCAGGCTCCCCCGTCCCTGGGATTCTCCAGGCAAGAACTCCAGAGTGGGTTGCCATTTCCTTCTCCAATGCATGAAAGTAAAAAGTGAAAGTGAAGTCGCTCAGTCGTGTCCGACTCTTAGCAACCCCATGGGCTGCAGCCCACCAAGCTCTTCCATCCATGGGATTTTCCAGGCAAGAGCACTGGAGTGGGGTGCCATCGCCTTCTCCTAGACTATAAACTAGGAGACACTGAAACATATCCAGGGACATAAAACTAGGTGCAAAAAGTTCATGGTCTAAAGGCTGAATCATACAGAGCCTGCTCTCTTCTCGCTTCGAAATCATGTCTTCTTTCTTAATGCACAGTTATTGCTATAAACTTCCCTCTTAGAGCTTCTTTTGCAAATCACGGACATTTCAGAATGCTGTGCTTCCATTTTCATTTTTCTCTAAACACTTTAAAATGTCTTTTTTTTTTTTAATTCTCCTTTGACCCATTTCTTGCTCAGTAGCCTGCTATTTAATCTCCATATATTTGTGAATCCTCCATTTTCTTCTTGTAATTGATTTACAGTTTCATTTCACTGTGGTTGGAGAAGATACTTGATGCAACTTCAATCTTCTTAACTTGCTGACTTTTTTTGATTTATCTATCCTGAAGCATGTGTACTTGAGAAGAACGTGTATTCTGTTGCCATTGGATGAAGTGTTCTACTGATATATGTGTCCTTTGGGTCCACCAGGTCTAAGATGTAGTTTAAGTACAATATTTATTGATTGATTTTCTGTCTGGATGATCTATTTGTTGTTAAAAGTGAGGCATTGCTAGTGTTAATATTATTAGTACTGCCTGCTATTATTATATTGTTCCCTATTTCTCCTTTCAGATCTGTTAATATCTGCTTTATGTATTCAGTTGTTCCAAAGTCAGATGCATAAATAGTTACAACTGTTATATCCTCTTGATAAACGGACTCCTTTATCATTATATAATGACTCTTATCTCACTGAAGTCTTTGGCTTGATGTCTATTTTTTCTGACATATGTATATATAAAACCCTCTGTTTTTAAGGTTTCATTCACATGTAATATCTTTTTCTGTCCCTTCACTTTCACCCTACTTCTGTCCTTAAAGCTGAGATGAGTCTCTTAGAAGCAGCATACAGTTGGACCTTATTTTTTTTAATCCATTCAGTCACTCTGTCTTTTGATTGAAGAATCTAATCCATTTACATTTAAAGTAACCGTTAATGAATATGGACTTACTGCCGTCATTCATTAATTATTTCCTGGTTGTTTTTTGTTCCCTTGGGCCTTTACTCCTCTCTTGGTCTCTGTGCTCAGCCCAGGTGAACAGCCAGGTGAGTCCTTGCTCACCCGTTAAGAATTGCTTGGGTCAAAAGGGCACAGGTCCTGTTGACTTTCAGAGCTAGTTGATTCGGGGACCTGGCTCTCTGAAGGGAGTGTTGAAAGCTGGGGCACTAGATGTGGAATCTAAACCTTTTGCTCCTTGTGGGGAAGGTGGGAGGTGGGAGCTCCCTCCAGAGCATATGGCCCAGGACCAAAGGCCAGAGGGTCTTGCCTTTCCTCCCAAATTAGAAGTGGGAATGCTCTCATTTGCCTAAAGAATAGGCATCCCTCAGCCAGTCTCGGTACTTGTTTCCAAGGGAACTGCCCCCCGAGTAGCTGTGTGTCTGGTGTGCCTGCGAGAGGACGGGAGTTGGGAGTCTCCAACGTCTCTGCCTGTGCTGTCTCCTGCCCTGTGGCCCTTCTCAACCCGCTTCTGTGCTGGGGCGCCGGGAAACACTCGTGTGCTGGCGTGTCAGGAAACACTCGTGTGCTGGCGTGTCAGGAAACACCTCCCACTCTGCAGACCTTGATCTTACTTCCTGCATCATCCTGATTTTCTCAAATACACCTTGATGTTAGCAAAACGTTTGAATATCCTTCTGACTGAACTGGTAAAATGTAGGCTGAATGAATGCTACTCTTAGACAGAGTCTTGACTGATTGAATCACCACGTGCAGCTACAAAGAGGGAATCATTTTTTTCAGGGTGGAAACAGTTGATTAGTGACATGCTATGGGGGTGCCCTGATCTTTCACTCAGCATTAGTTTCAATCTGTGACTTGGATACAAGTAGGAAAGAAACGCATCGAATTTGCTGAATTGTAAGATCTGAGATGGGTTAGATAGTGCTCAAGGTTTTATATTATTTCATGTGGTTGGAATTCTGCACTGAAAGCAACAAGACACAGAGGAAAATGGTAAACATGTGGGCTGCAGGCCGCAGTCTTCAATGATATCTGGTAGAGATACGATGTGAGTCACATATGTAATTTAAATCTTTCTAGTAGTCGCCCTTATAAAGGTCAAAGGAAACTGGGAAAAGCAATCTTCAAAATTTTTAATTTGAGGGACTTCCCTAGTGGTCCAGTGGTTAAGGCTTTGCCTTCCACTGCACGGTGTGTCAGCTCAATCCCTGGTTGAGAAACGAAGCTCTCACATGCCTTGTGGCCAAAAAACCAAACTATAAAAGAGAAGCAATAGTGTAACAAATTCAACAAAGCCTTAAAAAATGGTCCACATCAAAAAAATTTTTTTTTTAATTTATAACTCAGTATATCCAAAATATAATTATTCCAACATGTAACTAATATAAAAATTAATGGAATATTTTAACATTTTTGTACTAAGTCTTCAAAAGCATATGTGCATTGGATATTTATAGCACATCTCAATTCACACTAACTACACTTCAGATGTTCCACTGCAAGTGAAGAAACCAATGTATGTAAAAGTTATCAAATAAATGTAACTGCTCATGTAAAGCAATTATCCTCCAATTAAAAATTCAGTAGCTAAGTTGTATCCAACTCTTTGAGACCCTGTGGATTGCAGCACGCCAGGCTTCTCTGTCCTTCACTATCTCCCAGAATTTGTTTAAACTTATGTCCAGTGAGTCGGTGATGCTATCCAATCGTCTTGTCCTGTCACCCCTTCTCCTCCTGCCTTCAATCTTTCCCAGTATCTGCATTTTTTTTTCAGTGAGTCAGCTCTTCGCATCAGATGGCCAAAGTACTGGAGCAGCTTCAGTATCAGTCCTTCCAATGAATATTAAGGGTTGATTTCCTTTAGGATTGACTGGTTTGACCTCCTTGCTATCCAAGGGACTCTCAAGAGTCTTCTCCAACACCAGTTTGAAAGCATCAATTCTTCAGCCCTCAGCCTTCTTTACTAGCCAACTCTCTGTTGGATAGTAACTCTCTCACCAACTTTACTATCCAACATCTGTACATGACTACTGGAAAAACCATAGCTTTGGCTAGACGGACCTTAAAAATAAATAAAATTTAAAAAATAATGGTAAAAAATCATGAAAATCTGAAATCTAAAAAGCATGTGAAAGTGAAAGTCGCTTAGTCGTGTCTGACTCTTTGCAACCCCAGGGACTGCACAGTCCATGGAACTCTCCAGGCCAGAAGATTGCAGTGGGTAGCCGTTCCCTTCTTCCCAACCCAAGGGTGGAACCCAGGTCTCCCGCACTGCAGGCAGATTCTTTACCAGCTGAGCCCCCAGGTCAGCCCAAGGGAAGAACATGTGACCGATCCCATGTTTAATGTAAGCCGCTATAATAGGTAATCCAATCCTGGGTGACGCTAGTTATATGGTGTGTTAACTATGTATTGGCAAAACAACACTGTAAAACCTCAGCACTGGAGCCTCAGGGGATGGGACACTGGCTGCTTACTATTGCTCCCAGGCCTGCAGGCGAGCCAGGAGGCTCCTGACCCGGCCAGACAGCCGAGGTGGCTGAGCCACTCGCACACCAGCCAGGAGGTCAGCCACTGCTGCCGTGCAGAATGGCCTCGGCCAGGCCAGCCTGTCCGTGTGGACCCGCGTGTTCTCTCGTCCTCCCCAGTGAGGCGCAAGCCACCCCCGGGGAGAGGGGCACTGCCAACAGGACGTCTCAGGCGCTGGGCTCAGAACGGCACTCAGTCCCTTCACCTCGTGCACCAAGGCAGGCTCACCGGTTGGGAAGCCAAGTCTGCCTTCCGGGGGGGGAGCGTGTGAGACCACATCACATCACTCCAGGGATGCTGGAGCCTGATGTCTGGGGGCGGTGGTGCCATCAGGCCCCCTTGGGTGCTGCGTCACGGGTGTGTGTGCTGAGCAGAAAGGGGTCACTTCTTCCAGGCCTGGGCACCGGGGCTTGGAAGTGCCAGGCGGTACGGTCAGGAAGGCCATGTGGGGCTGGGCCCCTTGGTCAGGACTTACGGGAACACTCTGTGTTCGGTTCCAAAGCAAGAAGACTGCGGACAACCTGAGAGCTGTCTTCAAACTGTAAAGCACAAACCTGGGGAAGGCAGAGTCTTGTTCTCAGTTCCCCAGAGAGTTTCTGAGGGTTAATTCTATGCCAGGAACTGGGCCGGATGCAGAGACAGAAGTAGAAGAAGGGAAGTTTCCGTAGAGACCAGCTCACCCAGGAGAACTTTCTAATCAATGGAAAGAATCGGTACAGTTGGGAACCCACCTGCCGCAGGTGAGCGCTGAAGCTGGAGGCTGCGTCAGGGGAGTCCCGTCCCCGCTGCGGGCCACGCGGCTGCCATTGGAGGGGCCCTCGGCTCTCAGCTCTCGAGGTCAGCCACGTGTTTTGGCTGTTTGATTCGCAGGGACCCCGCGGAACATGCTTCGTGCCCACAGACACAAGCAGAGTGCTCCAACCAGAGCCGGACGACCAGGGTTAGAGGCAGCCCCACGTTACCTGGTGTCTCGTCCTTTGTTCTGAGATGGGAAAAGGTGAAAAGGCACCGGAGGTCACATGGGACGACGAGACAAACTGGAGGTGAGGTGGCTGCGGGTGCTGACCCCTGCAGTTCGCCCAGCCCCCAGACCGCAGCCCCGAGACACCGTCCCATGTGCTGGGCTCCCAGCGCAGTCACCGTGCTCCTGAGACCGCTGAGGGCTTGGCAGGAGCGGCAAGGGCATCATGCCAACCTGCTCCTGTTTCCTGCAGATACAAACGCCGGGAACCTGGGAGGAATTCACGGGACCTGCTGCGGATCCAAGGCGACCACGGCGGATGCCAGGGGAAGGACAGAGCTGGAGACGCGGTCACTTCAAGGTGGACCGTCTCCTTCCATCTCAGCAGAAAGAGTAAGGAGCCCTGAAGCAGACCTCCTTGGTTCTCGGAAGCCACATAAATGCAGGCCATGCTGGCAAGCTAGGGAGACCTTGCCAGGGTGGCTCACCAAGGCTTCTCTTGGACTCTGGGTTTCCGGAACTCTGAGGCTCTGGGGAGAAGGGGCAGAAGTCGGTCTCAGGCCCGGGTGCCCCACACCGAGGAGTGGCCCCAGCCTCACAGCCCCCCACCAGACGAGTCCAAGGCTCCCCACCGGCTCAGTGCCCTGG
This sequence comes from Oryx dammah, assembly GCF_014754425.2. NCBI lineage: Eukaryota > Metazoa > Chordata > Mammalia > Artiodactyla > Bovidae > Oryx > Oryx dammah. Next base: position 88,493,538 of record NW_024070188.1, on the reverse strand, counting down.
GGACAGAGTCAAGCCTGCAGGAGCTCAGGGAGTGCCCCACACTCGGCGAGGGCATTGCGTCCTCTGACAAGCCCTCTGGCCTGTGCGCAGCCCTAGACCAACAGGGCAGGGCTCCGGCTCTGCCCCACCTCGAGGCCCGCTCTCCAAGGCACAGAAGCAGTGACAACAGAAAATGCGCCTGCCCTTTCCAGAGAGGAGACGCATCCGAGCCCCCTTCCTCCTCAGCAGCGCCTCTGGGAGCAGGACAGGCCGTCACGGATGAGCTCCCAGGATTCTCCCAGGGTGAGCAGGGAGGGCCAGGGGCAGCAGTGGATGCTGAGCTTCCTGCCAGCATCCGGGAGACTGACCCGGACGTAGCTCTGACTATTAACCAGCATGCAGATGGCAGAGTCGTAAGCATCTGTCAGCGGCCCCCCAGGATTAAAGGAGCCCTGATGAGTAGGTCTGCCCACTCCTGTGGAGTGAACGATCCCACTCTGGCCAGTGTCCAGCAGCCAAGCTGATGTCACTGAAGAAAGCTGCAGGGCCTCCAGGTCAGCCGGCTGCAAGGCCACTGCCCACGGGGACTCAGAGAGCAGCAGGCACGAAGAGGACGCCCTGGCTGACTTCCCGGACACGGAGCTCAGGGCAAAATGATCAGCCGGGACTCGGCGACAGCTGGTGGGTCAGCAGTCAAGCAGAGGGGCACGGGGCAGAGATGGACAGGAAAGGACTCCAGGAACCTTTGGAGGGGTGGGAACATTTGCTGTTCTCATCGTGTTTGTGGTTACGCTGGTGTAAATTTGTCAAAACTCACTGAAACAGTCCCGACCGTGAGTGCTTTCTGTTGTGTATTGATAGGTCCAAACTGGAGCCAGGACAGGCTCTAAGGGGCAGGCTAGGCCTGAGGTTAGTCTCTAGGAAAGCTGAGGCACTGGGAACTCCCGCGGACAGTGTAGCTAGACCAATCAGAAAAATCCCCATAGCCGGTGCCAGACCTGAGCCAATCCAGATAGAGATGCGGTTTAAAAGCCCTGCGCGCGCGTACGGTTTAACCAATCAGCTATGCTGTTACAGAAACAAAGAACCGTCTGTATAAAAGCATATGTGACTCAGAGCTCGGGGCTCTTGTCGGATTCCACTGTGCTGGATGACACCTGGGCCCTAACTAGAGTTAGCAATAAACCCCTTTATGCTTTTGCATTGCTGTGGACGTCTTATTCTCTCAGTTTTGGGGACTCGGACTCTGGGCATAACAGTATAAATCTTTTTTTGTTGTTGTTCAGCTGCCAAGACATGTTGGACTCTATGTGACCCCATGGACGGTGGCACGCCAGGCCCCCCTGTCCCTCACCATCTCCCAGAGTTTCTCCAAGGTCGTGTCTGTTGAATCCGTGATGCCATCCAATCAGCTCATCCTCTGCCGCCCTCCAAAGGTGTGTAAATTATATCTCAATAAAGTTGGCTTTTTAAAACATGATGGCCCTCCCCAGCAGGAGAGCTGTGTGCAGGCTGACTCATAGGTCTGGGTCAGGGGTGGGGTTGAGATCTAATGCCCATCCTTCCAAGGCCCGAACAGCTGTCAGAGACTTAGCAAACTTCTCCCAGGCGCTCCCTGCCGGTTTCCAGTATTACTACTTCTAAGATCTGCTGGTAAAAGACTTTATTTTTCTGGGCTCCAAAATCACAGCAGATGGTGACTGCAGCCATGGAATTAAAAGACGCTTGCTCCTTGGAAGGAAAGCTATGACCAATCTAGACAGCATATTAAAAAGCAGAGACATTACTTTGCCAACAAAGGTCCGTCTAGTCAAAGCTATGGTTTTTCCAGTAGTCATGTATGGATGTGAGAGTTGGACCACAGAGAAAGCTGAGCACCGAAGAATTGATGCTTTTGAACTGTGGTGTTGGAGAAGACTCTTCAGAGTCCCTTGGACTGCCATGAGATCCAACCAGTCCATCCTAAAGGAAATCAGTCCTGAATATTCATTGGAAGGACTGATGCTGAAGCTGAAACTCCAACACTTTGGTCACCTGATGTGAAGAACTGACTCATTAGAAAAGACCCTGATGCTGGGAAAGATTGAGGGCAGGAGAAGGGGATGACAGAGGATGAGATGGTTGGATGGCATCACCGACTCGATGGACATGAGTTTGAGCAAGCTCCGGGTTCAGTGATGGACAGGGAAGCCTGGCATGCTGCAGTCCATGGGGTGAAAGAATTGGACACGATGGAGTGACTGAACTGAACTGAACTGAACTGAAGGTCTGCTGGAATGATGAAAGGAGAGATGCGTCAGGCTCCTGTACTAGGCCCCTCACCTGCCCCCCCGGACATTAGGCCTCCGTGACTCACCAGGACCTCACCTCAGCTCTTTCTCTGCCCCAAAGCCCTGCGTTAGCATCCTGGGGAATGTTTCCAAAGTTTCACAAACCCAAGGACTTAATCTACAGGTATCTAACCTCTCACGGTTGGGGAGATCAGAAGTGCAGGATGGGATAGGGGCTGGGTCCTCCGTAGGTCTGAATACAAACCAGCTCAGGGCCCTTCCCAGCTGTGGGCGGTGCCTGCAGCCCCTGGGGGGCCTTGCCCTACAGATGCACCTCTCCGCTCTCTGTCTGAACTTCGAGTCACCTCTCTGCACCTGAATCCTCTCCTCTTATGGGGTGTTGATGCGGGGTGGGGCGGGCCCCTATCTCACCCTCACATCAAGATGATCTGAGCCCTTAGCTTGGTTATTGACCTGTAGAGACAGGAGCTTCCCAGGCAGCGCTAGTGGTAAAGAGCCCGCCCACCAATGCAGGAGACACGAGACGAGGGTTCAATCCCTCGGCCAGAAACATCCCCTGTAGAGGGCATGGCAACCCACCTCAGAGAATCCTGTGGACAGAGGGGCCCGGTGGGCTGCAGTCCATAGGGCTGCAAAGAGTCAGGCCTGGCTGAAGCAGCTTAGCATGCATGTTGCAGAGACCATGTCCAGATGAGGTCACATGCTAAGGCTCTGGGCAGACATGAGTTTGGGTGAGACTGTATTCAACTAACTACACCGTGAAACTATCTCCAGCCCAGACCCTTCTCTGGAACCCGAGACATCGGATCCCGACTCAGAACATTCATAAGGACCTCAAGTAGTTCCTCTCTAAAATCAAACTGTTTGCCTTCCATAAACTTGCTCATCCACAAGCCCATTTCAGCACCAGGCAACCAAACCCCTTCAACCCCTGTGGTTCAGGCCACAGACCTTGGTTCAGTTCAGTAGCTCAGTCGTGCCTAACTCCTTACGACCCCACAGACTGCAGCACCCCAGGCCTCCCTGTCCATTACCAACTCCTGGAGCTTGCTCAAACTCATGTCCATCGAGTCGGTGATGCCATCCAACCATCTCATCCTCACCCATGGAATCCTCCAGGCAAGAATACTGGAGCAGGTTGCCATTTCCTTCTCCAGGGGATCTTCCTGACCCAGAAAGAGAACCCAGGTCTCCTGCATTGCAGATGGATTCTTTACCATCTGAGCTACGGGGAAGTCACAGACCTTGGAGGCGCCCAAATTCTCTCTCGCTCCCCATCAAGCACATCAGTGAATCCCCTTGGCTCTGTCCTCGGGATTAACGTGAACCCTGTATCCCGAATCCCACGGCCTGACTCCTTCCCTGCAGACAACCGATCACAGGGACCCTCACTCGCGTCTCCCAGGTGGCCCTGCCCCACTCCTGTCTCCACTCGGCAGGCCCAGTGGGACTTTCACGACTGTTCAAGTCAGGTCTGGATTCTGTTTGAAACCCTCCAGGGCGGCCCCGGCCCCAGCCTGCATCCTGACCAGGACCTACAGGGCTCTCCCTGGCCCCCACCCTCTCTCTCCCCCTCCAGGTTTTTTCTCCCCCCATTGTTAACACCCGGGGACCCTGACATCCTGCATTTTCCTGGAGTTTGCTCAGCACATTCCTCAGCCTTTATCCTTCAGACTTCTCTGCAAGGATGTGCCCTCCCAGACAACTTCAGCAGACGCTCCCCACTCAAGTGCCCGCTCCAGGGAGAGACCACCTGCCCCCCTGGCCATCCATAGGGCTCTCGCCGGGGCTCTAGCCCTGCTTCCTCTCCCCACAGAGCCGCGTTTCCTGTCCACGGCCCCCAGCGTGCTCGCCTCGCAGAGATGGAGCTGCTGTTTGGCTCCCTTGGACGCCTCTCCAGCGGGCAGGTGCTCCAGAAAGGCCTATGGGCCTGCCGAGTGAAGGAGCGAGGGAAGTAGTGACGGGCGTGGAAAATCTGAGGAGTGAGGGCTTCCAAAGCTTATCTTCTCAGACATCCATCTTCAGACCTGAGCATCATCCACCTCTCGCCACGGCACAGATGGGGGGACCCACCGCAATCTGGGGCACGACGGCCTTGTGATTCGTCATCTCAAAAGGGGAAGAGGTTTCGACTTGAAAGAGAAAAGCAGGCGGCCTTTATGTGGGACACTCACTCGAAGCACAGGGGGCCCGGCCACTTCCCTCATGCCTTCTCCCACTGGACCCCTCGCCCACCACCCTGCCGGAGGGGATGCCAAACCATCCTGCTGGATGGAGCTCCTCACTCTGACAGGACACACGGATGCTCTGGCCAGCGGGCAAACACCCCTCGAGGGGCTGGTTGGAGCCTCACACTGGGCTGAAGGTGCGCTCGTGTTTACTTCCGCGGCATTGGGCCTCCGCGGCCGCCTGCAGGCTCTCCCTCGCTGCAGGGAGCAGGCGTGCCCGTCTGACAGCGGCCTGCAGGCTTCTCGTCGCCGCTTTCTCCCCTCGCAGAGCACGGGCTCCAGGCAGGTGGCCCTCAGCAGGTGCGGCTCCTGGAGTAGTTGTGGCTCACAGACTAGATCTTCCCAGACCGGGGACTGAACCCTTGTTTCCTGCCTCCGCAGGTGAATTACTTCCCACTGGACCACCAGGGAAGCCCGGGCTACACAACCCCTGCTTCTGCATTGCCTTTTAAGCCTGAAAGTCTCCCTTGGTCAAACTATCAAAGACTACAAGCCTAGGACGTGAGAGAAAGTAAAGGACCAGTGGGATCCTGGAGGATAGGACTGCAGTGAGCGGGGCCACTGGAGGCAGAGACGCCAAGACATAGGCTTTTTTTTTTTAATTATTTATTTTTTACTTAAGGATAATCGCTTTACAGAATTGTGCTGTTTTCTGTCAAACCTCTACACGAATCAGCCATAGATATACATATATCCCCTCCCTTTTGAGCCTCCCTCTCATCTGCCCAGACGAGAATGTAATAGAGTTTACTAGACCGTGGATTTAGACTGGTATCTGAAGCTGGGCTCAGCTGGGAGCCCTGTGTAAGTCACGTCATCTCCCTGAGTGTGTGACGGAGGGCGGGGCAGCCGCCTTGCTGAGGAGCATTTGACAGGTGGTGCATTTTATCGAGGGAAGGGCTCAGGGGAGGGGGGGCAGGTAGGTGATGCCCACGCTGTCGTAAGAGAAGAATGGCAGGTCTAGTCTTATGCTGGTCCAACCTGTCAGGGGACTGTGAAAGCCTCCCCACTGCGCCCCTGAACCTCAGTCCCCTGGGCCGCGACCAACCACGCCTCCTGGGAAACCCCGTAGAAGGTTCGGAGGAAGACAACTCAGCCAGGTGCGAGGACTGCAGAGATGTCTGTCCCTGCTTTACATACAGGAACCCCCAAGGTGGAGGAAGTGGGCTTGGAGGACCAGAAAAGAAGGGAAAAACAAAACAGCCACAGAGGCGGGGTGGCCGCTCCCCTTCCTGTCACCTGGAGGAAATAAAGGCTAATTAAGGAGGCGCCGGAGTTTCCACACTTCTGATTCCTTTATTGCTGTTGTTCAGTAGCCCAGCCGTGTCCGACTCCTCGTGACCCTGTGGACGGCAGCACGCCAGGCCTCCCTGTCCATCACCATCTCCCAGAGCATGCGTCCCAGGAGAGGAAGGAAGACCCTCCCCTGCCAGTCCCAGCCCCGCTCCCACCCGAGGTCCAAGTGGGGGACCCGCCCTGCCGTCCTATCTGAGCAGCTCCCCATCCAGCAGCCCAGCCGCGAGCTGTCCTCCTCCTGAGGACTGGGAGGCCAGTCCTGCTTCTTGCTGATTTGACCCACCTCTGATGGCAGCCCCGTCCTCCTCTTCTCCTCCAGACCAAAGCCACGGCCGACTCAGGAACCCTGGCCCCAGGGAACACGCTGCACATAAGCCGGGGCCACCCTGGGTCCCCAGGGAGACCCCGCTGACCTGTGACTTCTGCCTGCAGGGGGAAGGCAGGGATCTCACATGATCCAGCACCTCCTATTCTGAGCCCCAGGGAGCCCCACACTGAGAGGCTGGCCCACAGTTTCTGTGGCCCCCAAGTTCCTGGAGTGGGAGGTCCAGGGATTTACTGAGGATGCCCCGCTGTCCCCAGGGGTTCTGATTTCTGCTCACTGACCGCTGCAAGAACACAGCTCCTTGTGGGAAGGAGCGGGCTTTGTGGAATTTGCTCCAGCTGCAGTCTCTCAGCAGCAAGGACCTCCACTTACCCCTGATTGAGTCTGGCCCACTCGCCTTGGCTCCATGACTGAGGAAGCGACATCTCCACCCCCGAGGGTCGCCTCCGTGGGCTGCGGGGGGCGTGGGTCGGGAGGGGCCCCATGAAATGGGCAGCCACTCCTCGGGTGGTCTGCAGCGCCCGCAGCACCAGAGCCTTAGGGACGGTGCCCAGGAAGCTCCATCCTCAATGCTCCCAAGTGCTGCTGGCGTTGGTGAGCCCAGAACTGCTGAACTAAAGAACAAGCTTTTTTTCCCCTTCAAAACGTAATCCTCAGGTTAACTCGTGTGTCTTATGCTTTTCCCTGTACAACAATGTTCCTTGATACTAGCAACTAACCTGAACAAATTAATCTGAGCTGACTAATCTGAAATTGCTTCTTTAAACTTTTTTTTTTTTGAAAATTCCAAAATATTGCCTTGGAAGTTTATTTATGATATGTCTAAGTGGATTTTTTCCTTCAGTTTTGAGGTTTATTTTTGTATTTACACTGTTGGAGTTCCCTGAACTTGGTGGACCTGGAGTTTATCTTGCCCTATTTTTGGAAAATTCTTAGCCACTATCTGTTTAGAAACTTGAGAGTTCCTTGGCAGCAAGATCAAACCAGTCAGTCCTAAAGGAAATCAACCCTGAATATTCACTGGAGGGACGGAAGCTGAAGGTCTAATACTTGGGCCACCTGATGGGAAGAGCTGACTCATTGGGAAAGACCCTGATGCTGGGAAAGATTGAGGGCAGGAGGAGAAGGGGACAACAGAAGATGAGATGGCTGGATGGCATCACCAATTCGATGGACATGAGTCTGAGCAGACTCCAGGAGACGGCGAAGGACAGGGAGGCCTGGCGTGCTGCCGTCCACAGGTTCACAAAGAATCGGACACGACAGCGATGAACAACAGTGAAAATCCGTTTAGGTATTTCCTCTGCTCTTTCACTTTTATTCCAGGAATCCAATTGAACGTGTTAGATTATATGATATTGTCCCAAGGATCTAAGATTCTGTGTTATGGTTTTTTTTTTCAGCTTTTTCTTTTTTGTGTGTATCATTTTTTTTTATGATTTCCCGATCTACCTGCAAGTTCATTAGCTTTCCTCAGCTGAGACTAGTCTACTGATAAGCCCACTGAAAGAACCCTTTCATATCACGTAACATGGTTATTTTCAAGTCCCAATCTTAGCCTTCCAACATCTGGGTTGTTGCTAGTTCTGGTCCTGCTGACTGCTTTATCTGCTGGCAATGATTTGGTTTTGTTTCGCTTTGCTTTTTAAAGTATCAGCTTTGGATTGACTGCTGAAAATTATGCATAAAGAAATAGCAGAGACCACAGTAAGTAGCTTTTATGTTCATAAAACAATCATGTAATATGTGCTTCCAGGAGCGAGGAGGTCGTCTATCTAATCAGGGCTTGGGCTGGGTTTTGAGGTGTTTGTCTTCAATCGTGGCTTTCAGCGCACCACAGTGGGCAAAGTGCCGCTGGGTTCTCCATGTTCCCGCCCATCTTCTCATTCCCAAGTTTCTCTCTCCTGCAGAAACAGGCAGCTGCTGTTGCTGCCTGGTGCTCAGCTCCTGGTGATGGAATGCAGGAAGCCCCACTCTGCCTCGTGGCCAGGGTTTGTCCCAGGTGGGAGACGTCTCCTGTCTGTCCGGAGCTGCAGAGGGCCATTGTTTGTCCTTGGTTGAGAGGCTAGACTGCTCTTCTGTCCATAGCCTAAGGCTTTTACTAACTGGCAGGAAAAGGTAACGGGGGGAGGAGAGAGTGCTGTGTCTGCCTCCCAGAGCCCGAGAGCCCCACAGACGACCGTTCACAGAGGAGCTCGCCCCAGAGTCCTGCCCCCAGGTACCCCTGCCATCTCCTGGGGGGGCTGTGGAGAAGGGCCCCCGGCAAGGGGGCTACGGAACTTGCCTAGGTCCCTGGCCCCGCTGTTTGTGCCTGACCCCCAGCCCATCCTGGGCCTGTAGCTTCCTTACCGCCAGCCTCTCTTCGCCGCTGTCTGGCAGCCACCTCTCCTCTCCTCTGCCAAGTCTGGCGTGGTTCATGCCAGCTCACCCCGCCCAATGGGCTCTCCTCTCTGTGTGGCTCAGCCGCAGAGCTGTCCTGCACACAGAGCTCTTCAAAGGATTGAGAAGTGCTATGACTTCTGATTTCGGTGTCGACCATCTGGTGATGTCCATGTGTAGAGTCTTCTCTTGTGTTGTTGGAAGAGGGTGTTTGCTATGACCAGTGCATTTTCTTGGCAAAACTCCATTAGTCTTTGCCCTGCTTCATTCCGCATTCCAAGGCCAAATTTGCCTGTTACTCCAGGTGTTTCTTGACTTCCTACTTTTGCATTCCAGTCCCCTATAATGAAAAGGACATCTTTTTTGGGTATTAGTTCTAAAAGGTCTTGTAGGTCTTCATAGAACCATTCAACTTCAGTTCTTAAGCGTTACTGGTTGGGGCATAGACTTGGATTACTGTGATATTGAATGGTTTGCCTTGGAAACAGAGATCATTCTGTTGTTTTTGAGATTGTGTCCAAGTACTGCATTTCGGACTCTTTTGTTTACCAAGATGGCTACTCCATTTCTTCTAAGGGATTCCTGCCCACAGTAGTAAATATAATGGTCATCTGAGTTAAATTCACCCATTCCAGTCCATTTTAGTTTGCTGATTCCTAGAATGTCGACATTTACTCTTGCCATCTCGTTTGACCACTTCCAATATGCCTTGATTCATGGACCTGACATTCCAGGTTCCTATGCAATATTGCTCTTTACAGCATCGGACCTTGCTTCTATCACCAGTCACATCCACAGCTGGGTATTGTTTTTGCTTTGGCTCCATCCCTTCGTTCTTTCTGGAGTTATTTCTCCTCTGATCTCCAGTAGCGTGTTGGGCACCTACTGACCTGGGGAGTTCCTCATTCAGTATCCTATCATTTTGCCTTTTCCTACTGTTCATGTGGTTCTCAAGGCAAGAATACTGAAGTGGTTTGCCATTCCCTTCTCCAGTGGACCACATTCTGTCAGACCTCTCCACCATGACCCACCCGTCTTGGGTTGCCCCGCGGGCATGGCTTGGTTTCATTGAGTTAGACAAGGCTGTGGTCCTAGTGTGATTAGAGTGACTAGTTTTCTGTGAGTATGGTTTCAGTGTGTCTGCTCTCTGATGCCCTCTTGCAACACTTACCATCTTACTTGGGTTTCTCTTACCTTGGGCATGGGGTATCTCTTCACGGCTGCTCCAGCAAAGCGCAGCCACTGCTCCTTACCTTGGATGAGGGGTATCTCCTCACCGCCGCCCCTCCTGACCTTCAATGTGGGAGAGCACCTCTAGGCCCTCCTGCGCCTGCGCAGCCACCGCTCCTTGGACGTGGGGTTGCTCCTCCTGGCCGTCTCTGGCCTCGGACGCAGGGTGGCTCCTCCCGGCCGCCCCTGGCCTCGGACGCAGGGTAGCTCCTCCCGGCCGCCCCTGGCCTCGGACGCAGGGTAGCTCCTCTTGGCTGTTCCTACGCCATCGCAGCCTGGCACTCTTGGCCACTGCCCTTGACCTCGGACATGCGGTGGCTCCTCCCAGCCACCGCCCCTGATCTCAGACATGGGGTAACTCCTTTTGGCTGCCACCGTTTGGGCATTAGGTCCTCCCGGCTTCTGCCCCTGACCTCAAACGTGAGGTAGCTCCTCTCGGCTGCACTTAGTGCGCCGGTTGCAGCTGCCCGCACTGTACATTATCACTCTGCTTATTTAACTTCTATGCAGAGTACATCATACAAAATGCTGGGCTGGATGAAGCACAAACTGGCATTAAGATTGCCAGGAGAAATATCAATAACCTCAGATATGTAGATGACACCATCCTTATGGCAGAAAGTCAAGAGGAACTAAAGAGCCTCTTGATGAAGATGAAAGAGGAGAGTGAAAAAGCTGGCTTAAAACTCAACTTTCAAAAAAAGAAGATCATGGCATCCAGTCCCATCACTTCATGGCATGTGGAGGGGAAACAATGGAATCAGTGAAAGACTTTATTTTCCTGGGCTCCAAAATCGCTGCAGACAGTGACTGCAGCCATGAAATCAAAAGACGCTTGCTCCTTGGAAGAAAAGCTATGACCAACCTAGACAGCATATTGAAAAGCAGAGACATTACTTTGCCAAAAATGGTCCATCTAGTCAAAGCTCTGGTTTTTCCAGTGGTCATGTATGGATGTGAGAGTTGCACCATAAAGAAAGCTGAGCATTGAAGAATTGATGCTTTTGAACTGTGGTGTTGGAGAAGACTCTTGAGAGTCCCTTGGACTGAAAGGAGATCCAACCAGTCCATCCTAAAGGAAATCAGTCCTGAATATTCATTGGAAGGACTGATGTTGAAGCTGAAACTCTAATACTTTGGCCACCTGATGTGAAGAACTGACTCATTTGAAAAGACCCTGATGCTGGGAAAGATTGAAGGCTGGAGGAGAAGGGGACGACAGAGGATGAGAGGGTTGGATGGCATCACTGACTCAATGGACATGAGTTTGGGTGAACTCCGGGAGTTGGTGATGGACAGGGAGGCCTGGTGTGCTGCAGTCCATGGAGTTGCAGAGTGGGACACGACTGAGCGACTGAACTGAACTGATATAATAATATAATTTCTATTAGGAGCAATGATATTCAGGTTTTCCTTTTAGATAAAACCACAGGCTCTGAGTCTATAAGGAAAGGGAGAGCACCACGTTCCCTCCCCACATAGGGCAGTGTGGCTGGGTGGGCAGCATCCTTCACGGGTCAGACGGGACTGGCTGCTCGCTCTGCTTGGGCTCACGGCGGCTCACGTGGTCAGAGCAGATGCCAAGTCTCCACCAAGCTGGTGTCCCCGCAAAGCTTGCTTCAGTTAACACGTGGAGGCTGGAGATCCACTGCACTTCTGGGCGAGACCTTGTAAGGTCTGGTACAGGTTCTCCAAACTGGGGGGAGGCTGTCAGCTCCCTCCCTGAGCAGGGGTGCTGTGGGGCCGGCCTGGGGCAGACACGGGTCTGGGAGAAACACGAGACACAGCAGAAGCTTGCCTGCCCTGCGTGATCCGGCTGGTTGACCACAGTGACAGGTTTCGGAAACTCGAAAGGCAAGCAAAGATTTCCCTAAAGAGAAGCGGTATAAACTTTTAACTTCTTAGAACCATTCTTCAAGAGGCGTGTTTCGATGGTGCTAAAAACAGGGCCGTTTCAGTCTTCTCTTGCCTTTTGAAGAGAGCGGGCTCCACTTCTCAGAGCATGTGAGAGGCTACCCTCTCGCTTCCAGGCCTCATGTCTGGGTGCCAACCGCTACACCAGCAGTGTGCTGGCAGCACTTCGCACGGGTGCTCCGATGAGTCCCGCACACACATGGGAGGAGGAAAAGTCACAAAGGAGAACAGACGGGAGCCCCACGGTTACTTGGCCAGGAAGCGATGGAGCGAGATCGGACGGAGGACTCCTGTATGCGCTTGGTAAATGGAGTCCTCGCAGCATAAAGCCCTAACTCCAGACCCACACCCTGTGTCTGGAAGATGCACTGTCCAGAGCTGCTGGCTTTATGGCGGCACCCCCAGACCTTCATTACCATCCACACATGCTGCTCGGGGACAGTGAGCCTCAGGAAACAGAGGTGAAGAAGGCGATGGGTTAGTATTGAGACCCTAACCGGGCACTGCACGCCACTTTCCCGCTTAGCATTCCCAACATTGCTGCCAGCAAGGTACTGCCCTGATTTTACAGATGCACAGACTGAGGCTCGGGGGAGATTAAACTTGGCTGTAATATATGCTGTACAGACAAGGATTAGATTTCGGCTCAAACGTGCCCTTCAAGTGACCCATGCTCTTCCCCTATGAGACCGTAACAAGAGGTCTCAGAATGGGACTACAGGCAAGGCAAGCCTTTCTGGGGTTGCTGGAAAGATCCGGAGCCTGGGCAGCTGTCCATGAGGAATAAGGCGGTGGGGCACTAAGGAGGAGAATCACGCGCGAGAGAGAAAGGAAGCTGCCTGCTTTCTCATGCTGTCCAAGGCCAGGCCTTGGCTGGAGCAAAGCTGCTTTGTCTCCTTCTCAGATCTGACCGAAGTCAGAGTGTTCAGGTATTTTTAAGGAGAAATTAGAAATTTAACTGCTTTTCTGGATAAACTGGTGAAGTTTTATTTACCCAGGTGACTCAGTGGTAAAGAAGCTGCCTGCCAGTGTAGGAGATGGGGGTTCCATCCCTGGGTTGGGAAGATCCCCTGGAGGGGGAAATGGCAACCCCCTCCAGCAGTCTTGCCTGGAGAATTCCACGGACAGAGGAGCCTGGTGGGCTTAGTCCACGGGGTCACAGAGTCGGACATGACTTGGCAGCTAAACAACAGCTAGTTTCCCCACCAATTCTGCTTTCCCTGTCTTTCTGAACACAAGGCCACTCAGCTGGAGAATCAACCTCCAAAAATGGGGGCTCAAATGGATTTTTATCATGGTTACTTTTAACTAAGAATCAAGAAATCATCAGTTTGGACAAAACCCAAACGCTTGCTCAGAGCTTTAGCGTCCATATTCACGAGAGATGTCCGCCAGTTGTTTCGTATCAACATGTTGTGAGAGCTTCGTCTGGCTTTGGTGTCAGCAAACTGGCCTCATTAGGTGAGCTGCAAAGTGTTCTTGCCTCTTTTCTTTTTTTGGAAGTTTGTGAAGAATTGTTATTGATTTTAAAACCATGCGGTAGAATTCACTGGTGAAGCCACCTGGCTGGGTCTTTCTCTTGGGTGCTCCTGTAAATTAGTAATTCATCCCCTTCATTTCCCACAGGTCTATTCAGACTTTGTATTCTTGAGTCAGTCTTGCGAATGTTTTTCTAGGAATCTTCCAACTTAACTGAGGTTACCTAATTTGTTGGCATACAGTTGTTCATATTTGCTTACAATCCTTTTTTCCCTATAAATCAGAAGTAATGTCCTTTCTTGCATTCCCGATCTAATAATTTGAATATTCTCTTTTCCTTGGTCAATCTAGCTAAATTTGTCAATTTGGTTGATTTTTTTTTTTTTTTAGCACTTCAAGTTGCATGGAGAAAGCTAGCAGCCACAGAGGTCCCTTTACCCCTGGCCTCTATGTTATTATGTATTATACCTCTGTGTATATCACATACACTAAAACCCCAACAGAGTTTTTGTTTTGAATCATAAGCATTTTAAAACCTCAAAAAGACCAGTCATATATACACAACTGGCTTTTCTGACGTTTCTTTTACTCCTGGTTTTCCATGTTCTCCTCTGGTATCCTGTATCTTTTTGGTCTGAAAAACTTCCTTTAGCGAGTCTTTCTGAGCAGGTCCCCCACCAACACATCCTCTGTTTTTCCTTCATTTGAGGTGACCTTCCTTTCGCTTTTCTTCCTGAAAGACGCTGTCGCTGTGTGTGGCATCGCTTCCAATGAGCGATCTGTGCGCATTTGAACCTCTGACCCACGACAAGGACCGCATTCTGTGGCTGCTCTCGAGGCTTCTTTCGTGTAGCTTTCAGTAGCTTGATCATCACGTGTCTAGAATATGAATTTGGTGTGAGGTGCAGGGTGTCCTGTCTGAAGTTTCCTGAGGTTCTTGAACCCGTAGGCTTCCGTGTTTTGCCAGGTTTGGTCAGCTTTTGCTGTTCTTTCTTCAAATGTTTTTCTGTGCACTTTCTCATCTCTCTGGCATGCCTGTGATATGGGCTGTGGTGACATCCCAAAGCTCCCGACTTTGTTCTTCTTTCTCAGTGTCTTTTCTCTGTCGTTCAAACCAGATAATTTTGTAGAACTGTTCTCAAGTTCAGTGACTCCCTCTGTTATCCTTGTTCCGCTACTGAACCCATTCAGTGAGTATGCTGTTTCTTTTTGAAGTTTTCAGTTCTGACTTTCACTTACTTTTCCTTGGTGCTTCTCTTTCTTTGCTGATAATTTCCATCTTTCCACTCTAGAAGCATTATTAGAGCGGCCACTTTGACGTCTTAGTCTGAACATTAAGATTACTAACTAGTTGGATCTACACTTTAGACGTTTTCGATGTTAAAGTTTCCATATCTTTTTTATAAAGGTAAACTTAATTAACAAGAGCACTCCGCCTCTGAATCATCTTACTAAGTGGGTTTTTACCTCAAACAAGTTTGGCTGAATAAAGGTCGATGGACAAGGACACCTACACTATGATTGCTATTACATAACTGAACACATGCTTAGAGTATAAATAATTTCTAAAACCACAGAGGCCAAACCACAGTGGAAAATTCAGCTACTCTGGAGAGAAATAGCAAAATTATCTTCTGCAAAGTTTCCTATTCAGGTATGCATTCGAAGGTGGCCTATATTTCTAATGCTTCTTAAAGTCCGCACAGAAGAGCTAGTTTCTATGAAAAAAAACCTGTACATTTTTGGAAACAGTTTGCCTCTTTGGCTCTGGATTCAATATGACAGGCAGGCTTTAAATACTAGTGAGATCTTTAAAATATCTACAAGACTATAGATTTCACTTCTTTTTCAATACACTGAGAATTTTGAAGATTTTTTTTTTTTTATCATTTTTTGAGAATTACTTAGGTTGAGGAATGGCCATAACTGGTAAAAATGACCGGATACATTAGAAATACCTCCCTCCCTGCCTTTCGTATTCTAGTAACCTCAGGACTGGAGCAGGGAAAATCTGCTGGAAGCCAGCAGCTTAGGAGATTAGTGTGTCCACCCCACAGCAGTTGAGGACATTTCTTCCCAAGAAGCTTCCATGGCCAATTGATCCAGAAACGTCAGTCACCGATAGAGCTCTGAGTGGTGGTCACGGCTGACACATGAACCCCCGCTGACCACCCGGTCCCCAGAAGAGGCCAGCGGCACAGTGAGCACAGCTCTTCGACCGCAGGGAGCACTGGTCCCATGCGGTCGCCGCTGCCCAACATCCAGCCGGTCCTCCTGGCCCTCGCCCTCCCTGCCCCACCCCTTCCCTCTCCTGTTCACACCTCCTGACCCGCTTCTCTTTTCACCTTCTCCCTCGTCTCTCCCCTGCTCTCCCCTCACCTTGACCATAATGAATCAACTGGATATGTATTTCTCTGTTATTAGAAAGTTGGCCATTTTACAGACTTTTAAATTTTGCAAAATAATGTTTGCAAATAAGCAGAAATAATGTTTGCTTAAACACTCTATTTCCAAGTTTTCTGCATCCTCTATTCACTCAGAAAAAAAATTTTTTTTAAACGTTCTCTGCTGTTTGAGGAGATCCATTGCCAAATATTTTTATCAGCCCATGGCTTATAAAATTGTTTTTACCCTTTTCAAAGAAATGGAAATAGCGGCAGATAAATACCACCTCCTGCTCCAGTGGTAAGACTTCAAAATGCACACTGGGTAAGTGACCTAGATTGACTGGTTGCTGCTACTAGGCATGTCACATAGACAACGCTGCTTAATACCTAGACACGAACAGAAAAACGTGACTCAGTTTCAGGTGGATGGGTTTTTTAGGGAGAAGGTTGCTGTTAACACATTGATCTCAGTAACTCTTCTCAGTAACTCTGAGCGAGGCTCAGCAGGCAACAGTGTGTGCCTCTGACGTGTCCTCAGAGCATGTCAGCTGACAGCAGAGATGTCCCCTCTGCCTTCTTTACACAGTGTGGCTTTCCTGTGCCAGGTGGTTATGCCTTCTGGGCAGCATGCTGACTCCAACAACAGAGGTGCTCAGTCCAGCAGCTCCCCACAAGGTAGATGTTAAAGGAAAATTGTTCAAATTTCAGAACTTGATTGTATATTATGGGGGGTGGGGGAAGCGGCTTTCCACTGCTCCCTCCTCAGCCCACAAAATAAAATTACTGAAGCTTCCACTCATGAAAGACATTTCAAAACCGTCACATAGGTCAGAGGGTTAGCATTCATCTTCCTGTAGAAACATGTGTCCAGAGGTGTAGAGAGCAAGGGACCAAGCTCCAAAAGTCTCCTCACTGCCCACCTCTCTGGTTCAACTCTGCTTCCTGCTCCGAGTCTTTGCAGCACACGCCCCAGAGCACCTTCTGAACTCATCACATTTTGGACATTTCACGGTTTCTTGAACAATCACAGACAGTTATACAAGGTTGCCACCTACACTACATTTAAATTCAAGTAGAGGAATCCAAACTGTGAGAAATCCCAGTGCATAGCACAGTGTATGACAACGTCAACAAAGTGGAAGTGAGCGCGCCCTGAGCCATTCTGTGACACTGCCCCGGAACAAGCGGCCTGGCAATAGAGAGGGCTGAATCAGGACACGCTGCCGACTACCAGAGGTGGGCAGGGGTGCTATTCGCTGCAGGGTCGTCCAATGGAAGCTCACAGAGCCCCTCTAGCAACAGTTCCAGTGACCCTGTCCACTCAGAGGCACAGCTCCCTGTGCACATGCTTCTTCCGAATCCCCACCTCACTTTAGGGCCATGGGTGATCTAAAAGACATAAAATGATATAAAGTAAAAATTATAATAGGTAACTCTTGGATTTGTAACAGGCACGGAGGTGTTAACAGTAACAGAACAAAAACCAAGGAGGAGGGAATAAACCTAACAGGAGAGCTATCTCAGTGGAGATAATTTAGGATAAACCCAAAAGAGGTGCTTGTAAGTTAAGAAGGACATTGAAACTGTTGGCAGGGAGGTCAAATGATGCAGCTGCTTGGAATGCAGTTTAGCAATTCCTCAAAATACTAAGCATGGGCTTATTATATGACTCAGAAACTCCACTTGCATGTAGGTCCTCAGGAGAAAACATGCATCCTCACATAAACTTGTGTGTGACTAGTGTGTGAATACTCCTAGCAGTATTATTCATAACAGCAACAAGTGGGAACAACTCAAAAGTCCATCAACTTACAAACAAACATATCAGTTCCGTTCAGTCCAGTCGCTCAGTTGTGTCCGACTCTTTGCGACCCCATGAATGGCAGCACGCCAGGCCTCCCCGGAGTTCACTCAGACTCACGTCCATCGAGTCCGTGATGCCATCCAGCCATCTCATCCTCGGTCGTCCCCTTCTCCTCCTGCCCCCAATCCCTCCCAGCATCAGAGTCTTTTCCAATGAGTCAACTCTTCGCATGAGGTGGCCAAAGTATCAGACATGGTATATCCATATATCCATAGAGCAGAATATTATTTCACAATAAAAAGGTAGGTAGGTAGATGCTACCACACGGATAAACCTTGAGAACATTATGCTAAGTGAAATGAGTCAGTCACACACACACAAAATTAATATAACATATTAATTCCACTTATTAAAAAAAAAAAAAGGCCCAGAGTAGGCAACTCTAGAGAGACAGGAAGTGGCTGTCTTGGGGAAGGTTGGAGGGGTGCGTAAAAGGGCAAATGACTGCCAGTGGGTATGAGGTTCTTTTTGGTGGAGACAGAAATGTTTCCGAACTGATTCTGGTGGTGGTGGCACAACTCTGTGAGTAGACCAGTACTTGCTCGGTGTGCAAGTGTCCTGATAAGCTGTTCAGATAACTCTGGGGAAGGGCCAGAACCTGCATTACCGCGTGTTCTGGCCTGAGGCGCACACCCCACCCTTTTTCTGGCCCAAAGTTTGTCTCAGCTATTCCAGCTCACTGCTTACCAGCCTCTTCTTGGCTGAGTTAGGCCAGTGACTGGGCATCGGACTGAAGGTGTCAGAGAAAATATTTTGTATTTTGCATGGTTAGGGCTCTCTGAACAATTTTTACTGGGACCTTGGACAAAATGCTTTAGAAGTTAACGCATAGAGTGCCTTTCTTGTGGTCTGTGCTTATATTTCAAGAGATACCCAGGAGCCATGAAGATATTCCAGGAGTCTCTCCTCCTGAAGACATTTAATTACTTCCAAAGAACAAGAACCGAGGAGTCTTTCCCCCTTTCTTCCTGAGAATTTATATTGAGGGAATCAAATTCCTTTCCCTCTCTCAGGGGAGAGGTCCATGTTCATAAAGCCTGCAGATCCTTATCTGGGAGGCTTCTCATCTGTAACTCCCAAGTGGCAAAAAGGAATTGGGAGAATTCTTCAGGTTGTCCCCTAAAGATTCAGAAAAAGAGAATAGATTCCTGAGGAGGCAGGAAGCAGTGGCTTGGGAAAAGCAGAGAGAAAAGCACGTCCTTCGCCACCTGATCTTACAGATGACGGAAAAGAACAGGACTTTCTTCCGCATCCTTGACGGGCGTCTCCTGTTTCTCTGGTATTCTAGGGTGTAAATTTGCATCAGTGTATTTGTTCCAATCAGTTTTGCTAAGTAGGCATTTAATTTAAAAAATGAGGCTTACATTTAGTTATTCAAAAGCAAGCAATTATGATATTGGAAAGTTTGTAAGATTAATTACAGTTGACACAGTCATTCGGTTTCCTTTACCTATTATTAAGCTTTTTCTTGCTAAAATTATTTCATGATATTCTAATTATGAATCTGATGTATTGGAGATTTGCTTAGCTCTTTGTACTGTTGCCATTTTATTGGCATTTGATTACTGGAATGATGCCATATTTTTCCTTTTATTTGCTTTAAAAAAAAAAAAGCAGAGGTACATTTTTGCACATTTAAAAAGTCGGTGTTAATTAAACTGAACCTATATCCTTTTTAAGAAAGGGAGCCAAAGATGCAATGCTGCAAAAATCTGGTCAGCTGTCTACCTTCTCCTTGGAAAAACTTAAGGGCAGTTTGGTCCTAAGGGTTTAAAGGGTCAATAAAGCTTCTGAAAACAACAAAATATACATATAAAATACTAGTAGAATCAGGCAAGAAAACTCCACAGACGACTTTAAAAGAGAGAAGTTTTCCTAGAATGTGCCTTTGGTTTAGTGCCATAGGCCTCCCTGGGGGCTCAGCTGGTAAAGAATCCGCCTGCAGTGTGGGAGACCTGGGATCGATCCCTGAGTTGGGAAGATCCCCTGGAGAAGGGAATGGATACCCACTCCAGTATTCTGGCCTGCAGAATCCCATGGACTGTATAGTCCATGGTGTTGCAAAGAGTTGGACACGACTGAGCAACTTGTACTTCACTTTACCTATAATACAGCCCCCCAAAATGGGTTCGGTGACAGCAATTTGGCCCTCACCACATCACTGCAGGATGGGGAGAGCTAGAATAAAGGAAACAAAGCTGGTAACTGCCCTCAGAAACAATCAGTCCCTGCCCAGGAAACGCACGTGTACTTTCAGGACGACACAGACGAACGTGGTTGTGGGAAGACTAGCGAGGCGCGTGCACCCCTGCCCAGGCCACCGCAGAATCCAGCCTAGGCCACTGTACAGAGTCCAGCCAGACCTCCAGCGCAGCTTCACTCCCTGAGCCCCCGCAGCGAGCCGCCCCACTCCTAGGTCTACACAACCTGCTCCCTGAAGTACACCCCGGTTCTGCTGGCGTACAGAAGCCGTACTTTCTGCACGTCTGGTCTGCAAGGCTGAGGTCCCACTCTGCCACTTACACAGTCTTACGTGTAAGAGAGGAATGTGCAGTTTCCCCCAAGCTGCTGGGTGCAGCACATAGAGGAGCGGCTGTCTCTGACGGAGGGACACAGCAGAGAGAAAAAGTACCTGCCTCGCGGAGCTCACGTCTCCTGGGAGAACCCTCTATGAGAACTGAGAAGGTTGCGGTCACAAGCAACTGCTACTATGAATGGCAGTTATTTTAGCAACAGTTCCCAATGCATATTATTTTAAGAGGCAAGGTAAAAACAAATGAGAATACATCTGCTGTTCCTTAAATTTCTCTGATATGTACTGAACAGTCTTGCTAGCCGAGAGAGGGTTCTTTATCAAGTTTAATACAAGTTTAATACAATCTGGTTTCTGACGAAGGAATAAAGGCCATTCAGTGTACAAGGGGCAGTTTTTTCTCCGATGGTGCTGAACAACTGAACACGATATGTAAACAGGGTGAATCTAGCCACAGATCCTACACCTTTCATAAAAATAAGCTCAGAAGGTATCACAGAGTTACATGTAAATCGCAGTATCAGCAAAACAGGAGAGAATCTAGATGAACACTGAGTTTGGTGATGAGTTTTTAGATATAAAACCAAAAGTACAACCCAAACAAATGAAAGAAAAATCTCATAATCTGAACTTAATTCAAATTTAACACATCTTCTCTGAGCAAGACTGATAGAATAAAATGGCAAGCCACGAGTGGGGAGAAAATACTTGCAAAATACCCGATAAAGGACTTGAGTCCAATAATGTCCAATCTGGTCCCTCAAGGGCCACTTTTTACAGACTGCGGTGGTCCTTGTACTCTAAGTGCCCAGTGCGGTGACCAGCTGAGTTCTCAGCAGTGTTTCCGGCTGAGCCCCCAACCCCTGTCCCTGCATGCAGAGAAGCTCCTTCAGCACCCCTGCAGTCCAGCAGGTCCCCGGTGGGGTCTGGTCAATAGGAAATGCTGCGGGTGCTGCGGCGTTGACAGTGGGTGCAGGACAGCTGGGCCCCACGCTTGCCAGCACCCCCCGAGGCACCGAGCCGAGACAGGGGAGCCAGCGGCCTGCAGCCACCCAGGAGCGGACCCACAACGGGGTGCCTGCAAGCCAGGCTGACCTGCCCCACGGGAGACGGCCACGCAGGGCCACAGTCAACTTAACATCAGCGAAAAACCAACCTGCGATGGGTTTAGACGCAAGACACGACAGCACCGACTCACTGTCTCACCCGTTAGGAGAGCTGAGTCAGAGAACACCCAAGCGCTCAGCGGATCCGGGCACAGCACAGAATCGGCGGACACACAGTAAGGCGGGGCATTCTCCCCTCATGAGGACCCCAGGCGCAGGTCCGAGAGGAGCACCTGCGCGGCCACCCGCCATGCTCTCACCTTCGTCCAGTGGGCTGCGGAGCTTACCACCACGAAGTCTGGACGCCCGCCCAGGGCAGAGGGCAGGAGGCCCTGCAGCCGGGGGCTCTGCGTGGGAAGGGGCAGCGCCGGGCGCTGGGGGCGGGCGTCGGGGGCGGGGGTCTGCGGGGGCACCCGGGGCCCCCTCTCTACCCACCTCCCTAGGTTTCTGCCTTCTACCCCTGATTCTCCACTCGGGTCTTTCTAAGGAACTGCATCTCTAAGTTGGGGAGGGACTGAGTCTGCAGCTTGTAACCGGGACGCGGGTCTTCCAACAGAGGCCAAGGCGGCGGCGGAAGCCCCTGCAGCAGGCTAGAGCCGGAGAGGCGCTGGGCTCACCCCGCCCACGGACGCGCAGACCTGCGACCCCGGCTGAGCGCCGCAGGCCGCACGCCCACCGCCCGCAGGCTGGCGGGGACCCGGGAGGGGACAGGCGCCATCGGACGCGGCAGACCCCCGTCACAGGTCCTCAGGACCTGAGTCTCACGGGGAAGCTCGCAGTGCGCCTCAGCGGTCTGAGCCACCGAATCTGCTCACGTTTCAGACGCCGACGTACTTTCAGTGACCAGTGCTGCCTGGTAACAGATTTAAACTGTTTTTCCACCTCCACTGTTTTCGGTAAGACTCCTAGCCTACGGACTAGGGCAGGGCCTCGTTTAGGCCTGTAACATTTGGGATTACCTTTTTAGCGAAGGGACACCGAAATTACTTACGCAAAAATAGCTATAAATATACATACTCTGAATAGAAACAAAATCACAGCAAATTACAAAACTTAACAATCTGATGAATACCACAAACATCACAAAATATAGGAAAATATTCTCATTGACTGCTTGATGTATTTTCACAACACATTTTTCCTACATTGCTTTAACGGCGTACTTGCTGATATCACCTCTTCATATCAGAATGACTTTTAAAAATATCTATGGAGATAAAATAATTTTACTCTAGAATGACTGATCAAAGTGCTTTTTCAACTACTGATGCATCTTAAGAGTTTCATTGATCGATGACTTACAATTCATTTTGGAAATGACATGCGTGTTAAGTTTGAGAGCTGCCATCTTTTGGAAACTGTTTTCACATATGAGTTTGGAATTTATAGCATTTCAGTTTTTTTCAGTGACTAGCCACATTTTAGTAACATAAATGCTCTCAGCTATATTCATTCACCAGTTTTTCATTAATGGGCTTGTCATAATGGCGTATCACAGCGTCCTGTGGTCCTCAATAATGTCAAATCAGTAGTAAATCTAAATAGTTTTAGTGAGTTTATGATTCACTCCTCTTCATTAATTGGATTATCAAACAATACAATAGCCTAGTGATTTACTTGTATTCAAAACCTAACTCATGAATTACCACTTTGGTATAATCTGGAAAAGTATTTTGTTACAGGAAGTACCTTTTAATGTCGAGATAACTTCTGATGTTTCATCCTCAGGTTCATCACGCAGACCTTAGCGGCAGGACGGAATAAAGAGTCTCGCCCTGTACATTTAAGCTTGAAGCCCAGCCCTGGACCGCTCAGCTTGTGCTGCACTAAGAGCTGATAGCTTTCCACCCTGTAACTCTCTTGGGAAAGGAACCACAATGCATTTGGAGTGTCACAATGCTATCTGATGCGCAGCTTTATGGCACACCGTGACTTTGCAGTCTTGGTGCTTTTCGTTCCGCTACCACTCCAGGGCTCCACAGTTAAACCCACGTCGGGGCACCACAGACGGGCACCTGAGGAAAGGCCTACCGTGAACGCGCCGCCCTGGAGTAGCTCAGGGGGTGGGAGTGACCTCTAAACCAGGCCAGGGAGGAGGCACGGAAATTCATCTGCCGTCACCCAAGATCCCTCTCTCTTCTCCTCTCCCTCAACATCCAAGTTCAACCCCATCCTGTGACTCTTACCTTCCTAGTTAACAAACACTATTCCGTATTTATTGAGTACTTGCGATTTGCCAAGAATGCTGCTGAGCACTCTGCAAGTGTTACCCTCCTTACACAACAGTCAGCCTCTGAGGTCAGGAGGCAGGTGTTCACCCAGCATGCAGGTGAGCAACCTGAGGACACCGGTGGCCAGCAACCCGCTCGCCAGCACTCAGCCAGGAAGCAGGCGCCCAGGGCCCGGGCCTGCGCAGTGGCTTCAACAAGGGCCGCCCCGCCCTCCCCCCTCCCCCCCCACCCCGCCCTCCCCCGGCATCGTGGACGCGCACGCGGCCTTGCCAGGGACACACTCCTTCTCAGGCGGGCCTTCTGCTCACTCCGAGTCCGGCCATCCTGGGCAGACCCCATCAGCCTGCCAGTTTCCCAGAAGCCAAGATCATCTCAAGCTCCATCCTTCTGGTGGTGCCGCGGGACGCTGTCTCGGGGCCCAGGAGCAGGACGCCCCTGTGGCAGCCCTCGGCATGCAGCTGCACAGACGTGTTTCCCAGTCTCCGTCACCGACTGCAGAGACCTGTGCACGCCTAACACAGCGCCTGGCACCTGGCACCATCAGTATCTGCAGGAATACTGGTTTATTTCCCCCGCAACAGGGCATGCAGGGAGTAAACACTGGCATACTGAGCACACACTGACTTCCTCTAACTGGGCCATGAGACAGGAGAAAGGGTAGGAGTGGGCCAGGTGTGTGCAATGGGGAAGCGGAGTTGGGGAAGGTGGTGCTCCCAGCCAGAGCACCAACACGCCAGGGCTGCAGGCGCTCCTGCCATCAAGGCCCAACACCAGACTCAGTATGGTGGGTGCAGCACAGCCCTCTCCCTACCAAAAATTTAAACTTACAGTCAGATAAAAACATTTACACCACATGGATTGAGAGGAGGGAGGGAGAGATGCTAAATGCTTCAAGTGCAAAGGGTGCTCCTTCATGAAAACATCCCATTTCAGAAGAGCTACCACTCAGTTTTACAAACTACTTAAAAGAAAGGTTAGTATCCATATCCAATAGCTGACTTGATAAACTGGCCTTTGCAGGAACTCAGTGTTTGAAAATTAATATTCACAGGAAAAATTACGTCACCATCAAATCTGGAGATGTCATAAACTGCCGAAACAATGAGCTCGGGTTAAACTATCAGAAATGAGCCCCGTAGGCGAGGTGGGGTCCCGCCTCTGCCATCCTGATGCTCCCCCCGCCGTCCCTCTTCCTCTCCACCCACCCTGAGCTGCAGGCCGGGAATCCCGGCCCTCTCTTCTCCTTCCCGTTTCTGGGGAAGCAGGCTGACTTTACCCAGCGCCACCATCTGCAGAGGCAAAGCCCTGGCAAGGGTACCGCGTGCTCCACAGGGTGGGGCGGGGCCCCAGGTCCTCTCCCACTGCCGGGAGCAGCGCACACCGCCCCGGGGGCATGGGACAGACACCAGGCCCACTCATACTTGCCTGTGGGAGCTACTTCCTACAGGCAGAAGGTTCCTTTTTTCAATCAGGGTGGACAGTCCATGTTCAAAATTCATCTTGACTCTTAAATGCAGTCATTGCTCTGTTACTTCCAGCATGCAGTCAGGCAATTTCATTCTTGCTCCTTCAAAATCATCTTGGAGGAGCCTTTTCTCCACACTAATCAGGGCCCATGTGGCCGCGGGCCTGGCTCCACTCACGCAGCCACTCACGTGTCTGAACAGAAGCGCGCTTCTGCCAACGCCTCCTGCCGCAGCCCCGCAGAGGGACATGGCCGTCCTGCTTCCTCCTTGGTCGCCTCTGCTACACGTGCAGAGAGCTCTCTGTCTCTCAGGCTACTCATTGTTCCGTTGGAGTTATCCCATCAATCAGCCGAATGATTCGACCCAACAAGCGTTTAATCAAAAATCATTGATCATTCCTTTTCCACAGCAGTTTTTTAGGTACAAACGGTCTCAAATCTCCAATCAGGTTTTTACAATTTCTTTGTTCTTTGAATTGTGTCCCCTACGATGAGCTGTTCTGTGGGTTCATCTCAGCCTCCGTCCCACACCGCTCACTTCCCCAGCCAGGGACCCAGGTCCAGTGTGGAGGTGCTGCCCTCCCTTCCTCTGCGCTGCTTCCCCAGACAGGCCCCTTCCTACAACAGGGGCCGGCCGTGCACACGTGTCAGGAGGTGAGGTGGGTGGAGGTGCTGGGACAGAGACCAGGTGGGGTCCCAGCCAGCGCCAGGCCAGACCCTGCAGGGTGAGCGCTGGCCCACAGGGTGCCCTCTCTCCAGCGAGCGCTGTCCTCCAGGCCTGTTCTCCTGGCATGGCCGGCGGGCAGTCAGTCCAGCGACCTCGAGCCCTGCTTCTCTTCTGCCAGTGTCCACGCTGAGCCACAGACAGAACAGCTGTCTATTTCCTTTGAGAGCACCCTGGAGATGGGAGGGGCAGCCAGGGCCCACTGTCCAGGAGACCACCTCTACCGAACACGAACCCACTCAGACATGAGGCTGGCAGCCCCTGCAGGTCTGGGGGAAGGACAGCTGCCCCACACGACTCGCAGAGCTGTCCTCGGGCAGCAGCTGCCAGCCACATACTGCCCGCTCTGCTCCTGCTCCGAGCCAGGAGAGCCTGCTCCTGCCGCCCTGGCCTCATACTGGGCACGGTCTACAGACTCAACGCTGCTCCAGGGACCATGGGGGCCTGCTGGTTAGCAGGCCAGCTCCCATGGAGCTTACAGACACCCACTCAGTACAGTTCAGGCAACAGGACAGTGACAGGACAGCAGGGAAAACGGCCTCTCCTCCAGGCGGGAGCTTCTCTGAGACCAAGACACAGACGAGGCAGCCAGGCAGGGCTCCGGGGGAAGGAGGCAAGGACACCCTGAAGCAGGGCCACCTGGCAGCCAGCAGCGGCACGCAGGCTCAAGCGGCAGGTGCCGGCGCGCACCGGGGCGAGAACGGTGAAGCGGCCAGAGGCAGGAGGGGGTCAGATCAGGACAAGGGCAACGCGGGGATGGGGGCGCCCGGCCACTGTCACCGCAGAGCATGAAAGTGTGAGCTCGCACTTTCATCATCATCGCTGAAGCAAGACTTTTACTGGCATTCGACAAAAAACATCTGGAAAACTCCACCGTAAAACCCAAGTGTTAGGGTACAAGTGCCATTTCCTGGCTCAGTGCTCCCCAGCGCACCTCTTGCTGTCTAGTCACCACGTCAGGCCCAAACCATTCTGCGACCCCGTGGACTGTAGCCCACCAGGCTCCTCTACCCATGGATTCTCCTATATA
Source organism: Oryx dammah (assembly GCF_014754425.2). NCBI lineage: Eukaryota > Metazoa > Chordata > Mammalia > Artiodactyla > Bovidae > Oryx > Oryx dammah. The sequence goes on along the minus strand of NW_024070188.1, from coordinate 88,467,077 downwards.
TTTCTTAACAAAAAGAAAATGCTAACCACAAGCAAAACTTTCTAATCAAGGAACACACGTGGAAACAGGTTTTTCAGAGCGGAGTTTGAAGCTACTAAATCTACTGGCTCAGACAGACGCACACGTGATGACAGTCTCCAGTTTAACCTTTCTCCCCATCCCCCCAGAAGACCAGACTCTAGGGGTAACAGGAAAATGACAAATTTCACATGCTACTATCCAAAAGTTTCCCACAAGATTAAAGAGCCACACCCTAATGATTATTCTACTGAAATTTTAAATCATTTCACAGAAATCTACCTATCAAACAATACAAAAAATAAATCACATATCTGACAAATTCCAGAGGGCCAGAACAGAATTATCATCTTTATAGAAAGTGACTGTTTACAGAGATGACATCCAAGAGACGCATTTTATAGCAGGACACGGGGGGACTTCTAGCAGCAGACTGCACCTTCACGTAGCGCTATTTCCTCACACGGACCGTGGTGAGCCACAACGGACCAAGATCAGCACCCGATCGGCGCTAGGGGCTGACAGAGGGGCGCCCAGGGCACCCTGGCCCACATTCTGCCTTGCTTCCTCTTGGGGTTCATGGCTCAGCTTCACTGAAATTTTATAAAATCAGATTCTAATGTCCTATAACCTAAATACTTACATTATCATCTACCTTCCCATTTCAGAGCCCAGTAAGCATTTGTGTAGTCTGTAGACTCGTATGAAATGAAAATCTGGTAGACAAGCCACAAAGTCTGTTCACTTCTTGAGATCAATGAGTAAGTTCTAATTTGCTCCTTTTATTAACAAAGGCGACTCTTAATAAAAAGTTTTAATTGAAATTAAGAAGTACACAATTTAACCGTTGGTCACAGCTGTGCTTACGAACAAGCACGCCTCACCTCCCGCAGCTCTTTTTAACACTCAGGACCACGGGTGTCAGCACCTGTACAGACAGCAGCATGGGGGGCAGATACACGTCAGACTTCCCCAAACTCCATTCCCGGCTCGACCCTGAAGGTCCCCAGTGAGACTGAGCAGTGTGTATAACTGGTCATCTGGGTCTGGTCTTAGCCCATGACCACTGTTTCAGTCCAATGTGGATTTAAATATAACCAGCTTACAGATCTGAAATGAAAGCACTGCTTCATGATTTCAGATGCATCTCGTATTTAATGTTTCAAAGCACCTTTACAAATAATAAATTATAACTGCAATGAGGAGAACCTGTGAATAAAACTGCTTACATGGAACCAGGGCGGTGACCTCAAATGCATCAGGGACAATTCCACAAATTGATCACACAAATCAGAAATCACAAGTACCTCCAGATTTCAATCTCTAAAAGGAGCAAAACTAAGGACACACACAAGGATTTTAATATAACCTTAATGGTCTAACAAACCTCCCAAACGGAAGGAAATGCAAAGCCAAGTCAACCCATCAAGTGTAACTTCCAGTGACGGGCTCCAGGCTGCAGGGCTTCCGGGCCACAGGCCAGCTCCCTGCGGAACCACCCACCACCGCACCCTCTGACTGCAGACACCCCTCATGCTGCCGCCACGCCTGAGCCCCGGTGCCAGCCCGCAGGCAGCACGCGGAGCCGTGAACCTACAGCGTTACTGACGCCTTCATGATGCGTTTAATACTGGCACTATTCCGCTCCCTCCTTGTGGTGAATTTGAGCCTAATCAACTTTCACAGAGAAACGTACCTAAGCCAAATTAGGAATATTAAATCTTCCACACATGGGCTCAAATAGGAATTATTTTGTTTAGTATAATGAAAGGTTAATTTTTAAAAATATCTGTAATCTTTTGAAACACAAGGCACCAACAGGGAGCAGACATTCCAGCAAAGAATGATTGTCTGGGGGGAAAAAGGAACTGATCAGAGTCCCGTCCTTTGCTGCCCAGCACGTGTGCCTCTCGCGGGCCTACGCGACGTCTTCCAGGTAGTCGGCGACGTCACTGAGCTGGGACACGGTCAGGTCCTGTGTCAGGCCCCCAAGCTGGTCGTTCAGAAGAAAGAAGAGAATCAGTGTCAGCAAGAAAACAGTCGTAAATGACTCACCATACTGCTGTAACTTAAAATACCGCCTTATACTCTGCACACTGACTGACAGTGAAAAGTCCTTGTCCTGGCGTGGAGACACATACGTTACCACACGCAAAATACAGGCCAGTGGGAGTCTGCTTTCATACACTACCACACGCAAAATACAGGCCAGGGGGAGTCTGCTTTGTGGCCAGGGAGCACAGCTCAGGCTCTGTGATGACCTACAGGGGTGGGAGCGGGGGGGGAGGTGGGAGGGAGGGGACCTCCCACCCATCTGTGGCTGATTCACATGACGCACAGCAGAAATCAACACTGTAAAGCAATTATCCTCCAAGTATATATTTTTTTTATAAAGTCCTCTTCCTCACTTTCTTCTTCCCATTTTGAAACTGGCGACGATAACAGAAGCTGAGCAGCCAGGTGAACTCGACATTAACAAGAAAACTGACTGCTAAAATCACCCGTTTGTAGTTCTTTTGGTAACTTTAAAGCAGTATTTTCAGGACTAATTAGGATGACTCCAGTGTTCTTGCCTGGAGAATCCCAGGGACGGGGAAGCCTGGTGGGCTGCCGTCTATGGGTCGCACAAAGTCGGACACGACTGAAGCGACTTAGCAGCAGCAGCAGCAAGGTGAAATGGTAAGAGAAAACAAATTATTACAACCTTGTTAGTACACGGTATCAGGAACCAGAGAAGGCACTTCACATACTATCACTTAACCTTCAGAACAACCCTAGAAGGGAGGCATTAACACCCCCATCTCAGGAATAAAGAAACTGAGGATGAAAGGCTAAAGCTTGCAGAAGCAAACACACATCAAAGAGTAAGAATGCGGCCTCGAGTCATGACACAGTGCTGCCTGTGTCAGAGGCCTTTCCCCCGTGGTAGTCTGTGACAGGCAGAGCCCCATCTCACTCTGCAAAGCAAGCTTCACCTCCAGCTGGGAGCCACCCTGACCGAGACGCAGCCTCCCTCGGTCTACCGTGGGCACCAACACCCGACCCTGAGGTGCCACATGACATCTCACACCTGAGCACTCTGCTCTCTGCCGACAGACAGCTCAGGTGTGCATCTCCAAAACCGAGTCCTGACTTTACCCCCGAGTGCCTGTTAGTGCGGGCTCAGCCCCCAGCCGGCTCAGGGCTTGCCGACACCCTGCAGCCGGTCTCCGCTTCAGCTCCGGCACTCATGGGGCTCCTCTGCGACCACCTCCTCCCACAGGGACTTCTCTGACGAGGACCCCTTGCCTACACTGTCTACACTCTGAGGCAGTGGGCTCGGACTGCAGTCCTGACCTGACCCACTGAAGTGGACCTACACCCACAGCAATGGAAGTCCCAGTAATAACACGCAGGCATTTCACAAGCAAAGCAGGCCATAACTGAAAACATTCATGACAGGTACTGTTCTCAGATCTGGAGCAGAAAATCCCACCATAAACCTTTCCTAATTTTCAACTGCTTTTCTCCCAGCTTCTGAAGCTTCCCAGTGACTCAAGGCAACAGGCACAGACGGCACGCCCCGGGGAAGGAACGGCATCGTACTTTATCACTGGTGTTGTCGTCCATCTCCACAGAGAGGTCCTCCTCAATCTCTTCCCCGATACTCAGCTCACTCTTCTCTGAGCGATGGCTGGTACTAATTTCAGGGGAAAGAGAAACATCAGAACTCTGATTACAAGCATTTAGAAAGAATAACTACCATTCTTTCATGTTTCAGCTATCTTAATTATTTAAATAAAATACAATAAAATACTACATGTCGTTCATTCCATACATCCCATCTCACTTGATCCTAAGCTAACTTAGTAGCGGCAGCAGGAAGAGTCCAATCCATTTAACAGATGAGAAAACTAAGGTTCACAATGGTGACTGTGGTCACAACGGCATGAAAGAAGAAAACCCAGATTTTTAACATTTCATTTCTCAAAATACTGTATGTTACAAAGTAAACATGAATCCTAAATTGGAAGAAACTATCAATTGCATAAAATCCTCACACTGATTTAAAATTTCTAATCATATCTACAACAAATATTACTTTCCAATTATTAGCCAAGTCATAATTATATTTTTTTTACATTTATAAAAAAGTTATTTGAAACAAAATATCAAGAAATGTTATCTGAATCAGAAAATCAATTTGAAAGGGCAATTTGTTTACGCCAATTGTAGACAATTCCCAGCAGTGAGATCGGAAAGGGGACCAAAGCACTGGCGATCGTGACCACACTGCTTTTGTGGCCTCTGAGTCACCCCTTCAACGCTGGTTCCTCTTCTGGTTCTCATTAAGCTCCCTGAACATGATGAAGATGTTATTCTAATGTGACATCAAAAACATGCTTCAAAGTCTAGGGACAGTTCTGGATTAACTCTCTTTAACTCACATTCAGTCAACACAAAAAAGAGAAGACAGACACTAAATAAGCACAACATGATTCTGTCACACTGTCCTGTTCGGAAATTGTTGACAATTTATATATTTCTTGTCCAACCATTTTTCTTACCTATTAAAATCATCAACATAGTCATCTTCTTCTCCAGTCCCTGATAAGTTTAAGAAAACATACATATATATTTATAATAAAGACACCTCATAATATCTATAATTAGACATACACGTTTCCTTCAAAAACTACCCCAAGGCAGACAGAGAGAAGAGTGAAAGCCCAGTTAACACAGTGGGAATAGCCGGGCTGCACTCGGATTCGGGGACACTAACCAGCCCCTCACTTGCCTCCAGCTTCTGCAGCCGATTCCGGGACAAAACAGCCACCACGTAATGTGTTGGGGCTGGCCATCAGCTGCTGATGCCCTGGTTCTACGGCAACTGACCCCCAGGCCAAATCTGCTTACACCCTGTTCTGTGCAGCCTGTGAGCTGAGAGTGACTTTTACAGTTTTCAGTGACTGTAAAAACCCCAACACTCGACACAGACTACACGTGGCCCACAAGGCCTGAAGTACCCACTCTGTCCCTCTGCAGTTTGCTGACTTGTGCTTTAAACATGCACAGTGCCCGTCTGTGAACACGAGCACCTTTGTCTAATATAAGGAGCTCCGGACAGGCTGACTGACCCTTCACTGAAGATTTTATTCTAAACAGCAGTCACCTGAAAGTAACCAATACTGAAACTGGAAATTCAGTTACCTAATCCAAGGGATCCAATTCTATCGTTGACCAATTTAAGATCTTTTAGAATTGTGTTTCCCCTTTTACCTGTGAACCGGAAAAAACGTTCACATTAAATTGTCTGTTAGAATACAACAGTCTCTAAACCATGTCAACTTTTTTTTTTCAGGGTCTGTTGACACCTGATAACTGAACACTAATAAATTACGAATTGTGACTAATTATACTGCATTATTCATTATACAATACAATACGCTTACATTATGTATCACACACCTCTTTTAACTACACACTACTGTAATATACAGACTTTTTGTTGCCATACTATATTCTTTATTGGAACTTGGCAATCGAAACCATTTTTACCCCACCATAAGAAGCCCTACCGGGTATGAATTCACAGACCACAACTATTCTCATCAGTTTTATTTTTCTGTTAAACTTCTGCCTTTCACTTCAATTTAATGGCTATTTCGCTTACTAAGCTCATCTCCTCGCCAGTTCTGTTTTTCAGCCCTCGTTCTGAATGCCCTCTCTCAGGCACTACTCCCAAATCAGTGTCAAGAGCGGCACGATCAAGGCATTCTGGACTCCTTCCCTGGGGGTGACAGGGCCACAGGAAAGGAGAAAAGGAGGGGAACTGACGTGGCAGTCTGACAGACACGTGGCGAGCTCACTAGATGCTGAGAGAAGCCACAGACCGCCTCCTGTGCGTGCCCTGGGGACCCCATCGTGAGGCGTGGAGCCACGTCTCGCGAAAGCTCAGCGGCTCTACGTGCGTGCTCAGTCGAGTCTCACTCTGTGCGACCCAGTGGACTGTAGCCTGCGAGGCCCCTCAGTCCAGGGGCTTCCCCAGGCATGAACGCTGGCGTGGGTTGCCATTTCCTTCTCCAGGGGATCTTCCTGATCCAGGGATCAAAGCTGCATCTCTTACGTTGCCTGCACTGGCAGGCACGCTCTTTACCTCTAGCGCCATCTGGGGAGCTTAGTTGCACTACAAGATTATGCACAATCCCAGAGCAATTTCCTAATGAAGATCTACTCAGAGGCACGCTTATGCTCTCAACACTGGCAGTTAGACCCGGCATCCACTCTGATACAGCACACAAGCCCATCCGCACGCTTACTGCACGCTTAAGGCTGTGCCTTTAAACCCTGGGTCTCGTCACCATCTGTGTGCAGCAAGGCCTCTCTGTGTCGAGCTAACAGTCCCCATCTTGGCTGCATGCAAAAACATACAGCTGATCCAGATCTCCAAAGCCAGAGGAGCATTCTAACATTCTTATAATGATTACTGTGGTATGTACAGAATTTCTAATGCAAACTTTAAAAAATTAATTGTATTTGAATCCTACATAAGTCATTTCAAATGTCCAGCAAAAGAGAGATGGCTTAAAATTATGTCTATTTACTATATAAGACAGCTAAAAACTCTTATTTTCTAAAAGTATTTTCATGGCATAGAAAAAGCAGAATATAAAACAGTATAGAAGATACGACCAGACTCAGAAGAAATTTTAAAAGTAACAAAATATTAACAGAAAATATCACTGAGTAGCAAAATTATAGGCTATTATGATTTTACATATATTTTCTGAAAAAATAAACGATCGTACACAATTAGAGGAAAAGTATCAGCGGCCTTCAAAGTACATGTCTTCAATCAGCAAATCTAGAACCTGCAGACACTCACTTTCAGACTCTTTCAATGAAGGGGCTCCAGCAAGGGAGCTGAGTCCACTTTTTAGGGGGGGCGCATCAGAGAGCGATGCATGGCTTCCCGCTTGCTTACTGGGTTCACTTCTCCTGACGGGAAACAAGCACACAGTTAATGGGGCTCTCACACGCTGCCCCTAACACACAAGCAACTTGAATACGTCTCATAGGCCACGCAGGGGCTGGGAACTGAAGAGTATGCATGTCACAGATGGAAGCCAGAGCCTACACCTGCTGGGCAGAGCAGAACAAGAATCGCTGCAAAGCAGACCACGAACTGCTGCAAAGTCATGCAGGACATTATCGCCTGTCTCCAGAATTTTCTCCCCCAAACGAACCTGCCCCTCTCATCAGCTTCACCGTCTGTGCTTCACTGGGAGCTGCTTCCGGGGCCCAGAGTTGCAGGCAAGGAACAGGCCGGGAGCCAACGACCACAGCACGACACTCCAGACACAGCCCTGCCGGCCAGGCCACAGATGACCCCGCCAGCTGACCCCTAGTCAGAACCGGGACTGCCCGCCTCCCATGGATGTCTGACAACACGCCTGGCCCGCCTGCTTGCACTCTGACACCGCGCCCTCTCACCCCTCCAGCACTCCAGGAGTCCCGTCCCTCTCTGACCTCGTTTCCACTTTCCCTCTTTAAGACTTGGTTCTTTTCAGCAACATACAGGCGTGCTGCCGTTTCCCACCGGGACGCTTCTCACCCCATGTCCCCTCCAGCCGCCAGCATGCCCTCTGCGCCCCCGACAGTCAACTAAGAAGGAAACCACTCGCCCCCACAGCCCTCCACCCTTGGGTCTCGAGCCCAGCCTGACCTGCCCCAGCACAGCCCTCCTCGAGCAGACTGCCTGGGAAGGCCCCGGGCGGCCTGCAGGCGCTGAGCACGGTGTGACGCTCAGCCGCCCACCCTGGCCTCGTCTCCCCGTCCCCCGGGTTCCCTTCCCGCCACAGTGCCCTTCCTCAGGGGCCCTTCAGCTCCCCTGCTGGGCCTTCAGCTCAGAGGGATGAGTCTTTCCTGTCTCCTCTAGCCCAGACCTCTGCCTTCACACCCACGCTCACACCCAAAAACACACTTCTTCGCATCGGCAAACTTCTTAAATTAGCGGGCGGGAAGTGCGGTCCACACGGCCACACGGCCCCCTGCACAGCCAGCCTTGCTCTCTCCACCCTTCACCTCCGTGACAGCAGTGCCAGCCTTCCAGTCCCTCAGCCCAGAAACCCTGGAGGTGGCCCGACACTGCTCTGTGTCCCGCACACTTGCCAGCAAACCCCTCTGGATCCACATTCAGAGAACATCCCTAACCAACTATCCTCAGCACTTCCACCTGGCTCAGCCCACAGCTTCCGTCTGCAGACCCAGCAGCCAGATCCCGCCACAGCGCAGGTCTGTCCTGATCACCGCTGCTCAGAACCCAGGCTTCCAGGACTCTCACAGCGGGGCCAGGCCTGGCCGTGTCACTCCCCGGGCCCGAGACCACCTCCGACAGACGCCTTGGCCCAGGGCCTCAGGCCCGCCACACCGCGGCCTGTGCAGCCTCCTCTCCGCGGAGCCCCAGGAGCCCGCCTGGGGCTGAGGCCTGCTCCAACACCTCGAGACCCAGAGGCCCCCCACACTCGCACTCCTGCCCTCATGGCTCAGTTCCCTAATGCGGCTGTGCCCCGACACGGCGCCTGCCATCTGAGTGTGAGTTCCCAGAGGCAGAGCCTGGCCTGCCTCATCACTTCTGCGCCCAGCACGCACCACACACCTACCTGCTGAAATCATTAATGTCCAGGTCTTTCAAAACCTGGACTCTTTAAGCCCTAAAAGGCTTTAAGGACACAAAATCAGATTTATGAATTCAATAATTACAGACCATTGGTAGCTCATTTTCTTAAACCCAAAATAAAACATGTAGAAACTCCATTTCTAAATCTCGGGTCTGATAGCATAAAAGCCCAGGTTACTCACCAACCGTACGCTGCTTCTGGTTTAGGAAGAGGGTCATCAAAGAAAGAATCCCCTTCCAGGTCGTCTTCATCTGGACTGGGACCCGCTTTGGCGTTGACATCGAGACTGTTGTTGTTTAACAAGGACCCGATTTTAGTTTCATGGGCCAGTAAGTGAAGACTGCTTCTGCTCTTCGGTTCTGACGATGAGATACTGGTGTCGCTGTGACTAGCATCACTGCTGACCTTCTAGAAGACGGAGGAAAAGACAAAAGTTCTTGGTGACAGGAAAGTTAGTTTATGACTAACTTCTGAAAAGTGTCAAGCGTGTCTATGGCGTTCCTCGCCTCCCTCCCTCCGTGGAGATGCCTTCACCCAGCCCGTCCACAAGCAGACTCTCCCATTTCCTCCTGCATATGCTCCCCTGCCTCCTAAACTGCCTTAGAATGTTTTCAAACGGCAAATGGGGAGCATAACGAGGCGGCAAGGAGCACCGCCGTCAGCACATCACAGAAACGGACGCAGGAGAAAGACAGAGTGCACGTGAGGAAAACGCACAACCTGCTACCCAGGGCCAAAGACCAAGGGCATCAAGATCAAACTTCTGCGAGTGAAGTCACCACTCCTACTTCGGACGTGCAGTGAGTGCCTCGCCCACACCTTCCTTGCACAGTCACGGACGCGTGCTTCTATGTGAAAGTCCAAGTGCTGGCGCTCAGCCATGTGCGACTCTGCGACCCCATGGACTGTAGCTCACCAGGCTCGTGTGTCCGTGGAATTATCCAGGCAGGAATACTGGAGTGGATAGCCATTCCATTCTCCAGGGGCTCTTCCCCACTCAGAGATCGAACTCGAGTCTCCCACACTGCAGGCAGATTCTTTACCAGCGCCAGCCCCAAGGGAAGTCCCATGTTTCTATGTGCCTCAGAGCAACGCACGACTCTGTCAAGCACTCATCCTACTCTTGTCCTACTGACCTGGTGATGTTAGCAGAAAATGTGTTTCTTGTTTTCACTCAGCCCTATCCTTCACAGCCAAATTTTATTCTACCCTTGGTCAGATTTCTTTTTGCCTTTAGACACGTCTATGTCAACAACAATAAAAATAATAAAGAAACCAAGAACCAGGATAGCAATAATAAAAGGAGCTATCATTTATGGAAATCCTTCCAATGTCTCCCATGGTTGCCTGATTTTAAGCCTCAAAGTAACTCTCTGCTATGTGGGCAGCTTCTGTCTCCCTGCCAGCAAGGAAAAGTAGATGCAGAGGCATCTCGGTCGCGTGCCCCGGCCTCCGGGGGGCTAAGGGGCCTGCTATCAGAGTCTGATTCCAGAGGCTATGCTGAGTCACGGGAAACTGCAGTTCGTATGGGTCGGATTTAGCCCTCCCACTGCAGAGGGCAGCACCGAGTAAGCTGCCAGGTGTGTGAGCAGAGCGCTCTCCTAAAACGCGGAACATGCAACGCAGCCTGTACTCTGTGTGTGCTCACTCGTGCCCGACTCTTTGCAATCCCACGGATCCTATATAGCCTGCCAGGCTCCTCTGTCCATGGAATCCTCCAGGCAGGAATCTGGAGTGGGCCGCCATTCCCTTCTCCAGGGGATCTTCCTGACCCAGGGATTGAACCCAGGTCTCCTGCATTGCAGGCAGATTCTTTACCATCTGAGCCACCAGGGAAGGCCCTGTACTCTACTACTAACTGTAATTTTAAGAAATTTAATGTTCTTAGGCATGAGAACTGAACCAGGGTAGTCTTTTCCAAGTCAAGTTACCACGAGGAGTGAAGAACAAAGGGATAAGCAGTTGGGGAGAAGTTGCTGAACACTGAAGCAGGGCAGTGACAGACTGTGTTATAACTGATTCACCAGGATGTTACGAGACCCCAGGATGACTGCACTTTTAACACGGGTGTGGCAGGGGACTGCAGTAGGATACACGCTGACATTTTCACACTAGCTAGAAGCCACGATTAGGCTACAGCAGATAAGACACACACTATGCATTCCGTATGTTATTAACATAGAGAAATAAGTGGGTGTAAAAAGAGATATCTGGAGAGATAAACACTAAGTTATCTCCCTTTCAGACAACATAGGATATTTTCAAAGAAACACACAATTTTTCAAATTTCATCACAACCTTCTTGAAGTTTTCCTGTTATTATTAGTTACAGAGACACACCAACCACTAATTTATTTCTTAATAAGATTCATGCCCATTATAATTTCTGATTTACAAATGTTTTAAAAGATTTGTATCTTTTCAAAGGAATATACATTAGGAAATAAATACCCTGAATTATTCTGCTATTTAAACACATTTATGACTACAGATACTGAGACAATATCTCCTTCAAAACACCCCTGAGAAAACTCAAAAGGATGCCTGACCTGAAACAGACAAACACAGATGTAAAGCACATTACAAACAACAATCGTCATTTCAAAGCCTCTCTTCCTGTGAATTCACATCTTCAACATAACTTAAGTTCATATAATGAATTATCTGAACTGAGTAACTAATATGTCCATGCTTATTTTTGACAAGTTTTAGCAACATTCTTGCTATGAAACAAAAGACTAGTTTTAGGAAGACAACTTTCATGGCATAGCACATTATGATGTTCAACATAATACATACATACTTTTAAAAATAATAACTAATAAATTATAGTTCTATTTATCTATGGAGTAAAAATTAAACTTTAAAAACACTGAAACTAAATAAATAAATTTTAAAAAAAAATTTAAAAAAAAATAAAAAATAAAAATAAAAATAACGGAAAAATTGAAAAATTAAAAAAAAAAAAAAACACTGAAACTTCATTGCAATTGTTCCCAAAATCAATTTCTAAATCACACAGGAATGTGTCATTACTTTATAACTGGCTCATTTTTTTTTTTTTTTTTTTACCAAAAAGACCATTCTCTAACTGGGTTACTAATGAATTCACTAAACTTGATTCCACGTATTTTTTACTATTAAACAAAAAAAGAAATCCACATTAACAGGAGAAACATTAATCAAAACATACTGTAGATTAAAACAAAAGTACTGCAAAAGTGTGCCCAGAAAAAAAATCCTCTGACAATGGTTTAGAATTCGTACCAGGACTACCCTAAAGGCCCTGGAGATGATGAGGAGTTAAATTGCGTTCCCACAAAAAGTTCAGTTCAGTTCAGCTTAGTCATGTCCGACTCTTTGCAACCCTGTGGACTGCAGCACGCCAGGCCTCCCTGTCCATCACCAATTCCCGGAGTTCACCGAAACCGATGTCCATTGAGTCAGTGATGCCATCCAACCATCTCATCCTCTGTCGTCCCCTTCTCCTCCTGCTTTCAATCTTTCCCAGCATCAGGGTCTTTTCCAATGAGTCAGCTCTTCGGATCAGGTGGCCAAAGTATTAGAGCTTCAGCTTCAGCATCAGCCGTTTCAATGAATATTCAGGACTGATTTCCTTTGGGATGGACTGGTTGGATCTCCTTGCAGTCCAAGGGACTCTCGAGAGTCTTCAACATCACAGTTCAAAAGCATCAATTCTTCTGTGCTCAGCTTTTATAGTCCAACTCTCACATCCATACATGACCACTGGAAAAACCATAGCCTTGACTAGATGGACCTTAGTCGGCAAAGTAATGTCTCTGCTTTTGAATATGCTATCTAGGTTGGTCATAACTTTCCTTCCAAGGAGTAAGTGTCTTTTAATTTCATGGCTGCAATCACCATCTACACTGATTTGGGGGCCCCCCAAAAATAGTCAGCCACTGTTTCCCCATCAATTTCCCATGAAGTGATGGGACCAGATGCCATGATCTTTGTTTTCTGAATGTTGAGCTTTAAGCCAACTTTTTCACTCTCCTCTTTCACTTTCATCAAGAGACTCTTTAGTTGTTCTTCACTTTCTGCCTTAAGGGTAGTGTCATCTGCATATCTGAAGTTACTGATATTTCTCCCAGCAATCTTGATTCCAGCTTGTGCTTCTTCCAGCCCAGCATTTCTCATGATGTACTCTCTGTATATAAGTTAAATAAGCAGGGTGACAATACACAGCCTTGACGTACTCCTTTCCCGATTTGTAACCAGTCTGTTGGTCCATGTCCAGTTCTAACTGTTGCTTCCTGACCTGCATACAGATTTCTCAAGAGGCAGGTCAGGTGGTCTGGTATTCCCATCTCTTTCAGAATTTTCCACAGTTTATTGTGATCCACACAGTCAAAGGCTTTGGCATAGTCAATAAAGCAGAAATAGATGTTTTCCTGGAACTCTCTGTTTTTTTGACGATCCAGCGGATGTTAGCAATTTGATCTCTGGTTCCTTTGCCTTTTCTAAAACCAGCTTGAACATTTGGAAGTTCACAGTTCATGTATTGCTGAAACCTGGCTTGGAGAATTTTGAGCATTACTTTACTAGCACGTGAGATGAGCGCAATTGGGCGGTAGTTTGAGCATTCTTTGGCATTGTCTTTCTTTGGGATTGGAATGAAAACACATTTTCCAGTCCTGTGGCCACTGCTGAGTTTTCCAAAATTGCTGGCATATTGAGTGCAGCACTTTCACAGCATTCATCTTTTAGGATTTGAAACAGCTCAACTGGAATTCCCCAGGGACAGGGGAGCCTGGTGGGCTGCCGTCTATGGGGTCACACAGAGTCAGACATGACTGAAGTGACTTAGTAGCAGCAGCAGCAGCAACTGGAATTCCATAACCTCCAATAGCGTTGTTCGTAGTGATGCTTCCTAAGGCCCACCTGACTTCACATTCCAGGATGTCTGGCTCTAGGTGAGTGATCACACCATCGTGATTATCTGGGTTGTGAAGATCTTTTTTGTACAGTTCTTCTGTGTATTCTTGCCACCTCTTTTTCATATCTTCCTCTTCTGTTAGGTCCATACCATTTCTGTCCTTTATTGAGCCCATCTCTGCATGCAATGTCCCTTGGTATCTCTAATTTTCTTGAAGAGATCTCTAGTCTTTCCCATTCTATTGCTTTCCTGTATTTCTCTACACTGATAGCTGAGGAAAGCTTTCTTATCTCTCCTTGCTATTCTTTGGATTCAAATGGGTATATCTTTCCTTTTCTCCTTTGCTTTTCACTTCTCTTCTTTTCACAGCTATTTGTAAGGCCTCCTCAGACAGCCATTTTGCTTTTTTGCATTTCTTTTCCATGGGGATGGTCTTGATCCCTGTCTCCTGTACAATGTCATGAACCTCAGTCCATAGTTCATCAGGCACTCTATCTATCAGATCTAGGCCCTTAAATCTATTTCTCACTTCCACTGTATAATTATAAGGGATTTGATTTAGGTCATACCTGAATGGTCTGGTGGTTTTCCCTACATCTTCAATTTAAGTCTGAAATGGCAATAAGGAGTTCATGATCTGAGCCACAGTCAGCTCCTGGTCTTGTTTTTGCTGACTGTATAGAGCTTCTCCATCTTTGGCTGCAAAGAATATAATCAATCTGATTTCGGTGTTGACCATCTGGTGATGTCCATGTGTAGAGTCTTCTCTTGTGTTGCTGGAAGAAGGTGTTTGCTATGACCAGTGCATTCTCTCAGCAAAACTCTATTAGCCTTTGCCCTGATTCATTCTGTACTCCAAGGCCAAATTTGCCTGTTACCCCAGGTGTTTCTTGACTTCCTACTTTTGCATTCCAGTCCCCTATAATGAAAAGGGCATCTTTTTTGGGTGTTAGTTGTAAAAGGTCTTGTAGGTCTTCATAGAACTGTTCAACTTCAGCTTCTTCAGCATTACTGGTCAGGGCATAGACTTGGATTACCATGATATTGAATGGTTTGCATTGGAAATGAACAAAAATCATTCTGTCGCTTTTGAGACTGCGCTTCTTCTAAGGGATTCCTGCCCACAGTAGTAGATATAATGGTCATCTGAGTTAAATTCACCCATTCAGTTTGCTGATTCCTAGAATGTCGATGTTCACCCTTGCCATCTCTTGTTTGACCGCTTCCAATTTGCCTTGATTCATGGACCTGACATTCCAGGTTCCTATGCAATACTGCTCTTTACAGCATTGGACCTTGCTTCCATCACCAGTCACATCTACAACTGGGTGTTGTTTTTGCTTTGGCTCTATCCCTTCATTCCTTCTGGAGTTATTTTTCCACTGATTCTCCACTGTCCCCCAAAAAGGGACATTGTAAGCCTAATGCACAGGACTCGAGAATGTGCCCTCCTTTACAAACAGGGTCACTACAGATGTAACCAGCTATGAGGAGGTCATGGAGGAGGAGGATAGGCCTCTAACACAATACCCCTGGTGTCCTGATGAGAGAGGACAGATGAACACAGGGAGACGGCCCCATGAATGTGACAGGAGAGACGTGGGTGACGTGTCTGCACGCCGAAGAGCATGGCCAGGAGCCATGAGAAGCTGCGGAGAGACAGGAAAGGACTCTCCTTCCCACCTCAGGAGGAGGCAATCCTGAGACACCCTGATCTCGGACTCCAGCCTCCAGAGCCGGGAACAATACATGTCCACTGTTCTGAGCTACCACATTTGGGGGATTTTGTTACAGCAGCCCTGGGAACTAAGAGGTATTTATAATAAACATCTAAAACATAACGAAGTTGTGTCTTTTCTTAACAGAGAGAGGCCTACTGCCCAGCACCTTGGCAGTCACTTGGGTGACTTGGGTGAATGTCAGGACTAATACACTTTAAGGTAAACTATAGCAAAACTGTAGGAAAACTTTAGTGGACGATTCATTTTCTCTAGAACACTTACACATTCAAGACTTTAATCATTTCTACATTAACAGAAAATTAGCATCATAGAGAAGTTTCACAGAGAAATTACTGTTTTCCCAGTAGCTGAAAACTCGATTATTAGACTGTCTTAAAAACCTGGAAGAAAACAAACTTGCTTTTCTACACTAAAGGCTTAATCTGCACTGTTCCTAAGAGAGAAACATAAAAGCCAAAGGAATATCCCAGCTCTGCAGAAGCACTTCAAAGTATCTGCCCGGTTTTAATTCCCCTCTGTGCCAGGCCTCGGCTCCCGAGTCTCCTCCTGCTCCTGCGCCGGCAGGCGGACTCTTCACCACTGAGCCGCCTGGGAAGGCACATCAATAGAAGGCTGGGCTTATCCCAGAATTCCGAAAATAAGGAACAAATTAAGAAATGTCATTTATTAAAAACTTGAGGCCAAAAAAGAAAAACTCAACAAAAATTAGTTTTAAAACACCTGAGAACAATTATGAACAGAAAGGATAACCTTTGGTGCTCCATTTAATGTGATGACTGAAACGGCTTAGTGTTGAAAACAAACAAACCATCTAACATCATATCCAGTTTTTTCATCTGAATGGTAAAAACCTTTGTGGAGCCTACCAAGTCTGTTGGGATTTTTGATATTTCTTCCAGACAACTAGCACCATGCTTGGTACAGCAAAACAGTTTACAATTAACAGATTATCACAGCTACGCTGCAGACGCTAATGTGCTGAAAATGGCTGAGTAAAGAGACACCTTCCCACCCAGTATTTTTGCACCTTGTATCCCTCCACTATCCATCCTTCACTGTCTTACACTAACAAAAGCAGGAACGTAACTTTTATTTCTACCAAGTTAGTCCGAAACCTTAGATTTTGTTCTGTATATTAACAGGTTTACAACAGTAGTAAGTACAAACTAGTTATCCATATAACTGATTTTTTCAAGTTTGTTTCTGATATGAATATAGCTTCTCTGAAAACAGCCAAGTTTCTGAATGAGCACTTAACACTTACGCCTTACCGCAGGCAAAGCCAACAGTTAGGCAGGGCAGCTCTCCCCGCTGGGCACCCGGGGCTTGGGCTCTCCACGGCCGGGGTGGTGCTCCCAGATGAAGGTGCCACCGCCTACGGTGGTGAAGGGCTGCCCCTGGAGCCCGGCCGTGGGCCACCCCAGACCAGAGGCCGCTCGCTATCTGGGTTGTTAGGATGTGGAGAGTGTCGGGCTACTTCTACTGGGCACCTGCTGCGTGCAGAGCTGAGCAGAAAGGCGGGGGCGGGAGAGGAACAGGCTCGTCTCTCAGGCTGGAAGCAGGCAACACAGGGACAGCACAGGCTCCTTGTAAAAGCGACTCAGAGACGCGAGCAGGAGGGAGAGGGGAAAGCCGTTTCCAAGTGACTGAGCAAGTGCTCTGGGCTGAGGAGTACAATCACGAAACAAGAGGGGTGAACTTGCAGCCTGCAACTCCAGCATCCAGGCGGACAGACTCTCCAGTCACCCCTCAGAGCACGCGAGGCCCTGCTCGGAGCAGAGGAAGCGGGACGTCTGGGCCCCAAGGCTGCGACCAGCACACAAAGTGAGTGCCTCTCCCAGGGGCTCTGGTTCTACACATCAGCTTCTTTCAAATGTTCCAGCTTCTTTAAAACTCATGACACCAACAAGAGTTTAAAATGCAATGCTACAAAATATACTTTTTAAAAAGGGCAAGAAGTTGATTTAAGACATCTATAAAAAAATTGCAATTTATACTTTCAATTATTTTTCTTAAGGTCTGTCTCACCTCTGCCATTTGACCCTAAGCTGCTTCAGGGAGGATCTGTGTTAACTTTGTCTCGCTCTCAGCACTTAACACTGAAGACTTTCACTATGTAAATATTCAAACATACTCCAGTACATTTTAAAACACTTTCTCGTGTAGTGGTGCATAAAGAACAGAGTGAACAAACGTAACAGGAACCTACCATGGAAACCACTAGAACTAGAGCCATCTAACACAGCAAACACAACTTTTCAAAACGCTTACATTTTGGAAGTCTTGAACTTAGTGAAAAACACCTGCACATAAACTAAGACTCACTAAGGATTACGGCTCTCACAGAACTAAACGTTAAATAACTTGATTTTATTCTAAGTAAGTGTAAGAACTACATTGGCAATTGATAATTACTCCTGAGAATTCTAATATTTAAGTATTTAAGCAGCACATCTACCAACTTATTCAAAGTCTGAGACCTTTGGGGGAGGAAAAAAAGCAGCCAAGGCAGGGACACAGCAGGTCCCCGAGTCTACTGTAGGCTGGCGCTTGGAGAGCCAGGGCTCAGATAAAGGCTAATGGACGTGCAGGGCTGACAGCTGTTCAACATGAGCAGAGTGTCCTCAAGGACACCAGGGCTGGCCTTTCGGTTACCAACTAGAGTTTATCCAAAAAGAAGTCTGATGTTCTAATTACCTCAGATAAAAATCAGAAGGTTAAGAATACACAGGTGACCATCCACTTAAGAGGAAAGTAAATTAAGAGGAAGGTATTTTCAACTTTTTCTGTTGCCAACAAATCAAGGAATTTTCAAGGCCAAACTGAGAGCAGAGTTTTAAAATACAACAATATGATTTTCACTGGGTAAAAGTGGAAGTCTAACTACTTTTTCTTTTATGTCACCTCGACGTTGGCATATTCTGCTCACAGATAAAGAAAGCAGTGTTTCAAAAGGAAATGCAGCCCTAGGCCAAGGGGAACTGGGCACCCGGGGAGGCCCACAGGGGGCTGGCGGTATGCCCGCCCAGCCGCTCTCCTCCTCGCCCTCCCGCGTGTTACCTTGGCACCAGACTGCTGCCCGCTTGTCTTCTTCTTACCTTGTCCTTTATACCTTGGTATCTGAGCATGAGAATAAAATGACATTTTACCACAAAATAGAAATCTTTAAAAGTAAACCAATTCATACCAAACTAAAAAAGATTCCTATGAGAAAATGTCTTAAAAATGGAAAATCTAATTAATATATTCTTTGAAACACTTTTTTAGCCTTTTCTTGACACTCTTCCTAAACTCACGCTACAGTTCATGTCCAGCAGTCACGGGGTCACACATGGGGCCCACAACCTCACCCCACCCGGCTCCCCATGTGAGACTCACTCCTTCCCACTCTGGCCAAAGGCACCCCAAGAAAGCCGGCCTTCCATCCTTGCAGCTTCCTTTAGGAACTGCCTTTCTCGGGGTGAAGCAGAGCGAGCTCGTCCGGGCCGGGCCGGCCCTGGGCCTGGCCACAGCTTCCCGGGACTCCTAGAGCTCTCCAGGCTGATCAGACGCCCTTCTGAGGGCCCCAGACACTCAGAGACCTGAGAGAGAAGGAAGCTGGCCAGAAAGGGCTGGGCCAAGTACTGGGATCCTGAATCAAGGCCCTGCAGGACTAGAGAGGAACTGCATTTTAACTGCCAGCAGAACGGCTTGTCTCCAAACAGCCCCAAGCAGCCCCACTAGAGATGAGCTACGGTGTCCGAAGTACCGACAGCCCCCACAGGCCTAGGTGCTGACGGAGAGCCCAGGCAAAGCTGAAGACCGTCAGAGGGTGGATGCGGACCACCTGGAAACAATCAAGTGTCTCCAGGTTCACCTTAAAAACTACCATCACTTCTGTACTTACAGCAACATTTCCTGACTTACAAGCTAAGAGTCTCATGATCATTCTCATGATCGAGCTGAGAACATTTTTATGTAAAGAGAACAGAAATACGTAACAGACATTAATATTTCATCCTGAAGACATTCGATGTGTGAAAAGTCCATATTGCTAACACGCTTTAAGAAAAAATATCTAAGAAGAGAACTTCAAATAACTCAGTGCTACAGGTACTACCAAGTATTTAGGAATATGCATTAACTTAAATACCACTAAAGCCAGATACTCTCACAGAAAGCAAAGCTTTCTTCTCCTGTGGCTCTCTGTGTGGCACTTCATCTGAAGAGAGCATCAGATGGACTCACAACCTCACGCTCCTGCACAGAAGTTTCAGCCTGATGAGCATCGTGGGAGAATCCTTCCTAGACCAACACCTGCCCCACCCCCCCAACCAGGAAAGGCTAACTGGACCCCAGGAAGCAGGACAGCTACCAAGAGCATGATGGCCTCATTCCTGGTTAGGAATAATGTACAATATTCCTCTGACTCCCAAATTTAAAAAATAAAAAGGAGCCACAAAATCAAAGAACCAGCAACAAACAACAAGTGGAACCGTTCACTGGTGTCCACTCCCAGGCGTCCGGAAAAGAAAGGAGCCTAGCAGTGTGACCGCTGCTCTCTAGACTCCACCTGATTCAGAAAGACACAGCTGGCACCGTGAATAGCACAGCACCGGAGCCGTCGGGGGGACGTGCTCCACCAGAGGTGCTCACACGGCACCAGCAGACCCACGCCCTGTGGGCGGCACCTGCGGGCTCGCCCACCGCGCGGAGCACCACTCGGCGCAGGGGAGGACGCCCTTCCTGACCATCCCCCTTCCATCCTCCCCACTAGGACGGGCAGCCCTGATTCTAAACTCCAGCAGGGGTCCCACTCCATTTCTTCTCCATTATCCAAATCCCTGAAGTCAGAAGGCCTTAACTTGAACTCACACACACACACCCCCCTCACAGACACGTGCATGCACAGACACACACACATACACAACTCACAGACACGTGCACGCACGCACACACACATACACAACTCACAGACACGTGCACGCAGACACATACACAACTCACAGACATGTGCACGCACACACACACACATACACAACTCACAGACATGTGCACGCACACACACACAAACTCACAGACACGTGCACGCACACACACACACACAACTCAGACACGTGCACGCACAGACACACACACAACTCACAGACACCTGCACGCACACACACAACTCACATGCATGCATACACAGACACACACCCCTTCATGTGCATGCACACACACTTCATACACATGCACGCATGCAGACACACAACTCATACATACACACGTGTGCAGACACACGCAGACACATGCACACACACAACACACACATGCACGCGTAAACAACACACAACTCATACGTACACACAGACACACCCCTCATACATACATGTGCAGAGACACACACACACATGCAGAGACACACACAACTCATACGCATAACCATGCACACCCACACAAAGATAACCAGTGTACATCAACGTTCTTACAAATTCTCACAAGAGCTCATCAATATAAAAAATCATCACAATGTACAATTCCAGATCTGAGCACCTGTCTACAGTATTTAGCACAACAATTTTATATTCTGGAATTTAATATTCTGAAATTATAGGAATTTAAAAGTGAAAAAGAAGTAAACTTCTTTTGTCAATTGGACAAAATGTTCAAAGTATGAAATGAACCCAAATACCCTACAATTCTGCTGTTTAACAGCACATTTCTTTCTATGGTACAATATTCAAAACACTATCAACAAAGCAAAAGAATTAATTAAAAAAATTTTTTGATTAGAAAAAGTAAATTTAGTATTTTTAAAACGCATAGTACTAAGATACAAATTTCATGTGGCTCAGCATATAAATCACTGATGAAACAATTTAAGAACATATTTACATGGCATTTTAAAAAACCTACTGACTTGTATAATGTTCCCAAAGGAGCTTATTAAAATTTTAGAAGATTCTCATAAAGACTTCAACAAAAGATAAAAAGCACTTTCAACAACAATGACCCTCGTACCAAGACTAGAGACAGGAGCCTCGGCCCACTCACCTTACTGGGGGGAGTGTGTGCGCCTGTTTTTCCTTCTGGTGACTTTGGTGGAGAATGTATATCAGACAGGTCCAGAGCACCCTGAAATGTTACATGGCTGAAAATTAAGACACGCTTAAAAACAAAGCACGAAATACTAGTTACACTTCAACAGAATTTAAACATTTAAAACCACCACACAATGTTGCCATTTTTATTTCTTCCTATTAATATAAATATCCTTAGATTTTCTCCAAATTTTACCACAACCACAAATAAACAGACTCAGGATTCTAATTACCTGCTGAGTGTTTCCCTCAAGCACCTGGAACAGGCTCCTCAGGCCACATGTATTAATAAATACGCCCCTAGCGTTCTTGACAAGTGAACCTTCTCACTTTGCTTTCTCTGCTCGCCACAAAAACACTGTGCTCTGATTCTCAAAGATCATCTCTTTCTTTCTTCCCTCCCTGGACTTCTTTACTTCATTTGGTCTCAAAAAAAAAAAAAAAAAAAAAAAACTCATAAAAACAAGTAACTATTTCAAAAATGCAGGATGAGGCACTAAATCACAGGGGCTGCCAGGAGCGAGGGGGAAGGAGAGAGACAAGGTGGACGGCAACCCTGCAGAGCTGGGCAAGGGGGAGGATCACCACTTCAGGGGGAACAGGGAGGAGAAAAAGGGCAAGGCAAGGAGGCAAAGGCCACTCTGGGACGCGCTCTGTCTGAAGCTTCCAGATTCAAAACCAGGCATGGGGCTAGAAAGCCACGGGGACCCCATCATGCAGGAGCTTATAGCTGAGGAAGTGAGAGCTGCTCAGGCGTGTCTGACTCTTTGAGACCCCATGGACTGTAGCCCGCCAGGCTCCTCTGTCCAAGGAAGTCTCCAGGCCAGAACACTGGAGTGGGTAGCCTTCTCCAGGGCATCTTCCCAACCCAGGGATCAAACCCAAGTCTCCCGCATTGCAGGCAGATTCTTTACCAGCTGAGCCACCAGGGAAGCCCACAGCTGAGGAACCTGGAGATTATTCAGTGTCATTCCATACTCACTGCAACGTTTGAAGAGGGAAGAAATAGACAAAGGGCTGAATTTTAGGATTAATTCGGCAATCGTGAACAGAAAAGGCTGAAAAGGTGTGGACCCAGCAACCTGGTTTTAAGGAAGGTTTAAAACGCATGTTTTGAGGCTTCCCAGGTGGCGCTAGTAGTAAAGAACCTGTCTGCATCTCAGGAGGGGTGAGAGGCGTAGGTTCCGTCCCTGGGTTGGGCGGGTCCCCTGGAGGAGGGCAAGGCAGCCCACTCCAGTCCTCTTGCTGGAGAACCCCATGGACAGAGGACCCGGCAGTCTACGGTCCACAGGGTCGCAGAGGCAACTGAAGCAACTTCGCACGCACGCACGCACACATACACATACATAGAATCACGTTTGCTGAAAGCGTCTCTGAGTTCAGTGGACTAATCCACAGCTAGTTTTCTTCTCCAGCATCAAAAGTCAAAACGAGGTCAATTAAATCTACAATTTTTTATTTTATTATAAAAATCACAGAATGTTTCCCCTCTAAGTGGTAAGGACTCAAGCAGACGCCTGTGAGCTCCCTACTTTAAGGATCAATCCACCGTGTGTGTGCGTGCACGTACATACATGACTACTAAAGTAAGACACCCAGGTATGAAGGGTGGAAAACCAGCAGAAAGCAGAGATGACATGTCCAGCCTAACGGTACTGCTTCCCGAGGGAGGAAACGATCACCTTCTGGAGCTGCAGACTCCAGGCTGGGTCCACGTGACAGACCTCACCTACGAACCAGGCAAACCGAGTGGGAAGCTTTGGACCCATCAGTGAAGAGTTACAGACTGAAAACGCACTTACTGAGTCTCGATTCCCAAGCAAAGCAACCGGACAGGAAAACTCCCACTGAGTGTGTGTTGGAGGCAGACAGCCTGCCGAGGAGAGCACAGGGAGCTCCCAGGAACGAGCCTTTCTTCCAGGAGCCGCTGCCCAACCCACAGCACCCAGGAGGGACAGTGACAACGCTTTCTGACAAACGGGGCCGGGGCGAGCCGAGTCACAGGGACAGAACCCACACAAACTGAGGCGGGGCGTGCAGAAGGGGCCGGGGGGGCTGGGGGTGGGGACCACTGCTGGTCTGGTGCAGCTTTCACTCTGTCAGAAGTAAAGACAATGAAGTCAGTTTTCTTTCACAAAGATTCAATAGTGAAAGTGAGTTAACCAGGTGAAAGGCTGGAAATTCTGGTCTCAAGCCTGTGAAACCGATTGGGCTGGGCTTGGGAGTCCTGTGTTCAGTCCTAACAGCAAAGGAAGGAGCAGGAAGAGTGGCCATGGCCTGCACAGCACGGGCCCCAGAGCTCCAGGATGCAGCAGCCTCCAGTCCTCGATGCGACCACAAACACACCCGATGCTCTCCATCTCACAGGTGTAGGACCTGAGGCAGGTGGAGGTTAAGTGGGCAAAGAGGGTCACACATGGCGGGGGCAGAGCTGGGGTGTCACTCAAGCAGTCTGGCCTCAGAGTCCAGGTTACTACTAGGATGCTAAGGCAGGGAGAGCAAACCAGACAGAGGGCAGCCACCACTACACGAGGGGAATCAAAGAGCAGAGAGAGACAAGACAAAAGGGGCAAGCGGAGAGACACAGCAGTCTGGGCCACCTCCACCCACAGACTGAGGCCCAGGAGACGGCAGGGGCCAAGGCCACCTTTCATTCACCAGAGGCTAACACGACGGCCTCGTGGAGTGAGTTCACATCAAAAACTGCACGACTATTACAGATGACTGGGTCCCAGTGCACACAATGAGGTCGGGGCTCACCGCCTTCTCCAGTACCCTCCCACACAATCCCCCGTCTCACCTGCGACGGAGCTCAGCAAAATTCCAACCTGAAACAGCTGCTGCCCTCTGCTAACTAAAATTACTACCCCTAAACGTGCAGAGCTACTCATGGACTATAGTGTCTGTCCTCTACGATGGCTGTGTGTGTGCTCCGCTGCTCAGCAGTGTCTAACTCTTTGCGACCCCATGAGCTGTAGCCCACCAGGCACCTCTGTCCATGAGATTCTCTAGGCAAGAACACTGGACTGGGTTGCCACTGCCTTCTCCGGGGGGTCTTCCCGACCCAGGACTGGAACCCATGTCTCTCCCACCTCCTGCACTGTAGGGGGGTTCTTTACCAGCTGAGCCACCACGGAAGCGCTAATTTAAATGTCCGTTTCCTTATGTGAGTGCACCCTGACTAGCTCCCAACTCCTCCAGAACAGATGACTTGCCTTATATTTTATATTTTAAATAAACAATCTATTTAGTATGCCTTTGATGCTATAGGTACTCAAGCTTTAATGATTTTCAAAGATTCTAATGGGAAGCACACTCTGAGACTCTCCAAATGGAGTAACGGCAGCCCATAACCTCCCAGGTTCCTACCTACCCTCCTCTATTCGACTAGGTGTCTGAGACAGTCACAATGCTGTCTGTGTCTGTGAAACAGCATCTTGATGGGAAACGACTGTTTGTAAAGGAAACCAGACCATTAATCTCATTAGCATGATTTCTAAAAAGAAAAGCTAAAAATCAGAAATACAATGGCTAATTTAAAAATTATGAAAATGTTTGGAAACTGCAAAATCAACAGTTCAAAGTTTTAAGCCTAGTTTTAAAAAGACTTTATGTTCAAAAAATTGTTAACAAGCCCACATTTCAGCCCGTCTGTGTTTAGAAGCAATAATAAAAATAACGACCAACAGTCCGTTGGGTGTCCTCAGTATCTCACACGCACTAACTCGTGCACGTGAGCCTCCCCATGCCCGAGTGGAAGTCCACCATCCCCGTCCACAGACGAGGAGCCGGGCGGGGAGTCGCATGACCAAGGCCGAACTCAGTTAGTGGGGGAGCCGGCAGGGACTCCACACACCCGGCCCGAACCCCACGCTCTGAGTGTCCCTCCCCAGAAAAGGCACAGCAGCAGCCTCAGAGCTTCTGTGTCTACAGTTTTCATCAAATTGTGCATTTATACAAACTCTGAGTATGCCTGGTTTGACTGGAAGGAATGGCCTCTTTTTATTTCAACCCGACTCAACATGAGTCAACTAATCCGCACGGCCGCCCTAGATATGCAGTGACTGGAAAACAGACACAGAAAATAAAGGATAGGACTGTACTCACTTCCCCACTGGTCAGCCCTTTTTCTTTTTGTTGACAGCGTCTGATCACTTCTAATAATAAGGGTCCACCCACAGTACCTTCGGCTTCAATAATTCCTAAATCTCGGGCTAAATTCTCTCGACCTTCAAGACCTTGAAACTGGGAAAGAAATAAGATGTAAGAAAGTAAAACAGAAATGCACAAAAATGTGGCAAAACTATCTTTAGAGGCGAAAGAAAAGCATTTTCAACCTTAAAGGCATCTCTAAACTCAAAGACACCATTTTTCTAACAAATGAAATCTCCATTTTTAAGATTACATATCTCCACATTTAAAGTCCCCACTAGCAGGCGCAGGCTAACACCGGAACAAACTAACTCTGCAAGAACAATTCTGTCAAGTTCTGTGAAGCAGGGACACTGGTGCCAGCTGTCTAACAGCTCAGATGGCTTTTAAGAGACTAAGACATAATCAATCATAAAAATCAATCTTTATGCAAGACACTCTACATTGTCGAATTTTGTTACTTTTCAACTTGTAATGAACCCATCTGTGTCAAAGGCAGCTTCAAGGATAGACATTAAAAAGCGTCATTCTTACTGTGCTAGTTTCAGGTTGAAACACTGCCAAGGTAAAGTCAAGATTAAAAAACTGAAGAAATTCGGCAACGAGACTGGCCACCAGCCGGCCTGCAAAGAGCAAAAGAGAAAGTGGGAAAGGATCTTTAGGAACCCAAAGCCTCATCACCGACCCTGGAAGTAAGATAGCTAACGGGAATAAAGTTTCTCAAGGTTTTAAATTACAATTTCTTCTCTCTGAGTAATACAATTAAGGGATAAATGTCTCAGTCTCCCTCATTAGGATTGTCAGTCTGAAACAATAAGACAATATGATGTTGCATAAATGGATTAGATTATTTTGCTTATAACTTTTTACAGAAGTCAGCTATCTGTGATAAAACTGTCTTTAACCAATAATGTTCCATAGCCAAGGATTTTCAATAGCAAATCAACAGTTGTCCAATCATATTCAATTTAAAATGAGAACTTCTAATAATTGAAATTTCAAAACATAATCTGAAATTCCTGACTTCTCTCAAATAGAGTCAAGATTTGAAAATGCAGAGACAGACAAAATAAACAACAAATGTCTTACCGTCTTTCGTATTTAAAAACTTTTTCAGGCTCTCATTGACTAAAGGAGTTTTGTTCTGTTAAAAAAATGAAATATCATTAAGCGTTACATGTTCATCCCCAAAACCACTACAAAATGTAGACAAAAGTTTGATTTTTTGGCAAGATATTAAGTAAAATACTATCACACAAAAAATCATGGTTACACCCATTCTGTAACTACTGATTATTACAGGAACTGCTTTTTTTGTTGTTGTTAAGGTAAGGACTGAGATACTCAATTAGGAGATTGTTTCTGACAGCAGCAAAAGAAATTTTTATGTGTAATAGTAATGATTTTAAATGTTAATGAATTAGAGGGTCCCTGGAGCATAAAGGACTATGAACCCATTTCTTCAAGTGTTTCCAATTTCCCCTAAGGAAAGGGATCTATGAGATTTAGTACTGACTTCAGAGTTCCTGTGATAACTTTCTTTAGGTTACTCCAAAACTCTAAAGCATACATGAAAAGAGAATAACCTTGACCCTCCCCTAACAGTAAAGAAGCATAATCTTTAGTTCAAAATTATCCCTGGCTATACACTACTATAAACAGCATTCCAGAATGGTTTTTAAGTAATTAGAACTTAAACATAAATGAATATGGTCATTAAAGTTTGTAAATTTCATACCTCTACTTTTTCTTGCTCCTCTAGGGCTAAAAACACAGCTGCTCGGAGTTCAGCCTTTAAAAAGCGGGGTGGAGAGGAGGAAAGGAACAAAAATTATCTCCAGACAATTTTCATGGTAAGAAGCACAAACACCAAAATTTCCAAAGTCAAAACGAAAACCAGCAAGATTATAACGCTTAGGAGGCAGGTGCAGAGAGAGGTCAGAGGGCATCCTGACACACTCTGAAGAAAATGCCACAAGCTCTCAAGGCTGCTGTTCGTGCGGCACTCTCTCTCTCAGCACCCCTCTCTCCGGTCTAAGCTGCGATCTCCAGTCCTCATTCATGCCCACCAGCAGTGTGAATGAATGAGAAATACACTCCAAGAAACAAGCTGTGGGACTTCCGCAACCCGCTTGTTACACAAAGCTGGAGAGGCTGGCCGACCGGCAGCTCAGGCCAGAGGCGGGGGAGAGCCAAGGAGCGGGGGGCAACTCGACCACCGGACCGTGGGCGGCGAGGCGGGGACCAGTGGACAGATGAGCCCCACACGTGCAGGGGGGATCCGAGGGGGCTGCGGGAGGCTGGACCCCACCCGTGCAGCGGGAACCAGGCGGGGCTGCGGGGACTGCACCCCGGACGCCGGGGTCGGCCTCCTCCCACTAAAGCCGGCTGGGCCCCTTCGTCCGCTCCCAGCCACACCGCCTGGGGCTCCCCGTGACTGACCCCCGGCCCCCGCCCCCGAGGTGGCCGGCGGCTCGGACCCCAGCCCGGGCGGCCCGTCCGTCGCGCCCCGCGCCCCTTTGTGACGCCCGCGTCCACACGGGCCCTGCGGCGCGCGAGCGCGGCCCGCCGCCCGCCCGCCAGCTCCCAGGCCCCCGCCTCACCTTGAGGCGGTTCAGGACCCCGCTGTTCTCCAGCGTCTGCACCAGCAGGTCCCGCAGCTCCGTGTCCTCCTCCGCCACCACCGCGGCCGCCGTCGCCGCCATCTTGCTTCTCCAAGACAACCGCCCAAGCCTCGCCAACAGCCGCCGGTCGCCTCAGCTCGCAGGGCGCGCGGCCGAGACCACCCCCCCGCCCCCGCCCCCCACCCCCCCGCAACGCCGAGGCGGGGCCTCGGGCGGCGCGGGGTGGGCGGGGCCTCGGGC